>NC_082681.1:15557238-15860269 GCF_025265405.1 Mesoplodon densirostris
GGTATCATATTGTGTATAAGTTGTCAAATACCATCAGATACGGCCTGGTACAGTTTGTACTCATCATGAAATCTCTTGTGTTGTATCCTTTCAGCTCGCCTTGGATACTCGTTTCTGGACATGGATAAACCACTTTGTGATTTGGGGTTCTTTAGCGTTTTATGTATTTTTCTCATTCTTCTGGGGAGGAATTATATGGTAAGCTACTGTACGTGTTTAATATGTAAATAACAAAATACATATATAGGTACATTGTATATGCAAACATTAATTATACTTTTAAAGTTTTGATTATATAAGATGGCAAGTCTTCAATATTAATGGACTGGAAGTTACTTCTAGCCAGTAATGCTGCTATTTCAGGTAAGATTTCAAATGCAAGTATATAGACTGCATGAGTTACTCAAAAGACCTCCCTTCTGGTAGCCCCTGTCCAAACCTTCTGACCTGAAGGTGTGTAAACATCTCTCTGTGAAATGAAACTAATTTCTAGCATGACCTCCCATGTGATTTCCAGTAGAAATACTCATCTTGTGAAGTTTCTACACAATATAGTGGCCAGTAGATACAGTATTATCCATTTGGACCCTGTTCTCTCTTTATGGGATATTACTCTCCTTCTTGTCACTACAGATGTGCTCAAGAGATAGAATATATATCACTTAATACTCAGAGGGTTATATTTGAAATCACCATCCCATTGTTTTGGGGGAGGTAAAGGTAGACTTTACAGCTTGCATTTAAAGTTCATTCTGTTCATCTTGGTTCAGTAGATGTTTATTCAGAATCCGTTTTGTGTGAGGCACTCTATGGGATACAGAAATGAATAGACTGTACCCCTGCCTCAAGGAGACTAGAGTCCAGTGAGGGGCACATAAGCTGTGATTGGGAGAGTTATAAGGAATTAAAATAAGTTAGATTTTCATCTCCTTTCCTTACTCCCAGAGGCCTATATTTTGTTTTTTAATATCACAGTTGTTTTCATTAATTGGTGACTTCCCCTGACAAGGATGCCAGCAGCAGAGACCAGAACTAGAGTTAGCCATAGGGTAAGATTCTAGGAATACATATTTTCACTGGTTTGAGCAAAATCATACGTACAAAACAGTCCATATTATCACAGAGATGTGGGGACCATGTTTATGTCCCTTGAGACTTAATTACAAGAAACTCTTACCGTTTTGGAAAGCTTTTTAAAATAAAGGCCTCAAGAAATAAAAATATGGACAACCTAATCACTTATGGAAGCAGCAGCTCCAGAAAGTATAATTACAGCATTTATTTGACACCTATATAAGTAATTATTGAAGCAATGAAGCTGAAGGAAGTCTGTTTTCTTTAATAATATACAAATGAATCAAAGTTGATTAACCAAATGTAGTACACAATTGTAAGGTCATAATTCTGTCTAGGAACCTATGTAATCAGTATCTGAACTAATTATGCAGAATTTCCACAAGAATGAAATGTTTCTAGGAAACTAAAATTTCTCATTCTTTCCAGACTATTCCTTATTGATTAAAATAAATCCTTTAAATGATTTAAGATATTGTCACACCTGTTTCTATTCATTAGAGATGGTTACTAAAAATGAAATGTTAATAAATCCGTTTTATTTTGTTGCCTATAGTGCTATCCTTAAGTAGACCTGTCTGAGTTGAGCTACTACAAGAATATAAAATTTATATTATAAAGCGACCAAGAAAATGTGACTAGAAACTGTAATACTTCAGCTGAATGCTGATTGCAGCTAATATCCAGACATGCTCAACCCTGAGGCATTGTGACTCACCCCTCTTTGGGGATGGGCAGTGAGAATGATGATTTCTGATCCCCAAACCCAATCCAGGAATAATAATTTTTGTTTTTTACTGCTCCTCTGCAAAACTCCATAGATGCCATCAAAATCAAAAAGAAAAATGTGGAGCTTTTAATCACAGAGAGGGTACTGTGCAAAAGAATACCCTGTGACGACTAGCTGTCAGTTGTCTGCTGGACCCTTATTGTGCCTCAGTTAACGGCCTAGGAGATTAGTCAGGGTGCCCTTCTGAATTAGAGTGGGAATAGAGCTCTGTAGAAATATTTTCTTTATGGTAGGAACCCTAGAAAACTTGTTCAGCCTGGACCTCATAAGTTTCTCCACCTCACTATTGTGCTCACAGTCTATTCCACATATATTCCACAGTCTAGTCCTCATCTGTGTAGAGCCACGAGCTTGATTTTATCATGTTACATGAGAGTGCACAAACATGAATGTTTAAATGAGAAACCAGTTTATCTTCAGTGAGCACTATTTGTGATCTACTAAATGGCACCAACCACTTATCTACCTAAGGCTCCTCATCCAAGGACAGTCTGATGTATACCCCAACCTTGAGCAGCTGCTTTGCACTTCCTCCCCGTCAGCTTCAGACAACATTCATCCTAGCCTAGTGAGGCTCTCTGTGGTTCAGCCCCAGCAGGGAAGGGAAACTGGCTGGATTTCTCAGTGGTTGCCTAACAGTTCAGTGGATGACTGAACCCTGCAGAATGAGGCGTTCTCCTGGATTTCTCGACCACGAGGCTTAATGTGTGATTAGCAATATTCTTCTGTCAACCTACTTGGCACACACTCGTACTCAATATATATTTGTGGATGAGAATGGTAGATTCCTCCCATTTGAGAGAGAAAATCTCTACAGTCCTTGTTATGTTTACATAGGGGTTTTGTGGGTGGGGGGTGGGGTGGGGTGTGATAATAAAAATGTCTTTTAAATTTCCAAATGTAGACCAGAAATCCTTTCTTATATTAAAAAAAACAGCCAAGGAAGTAAAATGTTTGTTAGCATAAAAATTAATCATCATTTCTCGTGAATATCTCTGAAGCTCCAGCATTTTCTTTTTATTATTATTTTATTTTATTTTATTTTATTTATTTTAGGTTTCATTGGGTCTTTGTTGCTGCTGCGCGGGCTTTCTCTAGTTGTGGCGAGCGGGGGCTACTCTTCATTGCGGCACGTGGACTTCCCATTGCAGTGGCTTCTCTTGTTACGGAGCATGGGCTCTAGGCGCGTGGGCTTCAGTAGTTGTGGCGCGTGGGTTTCAGTAGTTGTGGCGCATGGGCTCAGTAGTTGTGGCTCACGGGCTCTATAGCACAGGCTCAGTAGTTGTGGCGCACAGGCTTAGTTGCTCTGCAGCATGTGGGATCTTCCCGGACCAGGGCTCAAACCCGTGTCCCATGCATTGGCAGGCGGATTCTTAACCACTGCACCACCAGGGAAGCCCTCCAGCATTTTCTAACGCAAATAAGTATTCTCCAGTTGGCAGCTTTAAAATTGATCGCTTAGTTGTTTTCAAGTCAAATGCATTTTAGCATCTTTTTTCCCCTTTGATTATCATTCCTTTTCTTTCCAAACATTTAGTAAATGAAATCAGTTTACTACTTCTGGGTCGTCCTAAAGAAAATTATTTTTATTAATGTACATAATGAAGATTCCTTTTAATTACAAAAGTTTCAGTTATACTACTGTTTCATATAACAGGAACTGATTTGTTTTTCCATTATGTATTTTCTTTCCACTCTAGGCCTTTTCTCAAACAACAGAGAATGTATTTTGTATTTGCTCAAATGCTGTCTTCTGTATCCACATGGTTGGCCATAGTTCTTCTAATATTTATCAGCCTTTTCCCTGAGATTCTCCTGATAGTATTAAAGAATGTAAGAAGAAGAAGTGCCAGGGTAAGAACTAAGTTTATATTACCACCTGATTTTTGGAAGGGGCTTCAATATCTGCCGTGAACTAAAAACTTTATTTAGAGAATTGCATTAGTTACAGCATGTTAAACCCCTCCTTACAGGTTCATCACTTAATTTCATCTTCTGCATAAAAAGTATAGTAAAAAACTTCGTTATCCAATGCAGGTGGTAAGTAGATTCCTTAATAGTGTTCTATGTGACCTTTAGCAATCCATATGGAGTATCTCATATGCTCCATATGGAATTTTAAACAGAAAAAATGATTTTTTTTAATTTAACCTAGAATTTTCACACTGGGAATTTCCACACCAACATTCCAGCTTTAACCTTAGAAATTTCCCCATGGGTTGTTTGCAGATTTTTTTTTTCAGTTGATAATCCCAATTTGCCTCTTTCAAACCTTTCCCCTTCTTTAATTATAGTGCTGCTTAATCTCTGTGTTGCTTCTAGCCCTGTCTGTCCAGCAGTATATTTGAACCAAAAGAGAATTCCCTGGATGTGGTTTCTACATCCTTCCCCTCTTGAACACACTTGTAAAAATTCAAGATTGTTTTATGAGTGTGTTTTTATTTTTGCTGCTTATATGGTAAATTTTTTGCAGGAATGAGAAGTTATTACCCTCTGTCAGCCTAATCGCTTGGCCCTGCATTGTCTGATATCTTTTGAGCCTTTCTGAAAAAGCCTTTAAACTGAAAGGGATAGATTAGCCTTGAAAATAAATCTTCTGGCAAATTTTGACCAACAGGTTAATTAAATATGTCATATTCCTACCAACACTAGCTCATTTTGCCAAACAAAACCCTGTTTCGATCATATTGACACCAATTAGATCTTGTAGCCCCTCCAAGGCAATATTTTCAAGAAGTAGACTAAGCTATATCTACCTGATCTATTTCATTAAATTTGCCAACCATTTTAGCCACAAAACTGGTTTGCCTTGATTTTTTTTCCTATTGATTGATTCCAGTGGTTGGCATCATGCAGAATAGGGAACTAAAATGATTATAGTGGGAAAATCTTCAGTGATTAGATGTATAAGAGAGGAGCTTCATGATACAAGTCAGTATCAGCCCCACTCAAAAGCAGTAGATTATCAGTGGCATAAGCCATATTGATTCTTGGTATACACGGCCCAATCACTGTATAGTTAGGTGGTCAGAACTGGCCTTAACTCCCTGCTTCTGCATGCCTTATGGCTGGAACTGCACACAGTAACGTTAACCTAAGACCGCCTTAATCTCTCTCTAATCATTCCCGTAGACCCCCCACTAACTCCCTCCAGCCTGGTGTTTAGTCTTAGAATGGAAAAGTGGCATTTACTTGTCTGATTATACCTTTAATACCAGTTGAACAGGGATAAAATAGGTTCCTCCCAGAATGGCTCAAGTGGCAATTTGCATGAAGCCAAACAGAAAGTGTCACAGTAAGAAATCTTTTGGTGCCTTGTTGTAATAGAGATTTGTCTAGTTAGGACTCCTTATTTGGGAGTACACTTTGAGGAGTTCCTCGATGTTTTCCTTATTTGGGGTAATGGAGCTCATGCTAAATAATGGCTCACACCCAGCTTCATGCTGTAAAGATGAGACAAAAATCTCAGAAATCAAAACCTTCAAACATATCATCTTATCCTCTTCCTTAAGCCCTTTAAAAAAAATTAGACACTGGCTGGAGGTGACTTTTATATCAATTAAATGGCTACTAAATATTTTAAATGTTTTTATATAAGTTAAATGGCCATTAAATGAAGGGATGCTACAAGGTAGTCACAGATAAAGACTTAGAACATTTTCTTTCCACGCAAACAACGGATTCCAAACTTCTGTTGAACGAAAGCATGGAGTTCTGGGACTGCAGCCCTTTTTACTTAGCAGTGTAGAATGTTTCCAGGGTTCAGCATGAGATTTGTTTTACCATGGATTATGTCCATGATAGGAGGAATTCCAGTGTCTGTACTGTAGCTTGGCATGCTGATATGCTAGAACAACCAGGAGAATTTCCATAATCACCTTCATTCGTTCACTCATTCATTCATTTATTCCTATCATCATTGAACCAGTGAACATGTGTTGAGCCACCTGCTGATGAACATCTCTCTTTATATCCGGAGTCTGAAAGGCTAAATGGTTTTTCAGACTCTATGGGATTGTGAGACTTGCAGATGAGACAAAACATTGTGGGCACTCAGCAGCACTGCCTTTTTTTTTTTCTTTTTTCTTTTTTCTTTTTTTCCCCTTGTGAGAAAATGCAAGAGCAAAGTAGTGCATATGAATGCATAAAGGCCAACTGAAACATGGCAGCCATGACTACTCTGGTAAGTCACATCTATTTACACAAGGCTCTAGTTGGCCACATCAAAGAGGCAGAGGCCTCTTCTAAGATAAAGGAGAAAAGAGTATTTTAATGACCAACAGTCTGGCATCCTGGGTGACTTCCTACTTTGTTCAATATCCCTTGCTAAGACATTGGCCTCATTGTAAAGAAACGCAAAGGACTCTTTTACACTGGGTCAGCCTCATACCTGACAGGATCACTAATGGGACAAAATGTGTGTCCCGAGCTAGAGGTAGAAGATCACCCTGACTTCAACCAGTAAGCTAGGGATCCTTTGCATGTAGAGCCAGAAATGCCTGTGGTAAGTAGACTGCCAGTGCTATCCTCCTGTGAGTCTTGGCAGCTGCTTTAAGAAGGGAACTCAGCAGTGGATAGAGAAAATGTCTATGGCATTTGAGAAAGAAGCTAAACCATTTACATTTAACAATTATAGAAGCAGCCTTCTGTTGAATTCTATTCAATTCAGCACACATTGCCCGAGTGTCCACTGTAAGCTAGCTGCTGTGCTAGGTGTTGATCATTCAGAGAAGAATCAGATATAGCTCCCTCTCACAAGGAGCTCTCACTCTAGTTGAGTTATAAAGGGGACTTATTTGGAACACTTCTGTAAGCAGGTATAAACAGAACAGTAGATTCAATACTATGGCTTGTAACAGCTGAGCTATTTCAAGGTCCAAGTCACTACCTCCAGAAGCCTCCACCACAGCTGAGTTCTGTCATGAATTAGCATTAGAAAGAATTCTTTCTTTGAAAATAGGTTCCCCCACTCATTTAACTCAGGGGTAAATATTTCCACACCCTTTTTTTCAGCAATGTAGTTAATTCTTGAGCTAAAGTCCCATCATTAAGGATCATAGGACTTTTCTTTAGCTTATAAACTGACAAAGCCTCATTGCCATGGTGCTGACAAGCATATGATGAAACTGTCATGGAGCACTGAACAGTGGTACAGCAGATAACACTTTAAAGGAAATTTAAAGTGTAGGATTTTGGTATTTCAAAAAGCTGTGTCCCCTCTTAAGCACATTTCTTGGGCTGTCTATTAATCAATGAAATACACCTGGACCTTCTGGCCAACTGGTAAATACCAGTTCCCATTTCCAGCGGAGGAATTTTCCACATATCTTTATGTAAAGTTTTCCCGTGTAAACCACCATGATCTAAAGGAGGCTTGACTTTGCCTAGTAGACATGGAAACACTATAATCTAATGAGAATGGACCCAGCAACATGTCCATACCTTGCATGTGAGGTCTGCACAAACAAGAGGAAACATTCCATTATGCAGGGAGCTCTTTCAGAGTGGAAGACAGGAAAAGGAAGAATGTCAGGTGTCTGAGCAAAATTCCCAGAGAAAGCACTTTGGAGAATACAATTTATCCTTATAATAACAACGGTGACAGTGATGATTACTATTGCAATCCTGACAGTGTCACATAGAACCAAGAGTTCTAAGGGTAACAGTCCTGTCATCTAAATTAGACAAATATAAAGTTGAATCCTAACATCGTGGCGGTTGAGGTGGACCTTTATGCATTGGCCTCTTTGACAAACTGCTAATTGAGCCAGAGTCAAAGCTCTCTAGATGACTGCAAAGGAATGTGGAAATTTCATACTGTTGTAGTTATCTCCCATCCTTCTCACCCTCCCCCAACCAATTGCTAGCTGTATCAATTTTTTTTATTGCTTTACTCTTTCCATGCTCTCTGCTGCCTTCTGTACTTTCATATTTCTTTTGTTTTCCTTTATAAAGTAACCTATTAACCCCTAAAATTTCTACTTCTTAGAAATACTTTTATCTCTGACCATTGGGAACAAGGTTTTGAGCACACCAAAATGTGTTTCAGTTACAGTCTTAAATAGATGGGCTTGTATTTTAAACACAGGGTGGGTGATTTGGTATCATGTTAATCTTGTTGCAAGGTTTTTGCCCACAAAATAGAAGACCGAGCAATTTAAAATTTTTTTCTCAAAAACGAAATATTTATTTCTCTAGCTTTATCAATTGGTAATTTGCATGTTACCAACATGTCACCAACTGTATTTAAGGTAAAATGTGAACAGGAAAAAATGTAGTTATGTTAAAATATATATGAATAAATAAAAATATTTGCCTTTAGAAGTATAAATGTTTATTAGACTCTGTTAGATATATGTGTTACTTTAGCTGGTTTCTTTTTGTAAGCGTATTTCCATTAGCTGCTAAGGAGATAATATGGGTAATCTTGATTAGCAGAATCATTAAGCTCGTCCGCATAGTTGACCACTCATCTTCTGTTTTGCTTGAGCAATACCAAAACCAAGTCTATAAATTAGCCTATAGCTTCAGGCACAGAATAAGAGAAAACAAAACTAACCTCTTAGGTTTTCTGATTAAACTTGTAAGTTATCGATTTTTACTTTTTCTAAGTGTTTTAAAGGAAAAATTCATAGCTCTTCAGCCAACGCTTTTAAAGAGTCTCTATAGGAGAAAAGGAGGAAACTGATCAAATTATGTTAGAATAAAGGAAGTTAAAGATTGGTTCAAAGGTAAACGGCACTGAAGTGTGGTTTCACCAACAGTTTTTCCATTATGTTAGTTTTGATTAGGTTTTTAACCTGGAACTGCCCAAGGGCAGTCAGTCCCTTCATATTCCATCTATGCAATTGGATAGGGGAGACAGTTACTTCAGTATAGACTGGTGATGGACCCTCAGCCTAGCTCTCTGACCAGTGGATTTTGAACAGTGTAAGCTACTAAGTTAATGATTAGAGATGAGCTTTATTTCAATGAGAAACATATTTTTAAATTACTTTATTCAAAATAGTCAATTTTCCATTAAGAAAAAAAAATTTAATTGCTATACAGAGAAATAGTAGTTTGCTCATATAATAGACTATTCCTAACTCTAACTCTACTTTTACTTCAGAAAGTAACGTCTTCAAAACTAACGTCATTTCAACTTCGAATTCTCAACGTTTCTTTTTAAATGTCTTACATTTCAGAGAATATTTACTTTTTTTTTCTTTTTGGTTTCTGCATTTCTCTTTTTTCTACTGCAATTTTCCACCTTTTGTGCAATTGTGAACAAGGTAACGAAACGCCTCCCTTCCTCAGGAACATCTACTATCTTCATGCTTTCTCAAACTTCCAGCAATCACAGTTTCTCTTGGAGTGAATAAGGTGATTTCCTTTCTTAATGTACCAACTTGCTTGCATTCTCATTTGCTTGACATCATTTTCTGATTCTTTATGAAAAATTCTCATGACTCATCTTTACATCTTCTATTGATACCTAAGAATATTTTGTCATTTTCCTTTAATCATTTGTTCACCTTCTCAAATTGTCACACTGGAGAGAAAGTGATTTTCAAAAACTTGGACTGTAGGTCTGTAGTCCCATTGGTTCCTGGTCGCAGTAGAAGCCACAGTGTGTTACAGCTAGTCTATTCACTAAGACAGGAATGTTTTGCACAAATTTCTCTTTGTTCAGTACACTCACAGTACCGGCACAACTCTCAGAGGTGTTCACCAAAAGGATGGTAAGGTTTACTAATCGAACCATATTGACTTCATCAACCGCATAACTTAACCAGCGTCATTTCAAAAACCCAAGTTTGCCACGTACTACTAATGTCTGTATTCTTCTACCATGAAAACAATTCAACTCGAGTTGGAGACTTAGGTCTTTAAATGTATTCATTTAAATGTTATGCATTTGCTGTAGTGTAATCATTTGTACTTTTGGCCAGAGGAGTAGTCTGTAGGAAATTATTTTTTTCTTCCTACATTTTTATCGCCAGGTAGGTTAACCAATCTTCAAATGCTTTAAGTATCTTTACCTCGCTATTACAGAGAAATCTGAGCTGTAAAAAGGCATCTGACTCATTATCCACCAGACCTTCAGTCAGACCTCTTCTTTTACGAACATTCTCAGACGAATCTAATATATTGTAACAGGTACCTAGTGCTAAACAAGCAGGCTGGCTTTAAAGAAACAGATTAACAGCATTATAAAGAAAAAATGAAAATATCACTCTCTAAATTTTCTCTGCTGTTGGTGTGGTGAACTTTATACTATTCTTTGAAAAAATATAAAGATGCACTACTTGGAATATGGAGGAATACATATTTTAAATTTGCTAAGCCCCCAAATAAAAATTTAGGCATTTTCCAGAACTGAAGGGCAATACAGTATATTTAATTTATAAGGGGCATGTTGTCATGGCATCACGTGAAAATGCTTGTTAATACTGATTAGGAAATATAATTTTGATTTTAAAAGATGATTTGGAAAAATTGAAAATAAATATTCCAAAATTGCATCTGTATAATATCAAGTCAGTTTCAGCACTGCATGTTCTTTTGGGAATTATGTGAAAATAATTCAATGTGTTTGTACTTCCATGTGCTGTGTCTGTGCTTCCAGGTATATATTTAATGTCCTTGTAAATGTCTGATCCCCAAGTATATGTTAATGAACCAATCTACTCTAATCACTTTTTGTAGTGTCAAGTTTTATTCAAGCTAAATGTTTCAACTTTCAGAGGTAAAACCTTTCCTAGCCATTCAGGGGGATGCTAGCCTAATCATATAGAATGCTTCATAATTAATTTTTCCAAAAGTGAGTAAATTAATTTTATAACATTGTTTCATTTACCCCCCCAAAAAAAGATTTGGAAGGAATTGATATTCCATGGGAGGAATCCTTGAACTCAGAATGACTCCTCTGCGTGTACTCTGTTTCCCACTTCAGGGGCCTCTGTCACCCTAGACCTTTAAAGGTCTTTTATCGATCCATGGGAATGTAGAATAATTCATGAATGAGGTTTACAAGCTTGTCAGCTTGGAAACAACTCTATATGGCTTAGGGCAGGGCTGTCTTTCATGCCCACATAAAAATTAATGATCATCATGAATGACAATTGCAGGTCAGTTCACTGTGATGCTAACAATTGTGAGTCCACCTCATAGGCCCATTTTTTCATCATCTATCGACTTCCCTACCCTCCAGCAAAGAATAAAAATTGAGCTAATGGATTGAATCCATTGGTTCTTCTATCTCCTACTGTTCATCACAGTCTGCATCTGCAGTGTTATTTTGGAAGCCAATTCATTTTGTCTCGGTCTACATACATCCTTTTACGCATTTGGAGTGACTCACCTGCTTTTGTTGTCCCTCAGTAATGAATCTGCTTCCCAGTGGCCTTCAAAGTCTTTGACTATTTTGTTCCAGATAGCCTTGCCCTAAGCTGTGTGATACATTTTAGCTATACTGTTTCCAGTGAATTTTGTATCCCCCAGGATTGCTTGCCTTAGCTTGGTCTGTGGTTTGGGAGACTAGGCTGGGTAGCAGACACCGCTACTGCTTTTGGTCTCTCCAGGGCCTTAACTCCTACAATGCCTAACACAACTGAGGAAGTTTTTTTCAAAAGACAATTGTTTTATTTTTAATGTAGTTATTTCTTCTAGGAATATATTTTCATGTGACATTATTTCTTCTCCAAGGAAAATATTTGGCAATTAGTTTAGCCACCGAGTTTGTCCCGTGGTTGATAAGGGAACTGCCTGACTCCTTTTATAAGTTCTCGATGTGAATGGCAACCTTATTTTGGTTAGGGTCACCCTGACCCTGCTACCTGAAGAACTAATATGAGAAAATGGAACATCAAAAGGAATGGAAGGTATTCTAAAGAACTTCTAGTCCAAGTATGACAAGGAAGGTGCACCTAAAGGGGGAGAAAATAGTACACCCCTTAAGGCCCTCCACTACTCAGGTTTTAAAAAGTTGGATTTTTGAGTGGAGAATCAAGGGTTAGGTTGACTCCCTTGACATAGGACTTCCACTTCTCCACATACCTGATTTATACTCACTGATCAGTTGCCCTATCATGCCCCATCCTGATCACAGCATGTGATAGTGTTTAGAGGACAAAGAAGAATCTACAGATTTCTTAGGGAGATTTCTGTGGTTTCTTTTCTAAAAAGATGATGAATAAGAAAAACAGGAGTCAGTTGACTCATGGATACATGATCTACCAAAAAGAAAACTAACTTCAATATTATAGAGAGGAAACATGTTTCTTTAAGTAAAGGAAAAGTACTTTCATAACAGTCTTTCAAAAGAGTGTGTCTTCAGACTTTGTCATAATTAACACAACCAAAAAACAGTTGATGCATTCATTCAACATGTCCTGAGCATCTGCTGTGCGCCAGACACTGGGCTAGGTGCTAGAGATAGAAAGTTAAATAAAATGTCCCTGTTTTCATGTCCCTTCTGTCCCTCACAGACTAGAAGGGATCTTAGTGAGCTACGCCTCTGCTGTCCTAGTGGTAAAAGTTCTTAAAAGAACCCTGGAGCAATCCAAAAGCAAAAAACAAGTCTGAATCTATTCAGCTGACAAATGAATAAAGGATTCAAAATTGGTTATTGTGTCACTTTTTTTCCCCTGCATGTGAATAAAACTTGGCAGCTTTGTTAAAACAATTGTTTTATTCTCATAACAAAATTTACTACTTGATTTATTTTTGAAAATGCTGAACAGATGGTTTTACATTATTATTAAGATAAAACTTTTAACTCTGTGTATTTTAAATCTTTCAGAATCCGAATCTTGAACTGCCTATGTTATTGTCCTACAAGCATATTGACAGTGGTTACAGCTAAAAGAAAGCATGAAGAAGCAACTACAAAAAGTTATCATCTCAGGATACTTGATATGCAACAAACTAAACCACTATCTTATGTCTAAGGTTCAGAGTAAATGTCCACTAAGATACCAAATGACTCTCTTAAGCATTTACAGTTATTGTAAGTAGCCGTTATGGCCAAAGCTCTAAGTTATGAATTATATGAAGGTTGAAAGCAAGAATATTTAGAATTTCTGGCTTTAGATAGAATAAAATAACTACCAATGGGTGCTCTTTTAACCCATGAACTCTGACTGGATTTAAATACAATAGTATAAAGTAGAAGTCATGCAATGGGAATGAATAGATTTTGCTAATATTACTTTTTTTGCCTGGCAGAAGAAATAGGCAATTTGGGTCACATTTCTTGTTCCTGCTGAATGATAATGTTAAATTATTTTTTTTCAACATATGAAAGGAATACTTGAAAATATAAGAGGACTAAATCAGTCCATCAGATAGTAGTTAATCCTTTCTGTTCACCCACATGCTAATTTTGTCTTGATAGAATATCCTTGCCAAAAAATAACTTGAAAGGTGGAAAGAATGTTAACCCTGGGTATTTTTGCAAAAATCAAAAGAAATTATTTATTTTTGTTCTTCTGGATTACACTTAATGAGTGTAAGGCTACTAGATTTGAAAAGAAAGCATTTCCAATCAGTAGCTCCTCAAAATAGTTAAGATATAATAGATTTTTCCAATATTAGTTTTACTGGGATCTGAGGCAAGATGGGCAAAACCACAGTTACATAAAAATAAAGGCCATTCTGAACATCAGTCTTTTATCATTTTTTTTGTGGAGAGGAAGGAAGAATAGCTTAATTTCAAACTGTTAACGGTTTTTATTTGAAAGAGGTTGCATCTGTGCATATATGCAGCACTTTTTTTTTTTTTTTAACTTGCCGATTTGGGAGGAGGAAGGGTCCATAGCATGACTCTGAACATGAATGTTGTCTCTCTTAGTAAACTTGGCTAGAGTAATGGTCTAACTCTAAACCACGAGATTCACCTTGGTAAAGTCCTTGACTTACTGGACTAGAGGGAGGTTTTAACCTCCTAAGGAGTTCACCTAAGACATATAAATGTGGTGTGTCTTTATTAAATGTTAAAATTAAACACACGCTTTTTTTGGATATAAGTGACTACTAAATTGAAATGGTCTTTTAAAAGGTATTTTCTTACCAGTTTCCATTCTTGGTTGTCTTCCTGGCATGCCTGTACTATTATTAGTGTTTATATTGTACCTTGATTTGGAGAAGGAAGTATTAGATTTAATCTATACCAGTGTATTTATAAAGTCCATATGGCACATTTGATTCTTCCATTTATATTTTGTGTTAATGTTAAGGTGTAATTTTTCTTAAATTTTAGAAAGGACATAATTTCAGTTGTCAGAAACCATTCCATCATTACTGACCCTTTTTCATTATTTCATTTGTTCTCATCTATCAGTATTATTTTTGAGTATTTTGTTAGGTGCCATCACACCTTCCTAAATGTGCTGTGTTCTAGTAGCCTAGTATTTGTGGCAGTCTGCTGAAAACCAAGTCAATATATTCTTTACCTATTCCAAAGAGCTAAAAAATCAGACCCAGGAGAGTTTTCGATGTTTTGTTGTTGTTCTTGTTTTTATAGTTGTTGCTGTATTGTTATTGTTGTTTTACATAAGAATTATAAGGACTGTGAATACGAAGAGCCGACCTTAATTAGAGAGGCTTGTTTAATGCAGACCATGGAGATTTGACATAATCAGAATATCTAGGGTAGTGGAAATATAACTGGTGACATGTAAAATTCCTTGCATCCTGGAAGAAAGACGAGGGGGATTTAGAGTTGTGTCTAATAAGCTACACATTACACTGCAGCTCAAATTCGCGATGGCAATGATGTGTAATATCATGGCCAAGATCCTTGAGAGGGACCTGACTTTATTTTTTGAAAGATATTTTATTAGTGAGCAAAAAAATTGGTTAGCGTGGGGTTAGCAGATGGAATAACTTGAAGTAAGCCATCCAGTATTCCTACCACTACAATCTAACCACCTTATTTTGTGTCAGAGAAAGGGGTAAAATGTAATAATAGGATCATATACCCATCATTTGAATAATTTCGAACTACAAAATGTCCTAGTAGTTTTCACAGCTGTTCTCCACTGTTTGAGGATGTTACCTACGAAACTGAAAACATAAATTCCATATCTACCACATTTACACCAGCAACAGTATAAAATACAAGCCTAAATTTGCAAAATCCATAATAATTTAGTGATGGAATTTTTTAATAACGTGCAGTATATAAATGCAGATTTTATGCAAGTGTTGACGAAATCATTTTTCAGCTTGCAAAATGGGACTGCAATATTACATTTTTCACTTCAGCAATTTTTTACATCGTTTTTGCTTTCTATAATGAATGTGAATGCCATCTTTTATGAATGCAACTTGCCTTTTTCATTACAGAAATTTTGTTTGATGTAATCAATAAACTTTGGTATGATATGATTGATATTTTTAGCCTCTTTTTTGGGAAGGTCTGTCTGACGTAAAAGTAATATGGAAGCAATTTGGTGATGGGCAATAAGTTTCTAATTTCCTCTTTGCCTGTACAACTCACAAAAGACTGGCCATTTCTGCATACATTCAACTAGCACTTGAGGGCAATACCTAATTTGGGGAGTTTCCGATATTTGTGGGAGTTTTGAATAAGGCTGTAACTGGTTGCTGCATACGTAAAAGTCCAGCCAAATCAGCAAATATGTGTTCAAAGTCTGCTGTGTGCTTGGCAGTGCTCACTCATTGGAGGTTGTACGATATATGGTACGTGTCTGCATCCCATTGAAATCATTTGATTCTTAAGTACCCAAAGATACAGGGATTTTACAATAGTGTGTGTTTACACCAAAGGTGTGTGTGTTTACACCAAAGGTGTGTGTGTACACCTTTCTGTCCCTCGCCCCCCTTCCCCTACACCTCTCTTCCCCCTCCCCATCACCCTTCCTTCCCTGTGTCGTTGCTCAGCCTGCATCTAAGGCCTTGTGAAAGTCCTTTTCCTTGAAAAACCCTGCCCTCCTTGACTTCTAAGAAACTAAAGTCTCCACTGTAGCTGGTTTCATTATGTTTTTACACTTCAGTCTCTATATTTTTGTAGTCTTTTAATCCTGTTAGTCTTTGACCTACATTTAGAGCATTTCCTCTTTTTTTTGTTGTAAAGTGGGAAATGTGCTATATTTGGAGGTAAGACCTGAGTTAAGTTTCAGCTTTGCCACTTGGAGCCATTTCCCTCTCAGTCCTCTTTCTTCTCGCCTATAAAATGGTGTCTTGGGGGTGAAGGGTGATCAAATGAGGTAAAAGATCATAATTGCTTTGTGAAATGTCATTTGCTAGTCAGCTGAATGCATTGCTATTTTTCTGTTAAGGGGTTTTGCTGTTGCTTTGACATTTTTAATGAATAGTTGTCATTTACCAAATTTTCATAGATATGTCTTAGATTCTTTCTACCTTCTTGGAATTAGTCTGTTCAGGTTTCTTCCCTTCCCCCATCCAGCCTATTAAGATGCTGCCTCACTGTGGAGTCTGCCCAGGATTGGCCAATAAAGTAAGTATTGTGAGGGGCTGAGTGGTTTGGCCCCTTCAACAAGAAGCACATGCAAAGGTTAGGGGCTGAGGTTATCACTATGGTTATTCAGTGAATGTGTCCGCAGCTGAAGTGCTGGATGCATACTAATGAAGCCTGAAAGCCCGAGTTCTGGGAATAGTTGTCAGGAAAATGCGGGGCTTAATTATTTCACAACATTTTTTAATTAATTTGACACGTATTTCCCAGCAACTGACGGGTAAGGAAATGTGGCCTCAGTTCCTAGTACGTGGACCTATTGTGGACCAAGCAAGTCCTCATCTCATGGGCTTAGGAGCAAGTGCTATGAGCAGGCCTCTGGCTGAAAGAACAGCACACCTCTTGGTGGAGCAGAATGCCTGCTAGCCAAAGGTCTTTGGCCCTGGCTCTTTGGGTGGAGAGGGGCAATGGATGTTCATAGCTAAAATGCCTGCTGCTTCTTTGATCTCTTCATCAATTTGTTAGGACATATTTCCTACCAGTAAAGCCACTAAAATCCCAACTCCTCATATAAGCTAACACTTAGATAGCATTTACTATGTGCCAGGCACTGTTCCAATAACTTTACGTATATTCACTCCTTTAATAATCCCGACAACCCTATGGAATAGGTATTAACATTTCTCCATCTGACAGATAAGGAAACTGAGTCACCAGCCAAGGTCACGCAGTCTGGTAGAACCAGAATTTAAACCCAGTTCTTCTGACTAGGGTCCAGGCACTTAACCAGGACACTGCATTTCCATCATTATATCACCTTTGATGGCCTGAATAAATAATCACAACATTAATGCAAAATGTTAATGTCAGCTATGAGACAGCATCAGACAGATCCAAGCTGAGGGATATTCTACACTTTAACTGGCTTGTAATCTTCAAAATTATTAACATGATTAAAGACAAAGACCCAGAAATTCCCAGATCAAGGAAATGAAGACGACATAACAAGTGCAGCCTATGGCCCTCAGTTGGATCCTGGACCAGAAATTGGACATTAGTGGGGTAATTGATGAAGTTTGACTGTGGTATATAGGTTATATCAGTGTTAATTTCCTGATTTTTGAAATTGTGCTGTGATTATATTTGGGGGGGATCTGAGTGGAGAGTATGTGGGAATTCTTTGTACTATTTTTGCAGCTTAAGTCTGAAATTATTTCAAAATTATAATTTGAAAAATAAAGCTAAAACATAATGAAGCATACAGATATTAATGGGAGAGGGCATTAAATTGAGCTGACTATAGAAGACTAAAGTATAATTTATTAACAAATATCTGCATAGCACTTTACAGAATGCTTTCGCATACCTCATTTAGTCTTCACAACAGCTCTATGTAGAGATCATTAAATTCCAGATTCTTAAAGAAACTGGGGCTCAGGACTTCCCTGGCAGTCCAGTGGTTCAGACTCTGTGCTTCCACTGCAGGGGGCACGGGTTCGATCCCTAGTCAGAGAACTAAGATCCCACATGCCATGTGGCCAAAAAAAAAAGTAAACGAACAAAAAAAGAAAAAGAAACTGGGGCTTAGATAAGTTAATTATCTTGTCCCTGGTCCCTCAGGACTGAACCTAGGTCTGATCCACGTGTTTCCCCCTACACCGCACTGCAGTTTGTCTAGGATTCCTAAAGCATGTCCTGCTGGAGTCTACAATCATTTAAAAGACAATCTTTCTGCAGTCATTTTTCCTATAGGTTCATCTGGATGCGTCGGTCTACCCCAGATCAAACCATGAATGAGACTCATGCCAATGCCTTTAAGGTTGAGGTGGGTGCCCTCAGAATGCCCTAGGCCCAGGTTTTCCCTTCCATCTAATTTGATGTTGAACTAGGTTTCCCTCACGTTTTTCAGGTGGTTCCCGAGGCAAGTTTTATCCTCCTAACCCAGCTTCCCCCCATCTGAGTGAGAATACAAATAAGCTCCTTCAATTTAATAATGAGGCATCAGGCTAGCCACCTGGTATCTAATAAAATATGTGCATCGCTTAAAGTAGGAATGTGGGAATGTTGCCGGCAATCTCCATCTCAAATTATTTTACCCCACTCCTAGCAAAAGTCTGGCTGAGATGATTGTCATTTAGTATTTCCCAAACTGGGTTGTATGAAGCATTAAGAGTCCTGGGAAATGTTATTAGAAAGTCCTTGAAAAAGGGGGTTCCCTGGTTAACTAACTTTGGGAAGTCCTGTGTATGATTGCCCTAAGTTACAAGGCAAACATTAAACTCTATGAGAGATCTAATATTAAACCCATTTGACTTCTTTTAACCCACTATGTTCCAAACACTGGACCAAGGAAACCTTTTTGCATAGACCACCTAATAACAAATCGTCGGACACCAGTTTTCCATGGAACACTCTTTCCTCCCCACTCAGTTGATGGAGTTCATTTTCATGATCTGAGAAGGATGTAAATGAAGACAGTTTTCAAGGCAAAAGCCTTAAACTCCAAAGTAGACAACAGAGACCATTCCGTGTATTTAAAATGGAGGGAACTTAAAACAGGGAATTGATTACACATGTGATGGCAGAGGGGCAAACCCAACTGGGGCTCTTTGTAAAGCAGCCCAGAGATTAGAAAGAGTAGGAGGCCAGAACCACTCAGGCTGAGGGGACAAAGAGAAGGTGGTGATCTTGGATGCTATGGCCTGGTCACTTGGCAGAAACAGGAATCATGGTGGACCTACCTGTGGCTGGAACAACAGCAGACTCAGCCACTGTTAAAGATGCAACCTGAGGTACAAACACCCTGGCTTCTCCCGCCTGCCCCCAAGCCTCCAGCCAGTACCTGTCACTGGCTGGACCCAGGTGGAAGCCAGCCATCTTGGGAAACAGCTTGAAGGGAGTCACTCCCCATCATCACAGAATAGAGCAGAGCTGGGAAATGCGAGCAATGCATCTAATCTGAACTCACTTCTGTAATATATTTAGTGTGATACATACAGATGATAACTTTTATGGATGCATAGCTTAATGGAAGTAGAAGGCCCTTGTATAATACAGTCTTCTCAATTAGTAATAATAGGCACAAGCTTAAACACTAGAGCAAAATGAAGGAGTAAGCATATCTAGATAAATTCACCTACATCATATTCAAAATTTAAAATTCACAAGGGTCTGGATAAAATCTGCAATATTAATCGCAAAGGGAATAATTTTCCCTCTTCATGTTCCTGCCTCCACCCATAAGATAGGAACTCTCACCCTGCAGCATGTGGAACGAGGTTTCTGCCCCTCTCTCCACCCACTGAAGTACTAATGGGTGAGCCTGGAGAAGGGTTTATTCCATGTGTGTGCATGCACACACGTGTGTGTGTTTCAGCCTGCTCTGCCCCTTCTCTTTTAGAGCTGCCAGCTTCGAGTCTGCTGGTGTTCTTTTCTCCATCCCTGGATCTTCTGTGCAGTGAGCTCACTGGGGACAGGGAACCATACTGGAAGGGTGGAGGGATGGTTTCAGTTTTTCAGCCACTGAAGTGTTTGACTACAGTGGATAAATTCAATTCAGGGATGTCATTTCCGCTGCAAGCTAAGCCAAGTTTTAAAATGCAACTTTGCAAATAATAGATGGCTATTTCGTCTGCTTCAGGCACTTTTGTGTTCTTAATGCCTAGAGCAATTCTGGAACCATAGATGCTATTTAACAAACACATCATAAATGAGCAAGTGCATTTTATCTGTCTGATTGATGCCTGAGCCTATTTCTCAACTGGCTTGAACTCCCAAGGAGAGAGAGAGAGAGAGAGAGAGAGAGAGAGAGAGAGAGAGAGAGAGAGAGAGAGAGAGAGAGAGAGAGATGACAAGATGGGGGAGGAGTGTTCTTTGCATTTTCCCCTTTAACTTCTCTATATTCAAACAGATAGCCAGCTCATTACCTTAAGAAGTATATAGTACCAGAAAAACGTAAAACTGCCTGCACAGCTTTTGGCTGTGTTGCAAAGGCAGATCATTAAGAAGAATGTAGAAGGTTTGCAGAGAAGAGGGCAAAGGGGAGTCATGGGCAGAGAGTGTCTTGGGGAGGACAAATGACGAAGGGGCCTTTGAGTGCAAAGAGCAGGCAGAACCTATGTTCTTCTGCAGAACAGCACCTACAGCAGGAACAGAGAGGACAACAGCCGGGTGCCTCTAGGCAGGCAGGATCCTAGCCAGCCAGCCTTGGCAGAGACTTCCAAGCCTCCACATGGCAAGAGCCAGGAGAGCTTCTGGCTGTAGGAGACACTATGTAGATTGGGATGATGGACCTCTCGGGTATAAGTGTGGATGATGACTGAGGACCAGAAAGGTGCCCTTGTCCATCTCCAACACCTTGACACAGCATTAGCTCCAAGAACCATAGAACAGCCCTGAGGAGGGGGACCCATGGAAGGACAATTTGCATTCATTCATTCATTTGCTCACTCATTCATTTATTTAGGCATCCTGGCAGGAGGGGGACTAGACAGGGTTAGAAATTGAATTTAGTTTTCAAATGTATTTGTTCAACGCCTCCCCCTGCATTTGCTACATTTCCTTAACAGCTGCCTTTCACATTGTTTTTAAGCATTAGCTCTTTCATCCTGCACTGTCAGTTTCTACATAATTAGATTTTCCAGATAACAGCAAGTCACTCATTTAAGCATCAAAACTTTTTCCTTAGTGGAAATCTTTTTACAATGTGCTGCACTCTTCTCTGCCTCCATATGCAGAGGCACCGGATACCATATCACCTTCTCCTGATGACACTGGGTCATTTCTGGAGTTCCAGCACAGTGCTGGGCAAGAAGTGCCATGGTTCCCACGTTTGTGCGCCTCCGCATTGCATGGCTTTAAGAGGATATCGGATTTCTTTCTATAGTCCTGGCACCTCCCTTGAAGCTCTCACCATCAGCTATTAGTATCTTTTGTTTTGTTTTGTTTTGTTTTTGTGGTACGCGGGCCTCTCACTGTTGTGGCCTCTCCCGTTGCAGAGCACAGGCTCCGGACGTGCATGCTCAGTGGCCATGGCTCACGGGCCCAGCCACTCCGCGGCATGTGGGATCTTCCCACACCGGGGCACGAACCCGTGTCCTCTGCATCGGCAGGCAGACTCTTAACCACTGCACCACCAGGGAAGGCCAGCTATTAGTTTTGCTATGTGTATAGGTCCACATCTACTCTCTACCTCTTAACTTCCCGCACTGGTTTCTTTTTAAATTATAACATGTAGGGCTTCCCTGGTGGCGCAGTGGTTAAGAATCCACCTGCCAATGCAGGGGACACGGGTTTGAGCCCTGGTCCTGGAAGATCCCACATGCCGCGGAGCAACTAAGCCAGTGCGCCACAACTACTGAGCCTGCTCTCTAGAGCCCGCGAGCCACAACTACGGATCCCACGTTCCACAACTACTGAAGCCCACGTGCCTAGAGCCCGTGCTCCACAACAAGAGAAGGCACCGCAATGAGAAGCCCACGCACCGCAACGAACAGTAGCCCCTGCTTGCCGCAACTAGAGAATGTCCACGTGCAGCAACGAAGACCCAACACAACCAAAAATAAAAAATAAGTAAAATAAATAATTTTTTTTAATGTCAGAGTCAGATCTCATGTTTTTAGTACAGTTCAGCAGGATGTGTATTCGTGGGAGAACTTCCACTCAGACTTCTCCAATAATTAAACTCATGTGAGCCATCACAGGACAGATGGTTGTGCTATTTAAAACAAATTATAACCTTTAAGGATGAACATGTACTATTGAAATCTAAATATAAATTTGCTTTGAATTTTAATTGAATAGTACTATTGTTTAACAGGTAAAATTGATGTGAAGACTTCAGAAAGTGTTTTTTTGTTTGTTTGTTTTGTTTGTTTATTTATTATTTTTGGCTGCGTTGGGTCCTCGTTTCTGTGTGAGGGCTTTCTCTAGTTGCGGTGAGCAGGGACCACTCTTCATCGCGGTGCGTGGGCCTCTCACTGTTGCGGCCTCTCTTGTTGCGGAGCACAGGCTCCAGACGCGCAGGCTCAGTAGTTGTGGCTCACGGGTCTAGTTGCTCCATGGCATGTGGGATCTTCCCAGACCAGGGCTTGAACCCGTGCCCCTTGCACTGGCAGGCAGATTCTCAACCACTGTGCCACCAGGGAAGCCCCAGAAAGTGTTTTTTAATAAAGTAAGAATACCTCTTAAATGACAAAAATATTAGGCGAAAATTCTTTATGTAATTTGTCAATATTTCTGGAAGCCTTTGAAAAGCCTTTTTCTGACATTTAAATTATCTGTTCTATTGAATAATTTTGGAACCAGAAAGGGATGACAGATTTTTATCTTGTTTTCTTTTCATGCCTTAAAGTTGGCCTGTATATAAAATTTAAATAGCAATTTTAACTTTTTTGTCAATCACTGAAGTGTCATCAAGGGCTGTGAGTAACAATGACCCTCCTTTTGATTATCAGAAATCTTCTGACCATGTGACTGAAAACAGTGTCTAATCCAATGTTTAGATCTCAGTGGGGTTTCTTTTTCACTTTGATTATCCTCGTGATATTTAAAATGCAATTTTATCTATTTGGAATTTTTCATGATAGAGGTATGAAAGAACATGTTGTGCAAATGTAACTTGTTAACCTTATTTCATGACTAGTTTGATATTGAAAGCCAAGACATATTTTTTCACACTTAAAAAACTGTTGCCAGTGGGAAATGAGTATGCTTTAAAGCTTAGTAAAAAAAATATTCAAAATTATAAACAGTATGATCATGGTTCTGAAGAACCTAGGGGCAGGACAGGAATAAAGATACAGACGTAGAGAATGGACGTAGAGAATGGACTTGAGAGAAGACTGCCTCTTCAATAAATGGTGCTGGGAAAACTGGACAGCTACATGTAAAAGAATGAAATTAGAACACTTCCTAACACCAGAGACAAAAATAAACTCAAAATGGATTAAAGACCTAAATGTAAGCCCAGACACTATAAAACTCTTAGAGAAAAACACAGGAAGAACACTCTTTGACATAAATCACAGCAAGATCCTTTTTGACCCACCTCCTGGAGAAATGGAAATAAAAACAAAAATAAACAAATGGGACCTAATGAAACTTAAAAGCTTTTGCACAGTAAAGGAAACCATAAACAAGACAAAAAGACAGCCCTCAGAATGGGAGAAAATATGTGCAAACGAAGCAACTGACAAAGGATTAATCTCCAAAATTTACAAGTAGCTCATGCAGCTCAATATCAAAAAAACAAACAACCCAATCCAAAAATGGGCAGAAGACCTAAGTAGACATTTCTCCAAAGAAGACATACATATTGCCAACAAACACATGAAAGGACGCTCAACATCACTAATCATTAGAGAAGTGCAAATCAAAACTACAATGAGGTTTCAACTCCCAGCAGTCAGAACGGCCATCATTTAAAAATCTACAAACAATAAATGCTGGAGAGGGTGTGGAGAACAGGGAACCCTCTTGCACTGTTGGTAGGAATGTAAATTGATACAGCCACTATGGAGAACAGTATGGAGGTTCCTTAAAAAACTAAAAATAGAACTACCATATGACCCAGCAATCCCACTACTGGGCATATACCCTGAGAAAACCATAATTCAAAAAGTGTCATGTACCAAAATGTTCATTGCAACTCTATTTACAATAGCCAGGACATGGAAGCAACCTAAGTGTCCATCAACAGATGAATGGATAAAGAAGATGTGGCATATATATATAAAATGGAATGCTACTCAGCCATAAAAAGGAATGAAACTGAGTTATTTTGTAGTGAGGTGGATGGACCTAGCGTCTGTCATACAGAGTGAAGTAAGTCAGAAAGCGAAAAACAAATACCGTGTGCTAACACATACATATGGAATCTAAAAAACAAAATGGCCCTAAAGAACCTAGGGGCAAGACCAGAATAAAAACACAGACCTACTAGAGAATGGACTTGAGGATATGGGAGGGGGAAGGGTAAGCTGTGACAAAGTGAGAGAGTGGCATGGACATATATACACTGCCAGACGTAAAATAGATAGCTAGTGGGAAGCAGCCGCATAGCACGGGGAGATCAGCTCAGTGCTTTGTGACCACCTAGAGGGTGGGAGGGAGGGAGACGCAAGAGGGAGGGGATATGGGGATACATGTATACATATAGCTGATTCACTTTGTTATAGAGCAGAAACTAACACACCATTGTAAAGCAATTATACTCCAATGAACATGTTAATAAATAAATTAATTAATTAATTAAAAAACAGTATGATCTCAAAATGACTGGGGGAATGTCATAAAATTAACCATGGTGGCCCCCAGATGATGTCATTAAGGCTGTGTTTTGCTTTCCTGTTTTTTTTATGCTTTTCCATAGTTTGCAAATCTTCCACAATGAGCATGTATACTCTCATAATAATTAAAAAAAGCAAACACAAAAAAATAACAAATAAATCAAACAGTTATTCTCCAAGAATAAAAGTGTCCCATTTCTGAGGTTAGAGCTTTAATCTGAAGTCCTATTTTAACTCTGTCAGTGAAGCCTTTCTATTTGAATACTGAAATACACATGTGGATCCATAAAAGCTGCTCATTTGTGCAAAACATGGTGCAACTGAAGTGCTATGCAGAACACCAGAGCTGTGATATTTCTGTTCATTTACACGTTTATTTTCAAACACAGCAAGCTTACATGATACAGTAACTGAGGACAGCTTGCCTGCAAATTACAGAGTGATGTGAGTGATGCACTTTGAGTGCCTCTCACCGTCCATCTTCTCTCTACCCTTCCCCAGCTTCCATACGGCAGCAGGCAGTGTGGTGCTGTTCTAGTTCCATTCTCTGTGGCCTGGTTTGAGAATACGATACTACAATGCCAGTGAATGTTCATTGTGAGTCTGAGAAAAAGAGGTGACAAAAATTTAAATGCATGATCCTAGATATCCTAAAAGAATATTTATAAGATGACAAATTAATGAGTGACTTTGTACTTTCAGCACAAGAAACAAACCAAGAAGCCAATAAAACTCTTTGTTCAAATGGAGAAAAATATCTACCATGATTGTATTGTAAGAATAATTTTGGAAAGATAATTTTAGAAGATTATCTCATTTCAGGCAAAAATCCATTTGGGTTGACCTGATGTTTTCCTAATTTAATAAGAGTTTTATTTTTTCTGATTAAAATGATGATACATTGTTAAAATTAAGCAATACCTAATAGTATGTCATGTAATATCCCACCACACTCCTGTTAACCATATTCTTCAGACTATCTCTCTATGCAAACACACACACACACACATATGTTTGTATAATTTTGTATAAATTGAACCATGATATACACACTATTTTATGTGTGTGTATGTATATATATATATTTTTTTAAACAAAAAAAGCCATGAAGACCTTTTCACATTATTTTATTGATTTCATGTACATGGATTATTTTACCATTGCCTGCTTAATGGCTATTTAGCTCTCTCCTTTTCCTCCTCCTGCCTGCTACTGTGAATGACGTGTCAATGCACTCTCAACCAAAATATTTGCACACTTACCGCATTAACTTCTGGTATAAAATCAAAGATGGGGAATTCCTGGGGCAAAGGATGTGCACATTTAAAATCCTGATGTGGGGAATTCCCTGGTGGTTCAGTGCTTAGGACTCCTTGCTCCCACTGCAGAGGGCACAGGTTTGATCCCTGGTCTGGGAACTAAGATCGTGCATGCCCCGTGGCACGGCCAAAAACAAAAAAGACGTTGAAGACTATGTGACAGATACTGTATGCTGTATGTGGCCCACAACATGGAAACTTCTACTATCTAGATCTTTACAGAAGGAGTTTGTCAACCATTGGTTTAGAGGGAAAATAGTGCTTTATTCTTGGTAGTATTTGCTTTTCTTTGCTTTTGTGTGAGTTTAAGTATTTTAAACACGTAGGTGTTTGTATTTCTTCTTTTGGCAATTACATTTCCTTTGCCCATTTTCCTATTCAGTTGCTCATCTTTTTTTTCCTTACTTGTAAGAACTCTTTGCATATTAGGAAAACGTACATTTTGTCACATATTTTGCAAGTATTTTTTTTCTCTGTGTCCACTTACCATTATGTCAGGCATTTTTTTACATTACAAAGGAAGTTTTAATGAGCATGTAATCAATGCAAGTGTTCAGAGAATGACAGCATGCTACTTTAGATATGGTAGTGAAAGAGGTTCTCTCTGACATGGTGACATTTGAGCAGAGAATTGAAATAAGCAAGAGAGAGATGTATGGATGAACTTATGAGGGTTATCCTGGCACTGGGAACAGCAAATGCACAGACGCTGAGATAGCAGCTTACATGGCATACTGGAGGTACTGCCAGGAGATTGGTGTGACCAAAATGGAGGGAGAGTGGTAAGAGTTGAAATTAGAGATGTAGGGAGGGAGAAGATGATGTAGAACCTTGTAGCCATGGTAAGGACATTGGATTTTATTCTAATTGACATGGAAGTTTGGAGCACTATGACCAGAGTGAGATGATCTGGCTTAAGTTTTAAAAGGATCACTTGAGTCTAATTTTGTTGTCTATTTAAAAATATTTTTTATATTTCTTATTATAAATTAAATATATGTCCATCTTCAAATACATAGATAATATAGAAAAGAATAAAGAACCAAGTAAGGGTAGTACTATTTTAATAAGCCTTTAGGGATATGTATAATCTTAAGATTGGGAAGTACCTTAAAGATCTGCTGCTCCAGCCCCCTGTATATTTTGAACAAAAATATTTTGCTTTGATTTCTTTACACTAACAATGAAATATCAGAAAGGGAACGTTAAAAAAAATCCCTTTTAAAATCACATCAAGAAATAAAATTCTTAGGAATAAACCCAAGCAAGGAGGTGGAAGACTTAAACGCTGAGAACTATAAAACATTGATAAAGGAAACTGAAGATGATTTAAAGAAATGGAAAGATATCTCATGCTCCTGGATTGGAAGAATTAAATTGTTAAAGTGGCCATCCTACCCAAAGCAATCTACAGATTTAATGCAATCCCTATCAAATTACCCATGACATTTTTCACAGAACTAGAACAAATAATCCTAAAATTTATATGGAATCACAAAAGACCTAGAATTGCCAAAGCAATCCTGAAGAAAAAGAACAAAGTTGGAGGCATAACCCTCCCAGACTTCAGACAATACTACAAAGCTACAGTAATCAAAGCAGTGTGTTACTGGCACAAAAACAGACATATGATCAATGGAACAGAATAGAGGGCCCAGAAATAAACTCACACACCTATGGTCAATTAATCTTCGACAAAGGAGGCAAGAATATACAATGGAGAAAAGACAGTCTCTTCAGCAAGTGGTGTTGGGAACGCTGGACAGCCGCATGTAAATCAATTAAGGTAGAACACACCTTCACACCCTACACAAAAATAAACTCAAAATGGCTTAAATATAAGACATGACACCATAAAAATCCTAGAAGAGAACATAGGCAAAACATTCTCTGACATAAATTGTACCAATGTTTTCTTAGGTCAGTCTCCCAAGGCAATGGAAATAAAAGCAAAAATAAACAAATGGGACCTAATCAAACTTACAAGCTTTTGCACAGCAAAGGAAACCATAAACAAAATGGAAAGACAACATAAGGACTGGGAGAAAATATTTGCAAATGATGCAACTGACAAGGGCTTAATTTCCAAATTAGACAATTCATACAGCTCCACAACAAACAAACCACCAACCCAATCAAAAAATGGGCAGAGGGCTTCCCTGGTGGTGCAGTGGTTGAGAGTCCGCCTGCCGATGCAGGGGACACAGGTTCCTGGCCCAGTCCGGGAGGATTCCACGTGCCGTGGAGTGGCTGGGCCTGTGGGCCGTGGGCGCTGGGCCTGCGCGTCCGGAGCCTGTGCTCCGCAGCGGGAGAGGCTGCGGCAGTGAGAGGCCGGCTTACCGCAAAAAAAAAAAAAAAAAAAAAAAAAAAAAGGCAGAAGACCTAAATAGACATTTGTCCAAAGAAGATATATAGATGGCCAATAGGCACATGAAAAGATGCTCAATATTGCTAGAGAAATGCAAATGAAAACTACAATGAGGTATCACCTCACACCCGTCAGAATGGCCATCATCAAAAAATCCACAAATCAGGGCCTCCCTGGTGGCGCAGTGGTTAAGAGTCTGCCTGCCGATGCAGGGGATACGGGTTCGTGCCCCGGTCTGGGAGGATCCCATATGCCGCGGAGCGGCTGGGCCCGTGAGCCATGGCCGCTGGGCCTGCGCATCCGGAGCCTGTGCTCCGCAACGGGAGAGGCCACAACAGTGAGAGGCCCACATACCGCAAAAAGAAAAAAAAAAAAAATCCACAAATCATAAATGCTGGAGAGGGTGTGGAGAAAGGGAACCCTCCTGCATTGTTGGTAGGAATGTAAATTGGTGCAGCCACTATGGAGAACAGTATGGATGTTCCTTAAAAACTAAAAATAGAGTTGCTGTATGATCCAGTGATCGCACTCCTGGGCATATATCTGGAAAAGATGAAAACTCTAATTCGAAAAGATACATGCACCCCAGTGTTCACAGCAGCACTTTACAATAGCCAAGACATGGAAACAACCTAAATGTCCAATTGACAGATGAATGTATAAAGAATATGTGGTATATATACACAATGGAATATTACTCAGCCATAGAAAAGAAGGAAATAATGCCATCTGCACCAACATGGATGGGCCTAGAGATTATCACACTAAGTGAAGTAAGTCAGAAAGAGAAAGACAGATATAATATGATATCACTTATATGTGGAATCTTAAAAAAATAGTACAAATGAACTTATTTACAAAACAGAAATAGATCCACAGACATAGAAAACGAACTTATGGTTAACAAAGGGGAAGGGCAGGGAGGGATAAATTAGGAATTTGGGATTGGCAGATACACACTACTATATATAATATAGGTAAGCAGCAAAGACTTACTATATAACACAGGGAACTATATTTCATATGTTGTAATAAACTATAATGCAAAAGAATATGAAAAAAATATATATGTGTGTATATATATATACATAAATAAAACTGAATCACTTTGCTGTACACCAGAAACTAACACATTGTAAATCAATTATACTTCAATTTTAAAAAAAGAAAAAGAAAAAATCTAATCAACACACACACACACAAATATTTGGCTTTGAACCTGGCAGGCTAATTCTAGTAGAAGCTCCATTTCCCCAGCATTGTCCTTGTAGATAAAATAATTGTAGGTCCCCTGCCTTTACTGTGATACAGTGTATAGTTTATAAAATAGTTTTCTGAGTTCTACTGCTCCAATTCAAGGCTATTCTACATTTGTAGTTGCTGTCAGCAGGTTGGTTTTGAAACATTTTTCCAACTATTCATGTTTAATCTGAAGTTAAGATCTAGGCGGAGGGACAGGCTGTGATGTCCTGTGGTTCCTTTTGGCTGAGGAAGCAGAGAATGAGCAGCGACTGTCTTAAGGACCAACATTTGTGATAAGGATTTCTTTGCCTTAGACAAATACAAGAAATGGTTTTAGGCATGAGTGGGTCCATCCTGGAATATTCCTATTAAGAGAGTATCCACCGTAGCCAGTCATTCCCACTCCTTTCTCCAGAATCCCTCAGTTCTAGAGCCAGTGATTGCAGGACACAGCTCTTGAGTGACTGCAGCTCTTGTTAAGGTGTATTCATACATGCAGACTGAGATAACCTGCTTCAGAGTTCTCTGCCAGTTCTTTGTCTACTCTTCAGGGGTCTCCTAAAATAATTTGGGACCTCAAGGAAAGGCAGGCAAGAATTTCCCAGTTCTGCATTGGGTGGTTTGTTTTTTTCTTATTGAGCTGCATGAGCTGATTTTAAATTTTGGAGATTAATCCTTTGTCAGTTGCTTCGTTTGCAAATATTTTCTCCCATTCTGAGGGTTGTCTTTTGGTCTTGTTTATGGTTTCCTTTGCTGTGCAAAAGCTTTGAAGTTTCATTAGGTCCCATTTGTTTATTTTTGCTTTTATTTCCATTTCTCTAGGAGGTGGGTCCAAAAGGATCTTGCTGTGATTTATGTCATAGTGTTCTGCCTATGTTTTCCTCTAAGAGTTTGATAGTTTCTGGCCTTACATTTAGGTTTTTAATCCATTTTAAGCTTATTTTTGTGGATGGTGTTAGGGAGTGACCTAATCTCATACTTTTACATGTACCTGTCCAGTTTTCCCAGAGTGGCATGGACATATATACACTACCAAACGTAAAATAAATAGCTAGTGGGAAGCAGCCGCATAGAACAGGGAGATCAGCTCGGTGCTTTGTGACCACCTAGAGGGGTGGGCTAGGGAGGGTGGGAGGGAGGGAGATGCAAGAGGGAAGATATATGGGAACATATGTATATGTATAACTGATTCACTTTGTTATAAAGCAGAAACTAACACACCATTGTAAAGCAATTATACTCCAATAAAGATGTAAAAAAAAAAAAAAAAAAGAATTTCCCAGTTCTGGATTGGGACTTCACCAGTAGTAAAGCTGGGATTACTAGTGCACCAGATCTTGTCTGCTGGCTCTTTGTGGTTGGCCTTCTTGGGATAGCTGTATTTTGGTGGGGGGGAGTCCCTATGGAATCCAAGGGTCTCAGACTCTGAGCCCTATAGTGATTAGGACATGAGAAAGTGCCTCATGCTACCTGGACTTATGCAAGATTGGCTTGTAAATTTGAACACTAAATTATTCATTTTCAGTGGGGAAAAGACCTTTCCACTATTTGTGTCTAGTTCATTTTAAGCACAACGTTTTCCCAGGACCAAAATGCCTGGAAACCACTTTGGTCCCCAGAAGGTGGCTGGCAAGCATAGACTTGGGAAGTAAAGAAAAACAGAAGGTCTTAAGAATTTTCTAAAAGAATATGACGACCTTTCTCACATTTTTTTGCAGTGGTGTCTATTGAGGCAAAACTTGACCTTTTAATTCTTTTGTTTGTTTGTTTGTTTTGCGATATGCAGGCCTCTCACTGTTGTGGCCTCTCCCATTGTGGAGCACAGGCTCCAGACACACAGGCCCAGTGGCCATGGCTCACTGGCCCAGCCGCTCCACGGCATGTGGGACCCTCCCGGACCGGGGCACGAACCCGTGTCCCCTGCATCAGCAGGTGGACTCTCAACCACTGCGCCACCAGGGAAACCCGACCTTTTAATTCTTGTTCTATAGTATTGATTTGTGGAGGGAGGAAGTTTCTGGAGAAGGAGTGGATCTATTTGTGTAAGGAGCCTGGGAGCCTTCTAAGAGTGAAGCATTGGAGACGAGAATTCTTTCTTTGAGGTACAGAGTTCTTAAAGCCTCTTTCGGTGGATCAAAAAGGCCCTGATAAAGGCTTACTGAAGTTGGTTAGACAGAGGTAGAAAGAGATGGAGCAGCGCCCTCTCAGAGCCCTCTGTTCTTATCCCGCCTGAGCTGGTTGTTCTCCAGGCTCCCTGCACATCTCTCTTTCTAGAATTTCTTTTGTTTGTGCTCCTGGATTGGATCAATATCTCCTAGATTCCTTGTCTTCCTCTTTATTGATTTACTTCTTCATTTGGGGGGAATACATTCTCTAGTAACTTCCTAAGAAACGTTTATGGGTAACAAGCTTTTAAAATATTATTCTTTGCATGTCTGAAAAATATCTTTAGTCTATCTTTGTATTTGTCTGAGATTTTGGCTCAGTAAAGAATTCTAAGTTGAAAAATATTTTCTCTCATAATTAAAAAAAATTTTGGTTTAAATATTTATTTATTTAGGCTGCGTCAGGTCTTAGTTGCTGCATGCGGATTCTTAGTTGCAGCATGCATACAGGATCTAGTTCCCCGACCAGGGATCGAACCTGGGCCCCCTGCATTGCGAGCATGGATTCTTACCCACTGGACCACCAGGGAAGTCACTCCCCTCATAATTTTGAATGTATTTTTCCAGTAGTTTCTAGAGTCCAGTATTGCTACTGAGAAGTTCTATGCCATTTTGACTTTTATTCCTTTGTAAGGGATTTATGTTTTTCCACTCTGGAAATATTTAGGTTCTTTTTCATATCCCTGTTGTCCTTAAAAATTCATAAGGGTGTGTGTCAGTGTACTTCTTTTTTAAAAAATCATCTTGGTTTGCATTCAATGGGCCCTTTTAATATAAATACTTGTGTTTTTCGGTTCTAGGAAATTTTTCTTCTATTGCTTTTATGATTTCTTTGAAATAGCCCCTCTGCATTTTCTCTCCTCTTTCTTTCTTGGGCTTCTGTGGGATGTTGGGTCTCCTGAATTCATTCTCTATGTCTCTTTTCTTTCACTCAACACTTCCAGGCAATCCCACACTGTACTTTCCTAGAAACCCAGTTTTCCACTCTAAAAATAGTGAGGAGGAGGAGGAATTCCTACCCCCACTTCTCCTCTTTACTGTCATCTGATGACTTCAGAAAGAAAATAGATACAGGAGGCTCGTTAAGATGTGTTACTGAGATTAACTCCTGTGGAAGAGTAGGGAAGAGAAGGAAGATAGATTGGGCAGAAGTCAACTGGTAAAGTATCCTGAACAGAAGCCTCATCCAGCACTCCGGTAAGTTTTGGAGATGGGATCATTTGTCAGAGTGGTTCCTATTTGGAGCAAGAGAGCTGGATCTTGATACCCCATGCTATTCAGTCATTGGATGGGGGTTGCCATTGTCAGGGGCCATGACCTTGGCTTAGGTGGCTCTTTTCAGCTGGGGCAATTGCTGCAGGGTGCTGACAGTGGAAGACATTTAGCCGGCACCATTTTCAACAGATGGGAGAATAAATCCTTCCCTCCTGAAGGAGGATCTGAGTGGCACATCACAGCTGCTAACGCATCAGCCCCCTTGCACCCATCTGGTGCCCAGGAACCGGCTCAGACCAGCCTGTGAAAACCGACTCTGCACCTCTCTTCCCAACTTGGCACTCAGTGACATCGAGTTAGTAGTCTGAAATTGGCCCTTTTATGGAATTTTCAAAATTTTGCCAGTCATTTTCCACTCTAAGAGCTTTTATCTACTCTGATTATTCCTTTTTCATAGTATACTGTTATCGTTTATAGATTATAATAATGACTTGAATCTTACAGTGTATAAACAATTAGCTTTTTTTGTTGTTGTTGTGGTACATGGGCCTCTCACTGTTGTGACCTCTCCCATTGTGGAGCACAGGCTCCGGATGCACAGGCTCAGCGGCCATGGCTCACGGGCCCAGCTGCTCAGCGGCATGTGGGATCCTCCCGGACCGGGGCACAAACCCATGTCCCCTGCATCGGCAGGTGGACTCTCAACCACTGCGCCACCAGGGAAGCCCTTGCAGGCGGATTCTTAACCACTGCACCACCAGGGAAGTCCCAATGAAAATGTTTTTAAATGATAAAAAATGAAAAGATTTCTGTGGAATTTCCTGAGAAGGGATAAACTTTAAGTCAATGCCTGGTAGGGCCTGGGCTCAGATCAATTAGTTTATTAATATCTTTGAGCTCTGGGTGTCAAAGGGACGCTTCTGTATTTATCATGCTTTTCTGCGTTTATACATACATACAGAATGTTCCATAATGCTAACCCAGAATTAAATGAGATTAAATGTTACATTAATCATGATGTATTTATTGGGGTTCTTTGGTTGCAAATGATAGAAATCCAACTGCAAACAGGTTCAAGCACAAAAGAAAATGTATTGATCTGTGTGAGTGCAGGCTCTCTCTGCAGCCCCAGGCTTACCTCACCCTTATAACTAACAATCCCAGCAAAGAGTTACTCTCCCTTTCACTGGTTCCAGAAAGCCCTGGGATAGTGTCTCATTGGTTTAATCCTATCACCGTGGCCAAGCAGGGACAGAATACACTGATTTGCTAGGCCTGGGTCACCTTCCCACCCTGGAATGGGGGTGGTGAGGGTGCAGTTACTGGCAGTTTTGCGTGCGCCACATGGATTTAAAGTGGGGGGCAAGGACGATTCTGCAGAGGAATACTGAAGTACACAGGTGCTAAGCAGGCCAAAATGGCAGATACCCGCTACAAACATGGCAAAGAACCTGGCACACTGTGAAACTTGATACAGTCCTTTATATAATATAATCATATCTAATCTATACAAATTGCATGGTGGCTATTATTCCTAATCTACAAATGAGTTTTCATTTGGTAATCCTCACACGTCAATAGACTTCCTGAATTATTCAGAACCTCTCAAAATCAAAGGTAATAAGGAGCAAATAAAGATACCTTTTAATTGTATTGTCCTCTTCCACTTCCAACATTTCAGAGATTCTGGTTTCTCAAAACCTATGCCTAGGGACTTCTCTGGTGGCCCAGTGGTAAAGAGTCTGCCTTACAATGCAGGGGACGCTGGTTCCATCCCTGGTCAGGGAACTAAGATCCCACATGCCACAGACAACTAAGCCCGCACGCCACAACTATGGAGCTCGTGTGCTTCAACTAGAGAGCCTGCGTGCCACAAACTACAGAGCCCACGCACTCTGGAACCCGCATGCCACAACTAGAGAGAAGCCTGCACATCGCAACAAAAGATCTCCAATGCCTCAACGAAGATCCCGCATGCCACAAGTAAGAGACCCGACGCAGACAAAACAAAAGCAAAAACAAAAAACCTATGCTTAATTTACTATGATCAAATAATATTCCTGTTACTCAAATCCCCTCTGTTCTGCCTAGGATAGATGAGATTTATGGATTCAGGAAAATGGGATGAAACCTTATCACATCACTGTTACTAGAGAAAGGAATTTGTTATAAGGCTTGGACTTCATTCAAGGACATTAATGAAACACCAAGGACCTTATTTCCAAAGATGTTACATTGTATGACCTGTGGCAAGGCCCCCAAAGATTGCACATAGAGCATTTCCATGTAGGTGAATCTGAATGTGCTCTTCAAATTGGGGAAGACTGAGAGCTCTGCATTTCTTCTTTTTTATTGTTTTTTATAGTTGATTTATAATACTGTGTTAGTTCCAAGTGTACAGCATAGTGATTCAGTATTTTTGCAGATTATACTCCATTATAGGTTATTACAAGATAATGGGCATAATTCTCAGTGCTATACAGTATATTTTTGTTGCTTATCTATTTTATATATAGTAGTTTGTTGTATTTTCTTCTTCAGCCCTAAGAAACCCTGAGGTTACTGTTCTTTCAAATAAGGGTCCACAGTAAAATTAAAAGACTACTGTTCATCAATTATTACTTTATTCCCCCCTTCAATTAACCCATATTTCAAGTGCCAACTATATTCCAGGCACTGGAAGACAGTGCTTAATAAGACATTTCCCTGTCCTCGAAGACCTCAGAACCTATCTAGATGACAGAGCTGCAAGCAATTACAACATATGATGAGAATCAGTATGAGGGGGATAGGACAAAGGAACATGAGAGAAGGGGTCTGGCTCAGGGACTGTGGCCAAGCTTCACAGAGGAGGTAACATTTCTAATGGCTGTGGAATCCACCACCCTATGGATGACATAGAAGGAGCTCATGTAAGCCCAGTCTTCTCTCTCTTATCAGTTTGCCTGGCTGGCTGTCTATCTTCCTATCATTTATCTCTATCGATCTATCTATCTATCATCTATCTATCTATCTATCAATCTATCTATCATCTATCTATCTGTCTATCTCTCTACCTATCTATCACCTATCCACTCTGTTTCTTCCAACATTTTTTCAATTCTTATAGATGGCATGTAGTTGAGATTATACTGCATATTCATCTTGCATACAGATAACCCAATCACCATATGATCATGAACGTTTTCTCATGGTCTTAAAAATTCTTCAAGAATGTCACTTTGAAAAAATTAGCCTTTTTATTTGAAGATGATTATAGATCTATAAGCAGTTGTAAGAAATGATACAGAGGGATCTCATATACTCTTCACCCAGTTTCCCCCAATGACAACATCTTGTAAAAGTATTGCACAATATCACAACCAGGATATTGACATTGATACAATCAAGATACACAACAGTTCCATCACAAGGGAATGTCATTTTTGATAAATGCTTAATAATCTATTTTGGAATGTATCATCATTTATTAATCCTGCTATTATTTGAAATGTAGGTTGCTTACAATTTGGGACTATAATAAATAATGCTGTAGAAAACATCCTTGTACATAAATCTTTGCCAAAATCTCTATTTCTGTAGGGGAAACTCCTAGGAGATTTGCTGAGTCAAAGGATATGTGCATTTTTAGGTTCTCAGTATTGACTGCCAAACTGCTTTCCAGAAAGACTGTACCAACTTACACTCCAGCAGTGCATGAAACTGCTTGGCTCATCACATTAACTGATATTGAGTATTTAAAAAGTCTTTGCCAATTTTATAAGTGAAAAATGATATTTTGAGATTCTTTTGATTTATTTTTATAAATATTGAAGGAAAGGGGCTTCCCTGGTGGTGCAGTGGTTGAGAGTCCGCCTGCTGATGCATGGGACACGGGTTCGTGGCCTGGTCTGGGAAGATCCCGCATGCTGCAGAGCGGCTGGGTCCATGAGCCATGGCCGCTGAGCCTGTGCATCCGGAGCCTGTGCTCCGCAACGGGAGAGGCCACAACAGTGAGAGGCCCCCGTACTGCAAAAAAAAAAAAAAAAAAAAAACTGAAGGAAAATATTTATATATACATATACATGCATATGTATATATTAGGTTTAAAATTTTTTTAGAGTTATCTCTTCCTATCTTTTGACCATTTCCATTGCATTTTCTTATTAATTTATAAATACTCTTTACATGTTAAGGATATTACTTTTAACAGCTTTATTGAGATAAAATTAAAATACCTACCATTTGCCCATTTAAACTATACAATTCAAAGGCTTATACAAGATATGGAAGCAGCCTAAGTGTCCATCAACAGATGAATGGATAAAGATGTGGTATATATATAAAATGGAATACTTCTCAGCCATAAAAAAGAAGGAAATTTTGCACTTGCACCAACATGGATGGACCTGGAGTTATTCTGCTTACTGAAATAAGTCAGAGAAAGACAAATACTGTATGTGAAATCTAAAAAATAAAACAAACAAATGAATATAATAAAATTCACAGATATAAGGACAAACTATTGTTATGAGTGGGGGAAGGTAAGGAGGGAGGGGCATGTTAGGGAAAGGGGATTAAGAGGTACAAACTACTATATATAAAATAAATAAGCTACAAGGATATATTGTACAGCACAGGGAATATAGCCAATATTTTATAATAACTTTAAATGGCACAAAATCTATAAAAATTTTGAATCACTATGTTGTACACCTAAAACTAATATAATATTGTAAATCAACTATACCTCAATTAAAAATAATTCAGTGGTTTTTAGTATATTCACAGACTTGAGCATCCATCAGCAGAATGAATTTTAAAATATTTCATTACCCTAAAAAGGAACTTTAATCCCCTTAGTTTTTACCCATACTCCCTCCATCCTCCCCATTCTCTGACAATCATTATTCTACTTTCTGTCTCTATATATTTGCCTATTCTTGACATTTCATATAAATGGGATTGTAAAACATGTGGTCTTTGTGACTGGCTCCTTTCACTTAAGAAGGGAACTCAAGATTTCACTTAAGGGGCTTCCCTGGTGGCGCAGTGGTTGAGAATCTGCCTGCCAATGCAGGGGACACGGGTTTGAGCCCTGGTCTGGGAAGATCCCACATGCCGCAGAGCAACTAGGCCCGTGAGCCACAGCTACTGAGCCTGCGCGTCTGGAGCTTGTGCTCCGCAACAAGAGAGGCCGCAAGAGTGAGAGGCCCATGCACCGTGATAAAGAGTGGTCCCCGCTTGCCACAACTAGGGGAAGCCCTCGCACAGAAATGAAGACCCAACACAGCAAAAATAAATAAATTAATTAATAAACTCCTACCCCCAACATCTTCTTAAAAAAAAAAAAAAGATTTCACTTAAGATGAGAACTCTTAGGATTTACTGTCTTAACAACTTTCATATATAACATACAGCAGTGCTAATTTTATTTATCATGTTGTACATTACATCCTTAGTACTTATTTATCTTACAACTGGAAGTACTGGAAGTACCTTTTGACCACCTTCATCCCTTCATCCAATTCTCCCTCCACCCAACCCCTGCCTCTGGTCACCACAAATCTGATCTCTTTTTCTATGAGTTTGTTTGTTTGTTTTTAAGTATAATTGACCTACAACACTATGTTATTTCCTGGTACATAGCATAGTGATTCAATATTTCTATACATTACAAAATGATCACCATTATAAGTCTAGTTACCATCTGTCATCATACAAAGATATTACATTATTATTGACTATATTCCCAATACTATACATTTCATCCCTGTGATACTTATTTTGTAACTGCAAGTTTGTTACTCTAAATCTCCCACACCTATTTCATTCATCCCCCCATCCCTTTTCCCTCTGGCAACCACCTGTTTGTTCTCTGTATCTGTGACTCTGTTTCTCTTTTATTATGTTTATTTATTTATTTTTAGATTACACATATAAGTGAAATCATATGGTATTTGTCTTTCCTTTGTCTGACTTATTTCACTTAGCATAATACCCTCTAGGTCCATTGAGGTTGTCATGAGTGGCAAGACTTCATTTTTGATTTATGGCTGAGTAATATTCCATTGTGTGTATATATACCTCATCTTCTTTATCCATTCATCTGTTGATGTACATTTAGGTTGCTTCCACATCTTGGCTACTGTAAATAATGCTGCAATGAACATAGGAGCACACATATCTTTTTGAATTGTGTCTTTGTTTTCTTTGGAAAAATACCCAAAAGTGGTTTTGCTGGATCATATAGCACTTCTATTTTTAATATTTTGAGGAACCTCCATACTTTGGCCATAGTGGCTGTACCAATTTACATTCCCACCAGCAGTGTACAAGGGTTCCCTTTTCTCTACATCCTTGCCAACATTTGTGATTTCTTGTCTTTTTGATGATAGCCATTCTGACAGGTGTGAGGTGATCTCTCATTGTGGTTTTGATTTGCATTTACCTGATGATTAGAGAAGTTGAGCACCTTTTCATGTGTCTGTTGGCCAACTGTATGTCTTCTTTGGGAAAATATCTATTCAGTTCCTCTGCTCCCTTTTTAATTGGGTTGTTTGTTTGTTTGCTTGTTTGGGTTGTTTGTTTTTTGGTGTTGAGTTGTATGAGTTCTTTGTATACTTTGGATATTAACCCCTTACCAGATACATCATATGCAAATATCTTCTCCCATTCAGTAGGCAACCTTTTTGTTTTGTTGATAGCTTCCTTCGCTGTGCAAGAGCCTGTTACTTTGATTAGGTCCCATTTGTTTATTTTTGCTTTTGTTTCCATTGCCTGAGGAGATATATCAAAAAAAAATATTGCTAAGACCAGTATCAAAGGGTATACTGCCTATGTTTTCTTTTAGGATGTCAGGCCTTACATTTAAGTCTTTAATCCATTTTGAGGTTATTTTTGTATACGGTGTGAGAAAGTAATCCAGTTTGATTCTTTTGCATGTATCTGTCCAGTTTTCCCAACACCATTTACTGAAGAGGTTCTCTTTTGCCTGTTATATATTGTTGCCTCCTTTGTCATCGATTAATTTCCCATATAGGTGTGGATTCATTTCTGGGCTCTCTGTTTTTTTCCATTGATCTATGTGTCTGTTTTTGTACCAGTACCATACTGTTTTGATTAATGTAGCTTTGCAGTATACATTGAAATCAGAGCATCTACTGCTTTTATATTTAGAAAATTCTTTTTCATTGTTAATTTTCTAATACCTTTCTGAACGTAAATTTATTTTTCTATTTGTTTTCTTCTTTATTTAGAAAATGTGTTACTAAAAAACAATTGCCCACTGTGAAAAATTTAACATAATTACTTATAAAGCAAAAAGTGAGAGCTCCCCCATAACCAAGTGACTCCCAGTTTCACTCTTGAGAGATCACCACTGTTAGCGATTTGTATCCTTCCCAACCATTGTCTATGCATACACATATGTATAGTGTTTAAAAAGTGGGATCAAACTATAAATATTGTTTTGCATCTTACTTTTTTCACTTGACAGTATAGCAGGGCATCTTTCCATATGTGGATCAATCACATATTTTTTTGTTATGCTAAGTAAAGCCTTCTCCACCCCAGATTATAAAAAATATCCTCCTATATAGTCACCTAGTACTTTTATAGACTGCTATTTTTATTAAATAAAATAATAAATGTTATTTAAATAGACTGCTATTTATTTTTAACTTTAAAGTTGTTGTAAAAGAACAACAACTGTAGCATCAGTGGAATTGTTAATGTCATCTTGTCCACAATAGAGGGGACAACTATAAGTCATTGCTCCTCTTCCCTCTGCACATATTTAAGAGAGGGGCTGGAAAACATTCTGCCTGTGCACTGACTCATTCAGACAGAGTTTAAACTGGTTAGAGGAAGAGGTGTGTGTGTGTGTGTGTGTGTGTGTGTGTGTGTGTGTGTGTGTGTGTGTTGTTTTCCTCCCCTACTCACTCTTGCCTTTTGTACTTGCCTGCACCCATTCTCTGGAGGTATAAATCAGTGATTCCCCATAGAGTGTTTAAAAGATGGACTTGGAAAGATTGGCCTATGTAACATCAGATCACTCTCTTGCCAGAAAATTTTGAAAAGGATAAGGATTAAAGAGAGAAATGGCACTTGCAATTCCCATAAAGATTTCTAGCATTGGAGCAAAGTCGTGGCGAATTCTGACAGCACTGACTCAGTTTCAGACTTGCGTTTTTCTATGCTGACATCCCCTGGCCTCTCCTCCAGCAGCCGCAGCTTCCTGGGCAGCGCTCCTTTCCTTCCAGGCACTACGGAGTCTCATCTTTCATCGGCCTCATCCCTGGGGGCTTTGGGGGTAAGGAAAGAGCTCCGGCTCCTTCCTTTCCCACTTGGCTTCTTTACGGGGTCACCTCCTCTTGCCTTTCCGTTTTCTTGTGCTCTCTGTGTTCTTGAGCCCTCCCGCTCGAGGGCAGGTCAAGGTTCCAAAGCCCCTGAGGGATGACAGCCCAGGTGTCTATACAGGGAGCTTCCTGAGACCCCAGCGTTCGAGAATCAGGGATCTGGAGGGCACAGGACTTAGCATCCCCAAGGGGTAGGAATGTGTGTGTGTCTGTTTGCGCTGGGGGTGGGGAGGGCATATTCTGGCTTCAGCACACATCCTTTCAGACTCTCCAGGGCTAGTGTCCTCTCGGCGTCAGCAAGGACAGCAGTCCCGGCAGGGCCACCTGCAAGCGTCCTCACGGAGCAACTCCGGCGCGTGGCGAATCTTTGCCTCGGCCAGTGCTAGCCGGATGCTAAGGAATCGCCAACAGTTGCAAGAGTTGCCATGGGAGTGCGAGGCCCGGCCGTCTCCTCCCACCACGTGTGCTCGCCTCGGCCGGCCTTCCCTCCCCTGACAATGGGCGTCTCTGCAGGGGTTCTCTCTTTAGGCTACCGGAGTCCCTCCTCCACATCCCCGCCTCCCATCCTCCCGGGAGCTAAGGGGGGAGCGTGTGTGCGCTCCCTGGAGGAGTGGCCCTCGCGGCGGCGGCGGCCAGAAGCGCTGCACCGGAGCCCCAAACTTCGAGCAAGTTCCCGGACTCTGGGCGCGCCGCGCTCTCGGCCTCCAGAGCTCCCGTCCCCACGAGCGCGCTCGGGAGGGCGGGCCGCGGTGGCGGCACGGCGGGGCCGAGCGGGCGGGCGGCAGAACTCCCCGGCCGTGCCCGGACGCGCGGGGCCGGAGGCGGAGTGGAGTTCGGCGGCGGCGGGCCGGGCCGGGCTCCCGCGTGAGGATGGCGGAGGCGGCGGCGGGCTCCCGGCCCCACCTGGGCTCGGCCTCCGGGCACGAGCCTCGGACCCCGGCGCCGCAGACCCCCGCGCCGGGCGGCAGGACGCCGGGCCTGCCCTGGGACCCGGACGGCTGCGCGTCCGTGCCGGCCACCCAGGCCATCTCTCTGCAGGTGGACATGGACATGGCCCTGCAGCGCATACGGATTTCCGATAAGTACGGCAAGAGCTACCTCTGCCTGCTGCAAGCGGTCTTCTTCTCAGGTAAGTTCCCTCCTCGCGCACGCCGCCCGGCGGCCTCCGCCTCCCGCCGCGCTCGCGCGCCCCTCTCCGCCTGCGCTCCATCCCCGGCCGCCCGGCTGCCGAGCACACTTTGTCTTCCCTTCGCCCGCACACGCTTGTCCTCCCCCGCTGCCAGCGCCCTTGGCCGGGCAGCCGTTGTTCCTCCGGCCCCGGGCCGCGCTGCAGGGGGACCGTGAGAAAGTCCGGGAGGTGGTGTGAGGACGTCTCCGCCGTGGCTAGTTCAGGTCCCCTCTCCGCTCCTCACCCGCTCCCGTGTGTCGCTGGAGAGACGGGGCCAGACGGTATCTTCCAACTCCGCATCCCGCCGACCAGAAGCCCCCCCTCCCGGGGATGCACTTCACTTGTAATATCGCCTGAATGCTGCAAAAGTGGCGGCGGGGGTTGAATAATACGTTTGGGGAAACCAAATCCAAAAAGGCGCTGTGATTCGGAGACCCTCGGCGCCGCACTTGGAGGGGGAGTTGTAGAGAAACCGTGCCGCCGCCGCCGCCGCCGGCAACTCGGGCTTTCTTACACTCGGGCTAGTGCATCTTTCCAGCTGGGTCCATGAGTTTCCTGTCTCCTGGGGTCCTCACTATAGGACAGACATAAAAGAGCCAACAAACCCACGCATCCTTTACTGCCACTGCCGCGATTTGGGTGAGGGATGTGAGCAGTGAGCGGGGGACGGTGGACGTGGTCACTTGCCAGCCGTGATGCACACAGTGATGCACACGCATCTACCTCGCCGGAGGTGCCAAGCTTTGGGGTTGGTGCAGCGGGGAAGGTGCAGCAGGCTCTGGGCTCTGAGGAGCTAGGTTCCTACGGGTCCATGCGGACTGGGGCTCGGGAGCAACCCGAGAACAGGGTGCAGCTCTGGTACCTTAAGTTCCGCCAGGGCTTTTCAGACAAGTTCTCAAGGTACTGCAATTCATGGACGTGTCTTCCTCTGCTCCCGTGGCGGTTTTGCTTTAGCAGGTGCTCAGCCTTGCAGTGGGAGTTTTGGCAACCCAAAAATAGACTTGGGGACAATTTTCTGAAAATCAGGTAGCCCTCACACACGTTCCAAATACTTTCCTTCCTTATTCGGGGCTAGCCTCGAATCCAAAGGAGGCCACGGCAACCCCTGTCGTTAGACCGCAGTAAGTCAAGGCTTCGGCCTGAGCGTTTTCAGGTCCTCCCTGTTTGGTATTTGGGGTGGGCACTATTGGTTTCCATGTGTAATCAACCATTAAGGGGAGTGCAGTGATGGGGCACACGCTCCTTCAGGTATTCAGCGTCTGGAATGGGTTGGGATGATACAACAGACCCTCACTGGCAGCTGGGCAGCTCAGGGGAGTGTGGAAAGTGCTTTGTGTCTTGTGTTTGCCTCATCCATCTTCCTAAGAGTGAAAAAAATCTCCATAGGAGAAATGTATGCTTTCTCACCAAAGTTCAATTAGCTATGCTATGAACTGTCAGTTGACATTTCTACCTCCAGTGATTTCTCTACTTCTATAGTTGTGTGGTGTTTCATCTTCCATACCTTTGAAGGCTCCTGCATGGTGGCAGTTGCCTCGGCATTATGATGTGTCACAGCACCTAAATGACACCGGTTGCTGTGCTGTGTTTTTACAAGAGCGTGTGGTGCTGTTCTGCCTTTCAGCATTTTTAGCAGTAACATCTACCGCCGGATGGACCAACAGAATGTCCCGGAAGTGGTCTGTAGCTATGCTGTTAGGACACGCACCCTAGGATGAGAGTTTTACGTGTGAAAGGGATTTCATCTATTAAAAAAAAATTCCTCTATTTAAGAATATGTTTACAAGGTTTTTTACTGTGGTACAGAACTTTCTGAGAGATCTTTTCAGTAATGACCACTTAGAGACTGCTCGCTACCAGGACATGCCACGGTGCAATAAGCTAATTACACCTGTTTGTGCAGGATCTGCTGCGGGGCAGCCAGAAATAGGGTGGTTGACTCTACTTAGGGAGTTAAGGGAAGAGTTCGGGGAGAGGGTGATGCATGATTTGAATCTTCAAGGATGCATACAAATGTCCAGGTGGACTGGGGATGGGGATGGAGTGTGGTGGGGAAAGGTAGGGAGAGGTTATCTAGGCAAAGGAAATAAGATGTGCTGAAACAAGCAGAAAGGTGACAGCATAGTAGGTTTGGGGAGTCGTTTCTTTCTTTTTTTTTAATGATTGGAGTGGAAAGTGTGGAAAATACAGGAGAGAGATTAATTTGGAGAAGTAGGCAGAGGCTGGATCAGGCATATTAAAGGGCTTTATTTGGAGGGCAATGGGGAGCCATTGGAGTGTTGCAAATAGGGGAATAGAGCAAGGCTGCTGCATATGGTTGTACAGGTTGTGCACTGCAAAACCATGAATGATGCCCTTACTGGGGTGGTACAGGGCACGGTGTGCACAGTGGCTGGCAGTGCCAGTGCATAGCAGGGCTTGTTGCTTTTGCAGATACCACTCTGGTGGTTGTGGGGAAGACACAGTGTGTGGAGTGTGCAGCAGAGAGCCGGAAGACCGGAAGTAGGGGGGCCAGTTAGAGAGCAGTTGTAGCATGCTGGGCAAGAGTGGACGAAGGCATGGACTGAGTCAGTTCTGGGAATGGGGAGAAGGGGAGAAGCTGGAGGAATTGAGATGGTAGAATTGATTTGACTTGGTGACTCCTTGCGATGTTTGAGGGACAGGGAAGGAGACTAGGTTAATTCCAGGTTTGTAGTTAGGGTGAAGGGGTGGGGAGAGATATCATTAAGATAGGGAATGGAGGATGGAGAGGAAATTTGGGGTTCAGAGTTGAGAGCTTACTACAGCTGGGAAGAAGTGAATATTATTTCTTACAGTCATCCGTGGTGCTCATTAAACAACTCCTGGCACAGAAGTACTTTCCTTAATTACTTCTATGCATTGATAACTCAGTCTAGCCTAGATGGAGCCCACATTTATTATAAAATTACCTTCTGAACTTACCTTTAAATAAAGATGTTTTCTTCCCCCCTCAAATTTTCCTCACCTGATGATGGGTGAAAAACGAAAAAAAAAGAAAGAAATGTTTTGCGTTCCTTGCAGGACAAAAGGACTCTAACTATACTGATCTAAGGTAACCTTAGATAACTCAGAGAAGTAGTTGTGAAAACCTGTTCACTGCAAATTTGATTTTATCAGAGTTTAGCTGTGTAAATCACAACAAAAGTTAATTATTCAATATACATTGGAACATAGTATAAAAATGTTTTCCAATGATGATGGGTCACTTACTGGGCAACGCTAATTTCTGAGTTGTTCCGCATAACTGATTTTCTGGGTAACTGAGGTTCAGCACTTGTTACCGCTTTTCCCTCGCCCCAGGCTCTAACCATTTTGGATGGAAACCTTTTCAAAAAGATTATTTACCTTCCTGACTCCTGAGCCTGGAAATAATTGTATCTTTTCTTGATGATTCAACATTATCCTTATAATAGCATTAGTTATTTTAATTCGCTGTATATAGTGTTGCCTCAAGGGCTCCTTAAGTGTGGCGGTCTGTTTGTCCCTGCATTAAATTGGGCACAGATGTTCTGCCTCTTAATTGGTAATGCCTGGTTTTCTAATCGTTCCATATGTCCCCTCTCTGTTAGTTGCCATTTCTTGCTGCTGTTATTTTAACTCTTTCTACCAGCCAGCAGTTACTGCCTAATCCTCTAAGCTCCCTCCTTCGTTGCCCCTTCTGATGTGTTGTTATGAACTAGGAAATGAGATAACCAAACTTGTTACAGTTGTTTGCAGAATACGAGTAAATAGACTATGAGTATTTGGGGAGCCTGCTTCTACTAATGTATATGACCTTTAACACATGGAGTCTGTGATATCTCTTCCGGTTGCCTTAAAGGTGTTTTTTTTTTTTTAATTGAAGTATAGTTGACTTACAATATAATGTTAGTTTCAGGTATACAACATAGTGATTCCATTTTTTATAAATTATCCTCCATACAAAGTTATTACAAAATATTGCCCGTGTTCCCTGTGCTGTACATTACATCCTTGTATCTTATTTCACACCTAGTAGTTTGTACCTCTTAATCCCCTTCCCCTATCTTGCTCCTCCCTCCTTCCCACTCCCCTCTGGTAACTACTAGTTTGTTCTCTGTATCTGTGTGTCTGTTTCTGTTCCTAAAAGCTTAACAAATTTTTTTCCTAGTACTTAGTTGTGTCCTGGAGAGTTGATGCTGTTTTTGTTTTGTTTTGTTTTTTGGCTGCACGGTTTGTGGGATCTTAGTTCCCCAGCCAGAGACTGAACCCGGGCCCTCAGCAGTGAAAGCGCAGAGTCCTAACCACTGCACAGCTAGGGAATTCCCTTGATGCTGTGAAAAGTGTTATCAGTGAAACATGTTCTCTCTTAAATTAAGCTATTACAGTATGTGAAATTGTGATAGTTTACTCTCTTGTAAAACAAACAAATAAGCAAGTGTGTTCAAAATCCATCAGAAAATTGAGATGCATTTTATCCATTGCATTTTTCAGGCATGCCTGCAAGTGCTCGGCCCTAGGAGGCACTTCAGTCTTTAGGAGTTGCCCCCAAGGATTGAAAGCAAATGTCCCTCTACAGCATCTTCTCAAGCAAGCACCCTCTGAAGGCTCAATAAAAAACCTGCTCCCCACCTGCCCCAGTGCAGAAGCAGAGGTCAGCCGCCTAAGAGAGATGCCTCTTATCTGATCCTGCCAAGGTCTTATCCAGAACCCGGCAAGAGGCCAATGTCACAGCCCTTCCTTTCATTTATTTTTCACCCAAACCCTCCCCTCATTGTATATGCATATGCACGACAAATGTAAGGATCTGACTGGCTTCTTGTTCCTTTCAGGACTGGGAAGGTGACACTGAGCAAAGACCTAAGGGATTGTAGATTGTCACCAAGAGGGGGGTCTGAGGGAGTGTTCTGGGCAGAGGGGACAATCGATGTAAAGGCGTTGAGATGACAAAGTATTGACAAGTTCAAGGAACGGGAGGAAAACCAGTGTGGCTGAAGCAGTGTGTGTGTGTGTGTGTGAGGAAGCCAGAGAGGTAACAGGTCTGGGTCGTATAGGGCTTGGTAAGGACTTTGGCTTTTACCCTGAGTCACATGAGGAGCCACAGGAAGGTTTTTTTTTTTTTTAAACATCTTTATTGGAGTATAATTGCTTTACAATGGTGTGTTACTTTCTGCTGTATAACAAAGTGAATCAGCTATACATATACATATATCCCCATATCTCCTCCCTCTTGTGTCTCCCTCTCACCCTCCCTATCCCATCCCTCTAGGTGGACACAGAGCACAGCACCGAGTTGATCTGATTTTGAGCAGAGGAGTGATTTACCTTGCTCTGGATGCTATGTGGAGAATGAGGTAAAGGCAGGAGAAAGGTGACAGCAGGGAGACCAATTAGGAGACTATGACAATCGATGATGGTAGCTTAAACCAGAGAGTTGATACTGGAGGTGATGAGCAGTGGTGAGAGTCTGGGTGTATTTTTGAAGGTAGAGACAAAACAATTTGCTAATGGTTTCGATGTGGGCTACGAGAGAAGAGGGGTGTCAAGGATGGCAGGAATTGTCACGGATGGAGATGGAGATGCTGGCAGGGAGAGCGGGGTGTGGGGAAATCATGAGGCTCAGAAGTTTGGTTTGGGGGGAGGAGTTCCCTGGCGGTCCAGTGGTTAGGAGTCGGTGATTTCACTGCTGTGGCTGGGGTTCAGTTGCTGGTCAGGGGACCGAGATCCCGTGAGCCGAGCTGGGCGGGTCCCCTGCAAAGAAAAAAAAAAGAAGTTTGGTTTGGGACTTGCTAACTTTGAGGTGCCTATTCAATGTCCACGCAGAGATCTTGGGTTGGCAAATGGATATAGGAATCTGGTCTTCAAGGAAGGGATCTGAGATGGGGATATCAATTTGGGAGTCATCAGAGGTGGTATTTAAAGCCTGGATGAGTGAGTATAGAGAAGAGATCAGTCAGAAGAGACAGTTGTTTGTTTCCCCCCTGTGAAGACTTGGGGATGACCCCTTCCCCAGAGCAACATTCAAGAGAGCAAAAGGGACTCCCCTGGTGGCACAGTGGTTAAGAATCTGCCTGCCAATGCAGGGGGGAACACGGATTCGAGCCCTGGTCCGGGAAGATCCCACATGCCGCTGAGCAACTAAGCCTGTGCACTGCAACTACTGAGCCTGCGCTCTAGAGACCTTGAGCCACAACTACCGAGCCCATGTGCCACAACTACTGAAGCCCGCACGCCTAGAGCCTGTGCTCCACAACAAGAGAAGCCACCGCAATAAGAAGCCTGAGCACCGCATCAAAGAGCAGCTCCCACTCGCTACAACTGCATGAGAAAGCCTGCACGCAGCAACGAACACCCAACACAGCCAAAATAAATAAACAAATTTATTAAAAAAAAACATGAGAGCACTAGTGGAATCAGTGCTCCAAAAAGACAGATCATTTCTGTGGTTTGTTGTTGAAATGTTTGCACTGTCCGATTTGCTCACAGGTCACTTTGACTCATGTTCCTTTGCTCAGAGTATGGAACCAACATAATCTGTGCCGGGGGGTAAAGAAGAGGTAAACGAGGAAAGCTCTCCAAAGAGAGAAACTACAACTTCAGCACTAAACGAGCCTTCTTTATGCGTCAAGAAATCTGCAGTTTAGTCATTTATGGCTTAAGTTTCATGCTGCAGATGAATTCCTTCCCATCTTATTCTTTTCTTCAGTAGGAATATTAAGCAGCCACTATTGCTTCCCAGTTGAGAAGACCTTCATCAGTTACCTCCTATCATTTTCAATACATGGTATAATTTCCTTTAAAACAATTATATTTTAATGGAAAAATCAAAGGCTGATGGGAACTTGGAAAGAAGGATCAGTTTATACTCATAATAAAGTTTGGGGCTTTATAAAGTAGTTGGATTAGCAAATATAGTGACACTTTTTTTTTTTTTTTGCGGTACACAGGCCTCTCACTGTTGTGGCCTCTCCTGTTGCGGAGCACAGGCTCCGGACGCACAGGCTCAGCGGCCATGGCTCACGGGCCCAGCCGCTCTGCGGCATGTGGGATCTTCCCAGACCGGGGCATGAACCCGTGTCCCCTGCATCGGCAGGCAGACTCTCAACCACTGCGCCACCAGGGAAGCCCAGTGACACTTTAATATATTGAAATTTACTCTGAAAAGTAATTATCTCCTTTCTGACTTTCTTTCAAATATTTATCAATGATACTGTTACCTCTGCCAGGAAGAAATTAAGTCAGCTCGTTAACCCTGCAGATGCTGGGAAACCAGACGTTTTAGCAGCACTTATAATTTACATTTGTGTATTTGTCTCTGGAAAATTATGAGCCAGCAACTTGATGGGATATGTCTGCTCCGTTTTCAGATAATTGTTTACACTAATCTGAAAAGGGAAGGAGAGCCATTCCCAGCAAGGAGGAACAGAAAAGAGTTTTCTTAACAAGAAGGCAAACAGGGAAAACAGGATCCCATTCAAGTTTTTTTTAACAGCTTTATTAAGATATAATTCACATACCATACAATTAACCCATTTAAAGTGTACATTTCAATAGATTTTAGTATAATCACAGAGTTGTACATTAATTACCACAAGTTTAGAACATTCCTATCACCCCAAAAAGAAACCCTCATACCCATTAGCCATCACTCCCCATTTCCTCCCAACAGCCCTTCCCACCAGCCCCTGGCAGCCACTAACACACTTTCTGTCTTTAAAGATGTGTCTAATCCACAAATTTCAGACAAACAGAATCATAATAGATGATCTTTTGTGACTAGCTTCTTTCACTTAGCATAATGTTTTCAAGTTTCATCCATGTTGTAGCATGTGTTAGTATTTCATTCTTTTTATCTGGCTGAATATTTTAATTATCCATTCTTCAGTTGATGGACACTTGAATTATTTCCACCTTTTGTCTATTATGAATAATGTTGCTATGAATATTCTTGTGTAAGTTTTTGTGTGGACATGTTTTCACTTCTCTTGAATATATATCTAGGAGTCGATATGCTAAGTCATAGAGTCACTGTATGTTTAATCTTTTGAGGAACTCCCAGACTTCCAAAGCAACTGTACCATTTCACATTCCCACCATCATTGTATGAGGGTTCCATTTTCTCCACATCCTTCTGAGAACTTGTTACTCTCTGTCTGTCTGATTCCAGCCAGCCTAGTGGGTGTGAAGTGCAAAGTGGTTTCACATTGTGGTTTTGATTTGCATTTCCCGAATGGCTAGTGATGTTGAGCACCTTTTCATGTGCTTATTGGACATTTGTATATCTTCTTTGGAGAAATGTCTATGAAGATTATTTGCCCATTTTAAAATTGGTCTATTTCTGTTTTTACTATTTAGTTAGTTCTAAGAGTTATTTATATAGTCTGGATTCAAGAATCCTTATTAGATATTAATTTGCAAATATTTTCTCCCATTCTGTGGATTATCTTTCATTTTCTTGATGGTTTCATTTGAAGCACAAGCGTTTTTAATTTTGAAGTCAAATTTACCTATTTTTCTCTCTTTTTTGAGTCTCTGTTTTCAATTCTTTTTTTAAATTGAGGTATAATTGACATATAACATTATATTACTTTCAGGTGTACAACATGATTCAATAGTTGTGTGTATTGGAAACGATTACCACAATAAGTCTAATTAACATCCGTCACCACACATAGTTACAAAATTTTTTTTCTTGTGATGAGAACTTTTAAGATTTGCTCTGTTAGCAACTTTCAAATATGCAGTAAAGTATTTTTTTAAAATTTGTGTATTTATTCATTCATTTATTTATTATTTATTTTTGGCTGCATTGGGTCCTAGTTGCGGCATGTGGGCTTTTCGTTGTGGCGAGTGGTCTCTCTCATTGAGGCATGCGAGCTCAGTAGTTGTGGCGCACGGGCTTAGTTGCCCCGCAGCATGTGGGATCTTATTTCCCCGACCAGGAATCAAACCCATGTTCCCTGCATTGGAAGGCAGATTCTCAACCACTGGACCACCAGGGAACTCCCAAGTTTTTTGTTTCTTTTTTCTTTTGCAGTACGCGGGCCTCCCACTGTTGTGGCCTCTCCCGTTATGGAGCACAGGCTCTGGATGCACAGGCTCAGCGGCCATGGCTCACAGGCCCAGCCGCTCCGCGGCATGTGGGATCTTCCCGGACCGGGGCACGAACCCGTGTCACCTGCATCGGCAGGTGGACTCTCAACCACTGTGCCACCAGGGAAGCCCCCAAGTATTTTTTAAAATTAATTAATTAATTTATTTATTGGCTGTGTTGTGTCTGTTGCTGCACGTGGGCTTCCTCTAGTTGCAGCAAGCAGGGGCTAAACTTCATTTCAGTGCTCGGACTTCTCATTGCAGTGGCTTCTCTTGTTGCGGAGCACGGGCTCTAGGCACGCCGGCCTCAGTAGTTGTGGCACACGGGCTAAGTACTTGTGGCTTGCGGGCTCTAGAGCACAGGCTCAGTAGTTGTGGTACATGGGCTTAGTTGCTCCGCAGCATGTGGGATGTTCCCAGACCAGGGCTTGAACCCGTGTCCCCTACATTGGCAGGTGGATTCTTATCCACTGCACCACCAGGGAAGTTCCCCAAGTAATTTAAACTATAGTCACTCTGCTGTATATTATATCCCCATGACTTATTTATTTCATAACTGGAAGTTTGTACCTTTTGTCCCTCTTCACCCATGTCCCCCACCCCATCTCATCTCCCACCTCTGGCAACCACCAATCTGTTCTCTTTGTTTGTTTGTTTTTTAAGATTCCACATCTAAGTGAGATCATCATATGATATTTGTCTTTCTGTGTCTGACTGACTTCACTTAGCCTAATGCCTTCAGGGTCCGTCCATTTTGTCACAAATGGCAAGATTTCCTTTTTTCTATGGCTGAATTATATTCCATTGTGTGTGTGTGTGTGTATATATATATATATATATATATATACACACACACACACACACACACCACAGCTTCTTTACCTATTTATCCACTGATGGACACTTAGGTTGTTTCTATGTCTTGGCTATTGTAAATAATGCTGCAATGAACATGGGGGTGCATATATCTTTTTGAGGTACTGTTTTCGTTTTCTTTGGATGAATACCCAGAAGTGGAATTACTGTATCATATGGTACTTCTTTTTTTTATTTTTTTTATTTTTATTTTTTTATTAGTTTCTGCTTTATAACAAAGTGAATCAGTCATACATATACATCTGTTCCCACATCCCTTCCCTCATGCATCTCCCTCCCTCCCACCCTCCCCATCCCACCCCTCCAGGCGGTCACAAAGCACCGAGCTGATCTCCCTGTGCTCTGCGGCTGCTTCCCACTATCTATCTACCTCACGTTTGGTAGTGTATATATGTCCATGCCTCTCTTTCGCTTTGTCACAGCTTACCCTTCCCCCTCCCCATATCCTCAAGTCCATTCTCAAGTAGGTCTGTGTCTTTATTCCCGTTTTACCCCTAGGTTCTTCATGACATTTTTTTTAAAAATTCCATATATATGTGTTAGCATACGGTATTTGTCTTTCTCTTTCTGACTTCACTCTGTATGACAGACTCTAGGTCTATCCACCTCATTACAAATAGCTCAGTTTCGTTTCTTTTTATGGCTGAGTAATATTCCATTGTATATATGTGCCACATCTTCTTTATCCATTCATCCGATGATGGACACTTAGGTTGTTTCCAGCTCCGGGCTATTGTGAATAGAGCTGCAATGAACATTTTGGTACATGTCTCTTTTTGAATTATGGTTTTCTCAGGGTATATGCCTAGTAGTGGGATTGCTGGGTCATATGGTAGTTCTATTTTTAGTTTTTTAAGGAACCTCCATACTGTTCTCCATAGTGGCTCATATGGTACTTCTATGTTTAATTTTTTGAGGCACCTCCATACTGTTTTCCATACCAATTTACATTAACACCAGCAGTGCACAAGAGTTCCCTTTTATCCACATCCTCTCCAACACTTATTTCTTGTCTTTTCGACAATAGCTATTCTAACAGGTGTGAGGTGACATCTCACTGTGGTTTTGATTTGCATTTCCCTGATGAGTAGTGATGCTGAGCATCTTTTCTTGTACCTGTTGACCTGTTTTTTTCTCTTGTCTTCTTTGCTTTCGGTGTCATATATAAGATAATATTGCCTAACCCGAGGTCACGAAGAATTCCATCTATATTTACATCTGAGTTTTATAGGTTTAGGTCTTACATTTCAGTCTTTGATCCATTTTGAGTTGATTTTTGTACATGGTGTGAGCTAGGGGTCCAACTTCATTCTTTTAACCATGTGCATATATACAGGTGTTCCCAGCACCATCTGTTGAAAAGAATATTCTCTTCCCACTAAAATGTCTTGGTACCCTGGTTTAAAATCAGTTGATCATAGATGTAAGGGTTTATTTCTGGACAATTCTATTCCACTGATCTATCTGTAAGTCTGTCATTATATCTGCATCATACTGTCTTGATTACTGTAGCTGTATACTAAATTTTGAAATCATCAAGTGTGAATTTTCCAACTTTGTTCTTTTTCAAGATTGTTCTGGCTATTCTGGGACACTTCATTTCCACATTAATTTTAGGATTAGCTTGTCATTTTTTGCATAAAAGACTAGCCAGGATTTTACTAAGTATTGCATTGAATCTGTAGATCAATTTAGGGAATGTCTGGATCTCATTTTTTTAGTTGTACAAATTGAGGTTCCCCCAAATATAGGGCATTCCTATTTAAAGTATTTGGGAATTATTTACTCTAGCTCTTTTCTGGCCCATCAGTGCTCACATTGAATGATTACTCGCCTGTAGATTTTCAAGAGTTCAGTTAGGATTATGATATATTACTTCATTCTTATTATGGGAATTATTCTAGAGACCCTGCTAGAAGCTTTTAAGAGGCATAAAACAGTAAATATCCACAAGCGTTCTCCCAAGGGAAGATAAATTCACAATGAAGACAAAAACAACAAAATATAATCACAAACTGAATTGCCTTAGTGCTTGTGATTCAACATTTGGCATGTGAGTCTGTGTGGGACTAGTGTGGGTTAACATACAGAAAATGAGAAGCATGTGTTTTTATACCACATTGACCAGGAATCTACAAAAGACCTTTCCAGGCTGGACGAGACCATTTGTCAATCAAATGTATAATCCCCCTCCCTGTGGCAGGAGATGTCTTTCAGGAAAATAGATTGCAGTGACTAGACAGTTAAGCTTGGGCCAACTCTGCCGTGGATTTCATGATGCTTTAAGCAGGAAAAACATTTTCTAATCCTGATTTTTACGTACAGTAAATCACCACATATGTAGTTCTCTTTATGGCATGATTCAGTCCCTCTCAAAATTTACCTATATGTATTGGGTTCCGGAGTAATGAATTCACTAGGCTGTAATTGTTAGTCAGGTTCCCAAGACAATGGCAGCTCCCGCCCCTGTACAAGGAAAACATGCTGTCTCTGTTGGGTGGCTTTTAATCTGAAGGAGGGAGGAAGGAAGAGCTTTCCATAGTCACACTCTTAAACACCTGCAAGAGACACAGGCGAGGCCCAGCAACCTGGGACACCCAGCTCCTGGGTGGAGGTTCCACCTTGTCACTGCCTACCTGCTGCGCCTCATTTTTCGAAATCATGTGCTTTTTGGCCCTCTCCCTTTCATCCCTCTCTCTTCTTGGTTTTCTCCTCTTTTTTATTACTCCTTTTAAACATTTCTCTCTTCCTTGCCTAGTGCCTTAGGTGCTTCTTCTTTCTCTGTGTGTGTGTGTGTGTGTGTGTATGTGTGTGTGTGTGTTTTGCTTTTGGTAAGGGATTACCTTTTATTTTTCCATTTTCTTGTGATTTTATTTTTTCTCTGTTCCAATAAAACTTTATTTACAAAAGCAAGGAGTAGGGTGGATTTGGTCCCCAAGCCATAGTTGGCCAACTGCTGCTCTAGTGAACTCTGTCATACACCTGCCTCGTTAAAAGAATCACCTGGCCTTTGGGGTGAACTACAGATTCCATTGTCTTTTTTCTGATTCAGATTTAGGATGAAGCACAGGAATATGCATTCTTTTCAAACATATCAGGTGATTTTTTTTTCGCAAGGGACAAGTTGGGGAAACACTGATCTAGGGTATAGTTATTCTTGCTTTGTAATATTAGAAAACCACAAATGTTTATTTCCAGTTTTAACTGATTAATAATGACTTTTCCAATACATATCTGATCAAGGTTGAGTCAAAAGGACTTTAATATTTGGTTTCAATTTGCTTTGGCAGATTATTTTGATTTATATTATTATTATTTTTTAAATGAAGTATAGTTGATATACATTATATGTTACAGTTGTATAAAATTTACAATTTTTAAAGGTTATACTCCATTTATAGTTATTACAGAATATTGACTATATTCCCTGTGTTGTACGATATATCCTTGTAGCTTATTTTATACATAATAGTTTGTTCTTCTTAATCCCCTAACCCTATATTGCCCCTCCCCCTTTCCCTCTCTCCACTGGTAACCACTAGTTTGTTCTCTATATCTGTGAGTCTATTTCTTTTATTATATTTACTAGTTTGTTGTATTTTTTAGATTCCACATATAAGTGATACCATAGTATGGTACTGGCACAAAAACAGACACATAGATTAATGGAACAGAATAGAGAGCCCAGAAATGAATCCACACTTACATGGGCAATTAATCTACGAAAAAGCAGGCAAGAACATACAATGGCAAAAACAGAGTCTCTTTGATAAGTGGTTCTGGGAAAACTGGACAGCTATCTGTAAAAGTATGAAATTAGAACATTCTCTAACACTATGTACAAAAGTAAACTCAAAATGGATTAAAGACCTAAATGTAAGAGTAGAAACCATAAAACTCCTAGAGGAAAACATAAGCAGAACACTCTTTGACATAAATCATAGCAATATTTTTTTGGATCTGTCTCCTAAAGTAAAGGAAATAAAAGCAAAAATAAACAAATGGGACCTAATTAAACTTGAAAGCTTTTGCACGGCAAAGGAGACCATTGACAAAACAAAAGGACAACCTACAGAATGGGAGAAAATATTTGCAAATGATATGACTGATAAGAGGTTTATATCCAAAATATATAAACAGCTCATACAACTCAAAATCAAAAAAATGAACAACCTGATTAAAAAATGGGCAAAAGAACTGAATAGACATTTTTTAAAAAAGGACATGCAGATGGCCAACAGGCACATAAAAATATGCTCAACATTGCTAATCATCAGGGAAATGCAAATCAAAACCATAATGAGGTATCACCTCACAGCTGTCAGAATGGCTGTCATCAAAAAGACCACAAATAACAAATGTTGGCGAGGATACGGAGTAAAGGGAACCATCGAACACTATGTAAATTGGTGCAGCCACTGTGGAAAACAGTATGGAGGTTTCTCAAAAAACTAAAAATTAAAAAAAAAAGAATTACCATGTGACCCAGCAATTCCACTCCTGGGTGTATATCCAAAAGAAACAAAAACACTAATTCGAAAAGATACATGCACCCCTATGTTCAGACCTTTATTTATTTATTTATTTATTTGTTTGTTTGTTTATTTATGGCTGCATTGGGTCTTTGTTGCTGCTCACGGGCTTTCTCTAGTTGCAGTGAGTGGGGGCTACTCTTCATTGCGGTACGTGGTCTTCTCATTGCGGTGGCTTCTCTTGTTGCAGAGCATGGGCTCTAGGTGCACGGGCTTCAGTAGTTGTGGCATGAGGACTCAGTAGTTGTGGCTTGCAGGCTCTAGAGCGCAGGTTCAGTAGTTGTGACGCATGGGCTTAGCCGCTCCGTGGCATGTGAGATCTTCCTGGACCAGGGCTCGAGCCCATGCCCCCTACATTGGCAGGTGGATTCTTAACCACTGCTCCACCAGGGAAGCCCTTATAGCATTATTTACAATAGCCAAGACATGGAAACAACATAAATGTGCATTAACAGATGAATGGATAAAGAAGATGTGATACTTGCACGCATGCGCACACACACACACACACTGAAATACTACTCAGCCATAAAAAAGAATGAAATTTTGCTATTTTCAGCAACATGGATGGACCTGGAGGGTATTATGCTAAGTGAAATAAGAGAAAGACATTTTCTTTTGTTTCTAAATTAAATTATTTATATACAATCAGTTTGGGATTGTGGAACTTTTCTATGGATATAGATACATTAATTCAGTTCAACATGTATTGATCACCTCCACTGTTGGGATATTTCAGTGAACAAAACCCACAAAAATCCCTGCCTACAAGGAGCTTATTTCTAACTGGTGAGAACAACAGTAAAGAATCCATGTGTATCTAAGCATTTTACTAAGCTGGGATCTTCCTCCTTACCTTGAACTGTGACTTGCATTTGAATGTGTTTACTTAAAAATGATTTCATATTGAAATGTGTGATACACACAAGAGTACAGGAAACATAAAATATATAATATAAAATCATTTTGTTATGTTATTAAAATTTTTTCCTTTCATGGAAGACAAAGAGACTACTACACATTCAGGGACACTGGGTTCTCTGTTCATCAGACGCTCACTTGCACTCCTGTGCCACTGATAGTTAAGCTGAAGAATTAGCTGCTCAGTATCAGTCTGATGACAAGAAAAGCCATAGGGAGTTATTTTAAATAATATTTCCCCTATTTAAACTGAAATGGTGTGATTATATATTCTTAGACTCTTTGATAACACTGAAAAGTAATATGTGTATTTGCAGGACATCTTTGTGTTTGCACGTGCCAGCCGGATCATGTGATTAGTCACAGAGCAAAAAGCAGGGGCCCTGTTTTTCTTTGCCATTTTGCACTTGTCAGTTTCCAACAGAGGGTCAGTTTTGCTTCCTTCGTTAACACATTCCAAGGACCATTGACAGATGTTGTGTGTTCTTTTGCATGCCTTATAAGCTAAAGTAAGTCATTTTAATCGGATTTACCATTGCAGATGCTGTGTATTTCAAAATTAGATTGTCTGAACCCAAGAAAAGATGAATAGCCACGGAATAGATCTGGCATTTGGTCATATGTCTACATGGATATTGTGAGTTCTAATATTAGTGGGTCATCTCGTCTTCTTTTATAGCTTGTGCTTTAAATAGCTGCTCTCGAAAGGCTTGACGTTATAATAAAAAATTTAAAAAGAGCCTAATGTTAATATTTACATGTTACTGAGTTAGTGTGTTTAGAATCATCTAGTGGTGGCGGTAGTGATTTTAAGCTCATGTCCATTTGCCTGCTCATTTGCACCATGGGTACTTGAATGAGTATGATTTGGATGAATAAAGTGATGTCCCTTTGTTTTACATGCTTTTTTTCTCAAATTTCTATTGTTAAGAAATAATTTGGAACATTCAAAATTGTGTGATGAAGAGGTTTTTTTAAAAACTGTGCTCTCAGAAGTACCCACGGAAGCAAATTCTGAAAGACATTTATTTTCATAACAGGTAATGTATGGTTTTGAAGATGATGCATAATTGTATATAACATATATGACATATGTATATAATATATATCCTCATATACATATTAAAAAGCCCTTTACCAGAGTTCCAGCATTTAGCAAAGATCCTGTCAATTTTTATGGAGTATAAATTTTAAAAGACACATGATCAAGTCACAAAAGCGCTTTCACAGTGCAGAAGAGTAAATAAAGGCTCCACGCTGCAGTTTTTTTTTTTTTTTTTTTTTTTTGTGGTACGCGGGCCTCTTACTGTTGTGGCCTCTCCCGTTGTGGAGCACAGGCTCCAGACGCCCAGGCTCAGCGGCCATGGCTCACGGGCCCAGCTGCTCCGCGGCATGTGGGATCTTCCCAGACCGGGGCACGAACCTGTGTCCTCTGCATTGGCAGGCGGACTCTCAACCACTGCGCCACCAGGGAAGCCCAACATGCTGCAGTTTTTAACCATTTCTTATCAGTGTGAGCGTCTTCATATTGCCTATTGACTTTACAAGTGATATGAAAGACGACAGAATGAATTTTCAGAACCAGCCATTTTAATTACATACTTATTATTTCCAATTCTCTGGACTATACGCATGCACAGAAACACATAAACATCGGAGTTGGCAAAAGTTACAGAAATGAACAGTTCCCCTTCATTTGTCTCATGCATGACAGGCTGAGGGAGCTCACTACCACTGACTCCCCTCCTTGGAAGCAGGTCAGAGGCCATCGACCTTGGTATAACGTTGAGTCATGCTGCACACTGAAAATGCTACAAATGAATGCTGGGAGGTATTCAGCACAGATTAGGCCACAAAACCGTTTTCTTTCAACTTTTTATACATCATCTATTTTATCAGTTTAGTGCTCGATGTCCTTTCTCTGTGTGCTCACAGTATCCTAGGCTCAACACTATTGTAACACTTAGCTCCCAGATGAAGAGCCCATGAGGCTGGGCCAGCGTTTTCACTGGTTTCTGTGTCCCCAGCGCTGCTCGGGGCATGGCAACAGATGGGAGTCTAACAAAGGTTTGTTGAAAGAAGAAATACACAAATGATGAGAGTGGCTGATAGGTAAACGAAAAGGACACTTAAAGTTGTTTTGAAATGTGGATTCCTGATTTGTATTCCTATTCTCTCCTTCCAGCCTCTCATTCCTTCCTTCCCTTTCCCATCATCCTTTAGAATTCCACTTCGTGCTACTGTGGGTAAAATCATCCCACGGTTCTTCCCTTCAAAGCGCAATTAAAAAGGCTGAGCATCCGAGCACAGCCATATCTGTGGATGTTCTTCCCCGAATTGGAACCTGTTCATTCTTAAGTGCCGTGTAAGCGGGTTCTAAAACACCGCTGAATGCATAGTAGGTACTCAGGCCACACTTGCGAATGTTTGAGTTGACATTATACATGCCTTTAATGCCACCACAGAGTTCCTTTGATCTTTGTTGCCACATCTAACTGATTTTTCTGTTTCCATTTTAGCCTGTGTCTAGTCACCACATTTGCCCTTCAGCTCTATCACGGTAAAACTCTCCCTGATATGTTTTCTTTAAGTGATCACTAAAACAATTTTTAATATGGTCTTTCAAAATGGATGCTTCATGAGAAAAGAAATCTGTGATAAGAGCCACGGCCAAAACCGAAACATCTATAATGATTACGCACATATAGGTGCATGCTAACGTTGATGTTTTAAAATTATTGTTTAAGTGGTGGGTAGAAAATATTATCTTACTGTCCTTGAAATTTGCATTTCAAACTTTACAAATGCCGTTGAGGGTCTTTACAAATGTTTATTGATGATTCCTATTTCCTTTTCCGTGAAATGCCTGTCTGTGTTATTTTTTCCCCATTTTTCTGTCATGTGGTTTGTCTTTTTTTTAATTGACTTACAATCTTTTATATATCCTTGATACTATTTGTTTGTCACGTATATGTATTGCAGTATCTGCTTCTAATTTGTGGCTTGTCATCATTTTCTTTATGATGTCTTTTGATGAAAGAAAACTTTAAATTTAGTGTAGCCTAAATTATCAATCTTTTCCTTTAAGCTTTCTGCTTCTTGCATTTTGTTTAAAAAATTCTATCCTACCCACAGGATATACACATATTCTCCTGTATTTTCTCTGATCTGATGCCTAACGCTGTAGGCTTTGAATCTCCACCAAAGCATGACCATTAAAACCAAGTTCTAAGTCACCTTGGATTTAGCAGCTGCCTTGGGGCAACTTCTATTCTGAGTTGGCTTCTCTCAGAATATTTGGTAATGGCTTTGGCCCCTGAGGATTTCCTTGTCTTTCCTGCCAACTCAGCCATTCATTGGAAAGAATTTAATTTTATTTTCCCCACCATGTTTTTATGTTTTGTAGCAGGAAGATTTTGCAGGATTTTTAGTCCCCTGTGAGACCAAAAAGGGAAAACTCCTTCATGTTTGTCAAACTTGAGAGTTCAATTTTTATATTCAAAGATGATATCATCTCAGAGTTTTCCTTGTATACAAGACTTGAGATATGGATAAGGAACCATGACCTAGTCTCCTATTTGCAGATGAACTGAAAGATGGGAGTGGTATTCTGGCCTAGAAGCAGCCCGTGGCTGTTTGGGGAGGGTGGGAAGCATAATGCTAACCCAGTCATTATCTGCCACTGCCTGAATACTAACTTGTACACTAAACCTTTTAAATTGTAATGTTATATTTTCTTTCTTCTATAACAATGGCCAATGTTTATTGAGCACTTACCAGACACTTTTCCATGTCTTTGCATGTATTAAAGACTTTACTCATTACAATAACCCTATGAAATAGGTACTGTCATTTTCTCCATGTTACCAATAAAGGAAATTGAGACACAGAGAGTTTAAGCAGCTTGTCCAAGGTCATACAACTTGTAAGTGGTAGAGCTGGAATTGGAATATAGGCAGCCTGTCTTTGAAGCACGCACTCAAAAGTACTTTGCTGGGGGCCTCCCTGGTGGCGCAGTGGTTAAGAGTCCGCCTGCCGATGCAGGGGATACGGGTTCGTGCCCCGGTCTGGGAGGATCCCATATGCTGCGGAGCGGCTGGGCCCGTGAGCCATGGCCGCTGGGCCTGCGCATCCGGAGCCTGTGCTCCGCAACGGGAGAGGCCACAACAGTGAGAGGCCCGCATACCGCAAAAAGAAAAAAAAAAAAAAAAAGTACTTTGCTGGGCTTCCCTGGTGGCGCAGTGGTTCAGGGTCCGCTTGCTGATACAGGGGACATGGGTTCATGCCCCAGTCCAGGAGGATCCCACATGCCGCGGAGTGGCTGGGCCCGTGAGCTATGGCCACTGAGCCTGCGCGTCCGGAGCCTGTGCTCCGCAATGGGAGAGGCCACAACAGTGAGAGGCCCGCATACCGCAAAAAAAAAAAGTACTGTGCTATATTACCTCTACAAGAAATATTTGTGTGAAAAAAATCAAAATTCTATATTTATACATCACCTAAGATAGCACCGAAATATAACCACTGTGTGAACTTATTGATCATGTGATGTCCTTGTGGTTTCCCTTTATGCACAACCTTCATCTTTTTTCCTGAACATACATTTCCAAAAGTCGAGCCCACTTCTGTTTGTTTTTCATGTTTAAATTCCTTTGGAAGGAGAAGTAGAAAAAGTGCAACTTTTGCTCAAATGAAATTTTTTCTTCTAAAACACCGATTCTTTCCTTGATTTGTTATTTTGTAACAGCCGTATTGTGATGTACTTCACATACCATATAATTTACCCATTTAAAGTGTACAGTTCAGTGTTTTTAGCACATTCAGTGCCGTGTAACCATTACTGAAACCAATTTTGGGGCATTTCATCATTCCTAAAAGAAACCCCATACCTTTCAGCTATCATCCTCCCAGTTTCCCCATTCCCCAGCCCTAAGCAACCACTAATCTACTTTCTGTATCTCTCTCTATGCCTGTTCAGGATATTTCATATAAATGGAATCATATAATTTGTGGCTTCTTTCAGTTAGCAAAATGTTGTCAAGATCCATCCATGTTGTAGCATGTATCAGTCCTTCATTACTTTTTATTGCTGAATAATATTCCATCTTGTGGATATAGCACATTTTGTTTATCCATTCTTCAGCTGATAGACATTTGTGTTGTTTCCACCTTTTGGTTATTATGAATAATGCTATTGACATTCCTGTATGTGTTTTTGTATAGATGTATGTTTTCATTTCTTTCGGGTATATACCTAGAAATAGAATTGCTGGGTTGTATGGTAACTCTCTGTTTAACTTTTTGAGAAATTACACAACTGTTTTGCACAGGGGCTGAACCACTTTACATTCCCTTCAACAGTAGATGAGTTTTCTAATTTGTCCACATACTTGTTGACACTTGTTATTGTCCATCTTTTTCCTTATAGCCATCCCCATGGGTATGAAGTGGTAACTAACTGTGGTCTTGATATTTCCAAAATGACTAAATGATGTTGAACATCTTTGTATGTGCTTATTGGTCAGTTTTATACCTTCTTTGGAGATGTGTGTATTCAAATCCTTTGCCCATTTTTAATTGTGCTATTTGCCTTTTTATTATTGATTACTAAGTGTTCTCTACGTATTCTAGATACATATTCCTTAACAGATAATGATTTGCAAATATATTCTCCCTTTCTGTAGATTTTTTCCTTTTCTTGTTAGTGTCCTTTGAAGTGCAAATATATATATATTTTTTCTTTTGTTGCTTCTACTTTTGATATCATGTATATGAAGTCTTTGCTTAATGCAAGGTCACAAAGATTTATTACTGTATTTTATTTTAAGAGTTTTATTGCTTTAGCTCTTATATTTCAATGTTTGGTTCATTTTGAGTTAATTTTTGTATTTGGTGTTAAGGTAAGCATCCAACTTCATTCTTTTGAATGTGGATATCCTGTTGTCCCATCACCATTTGTTGAAAAGACTATTCTTTCCTCACTGAATTATCTTGCCCTTGTCAAAAATCAATTGACACTAGATGTATGGCCTAATTTTTGAACGCTCAGTTCTATTCCACTGATCTTTATGTCTGTCATTATGCCAGTACCACACTGTCTAGTTTTTTTTTAAATTTATTTATTTATTTTTGGCTGTGTTGGGTCTTCGTTTCTGTGTGAGGGCTTTCTCTAGTTGTGGCAAGCGGGGCCACTCTTCATCGCAGTGTGCGGGCCTCTCACTATCGCGGCCTCTCTTGTTGCAGAGCACAGGCTCCAGATGCACAGGCTCAGTAGTTGTGGCTCATGGGCCTAGCTGCTCCGTGGCATGTGGCACCTTCCCAGACCAGGGCTCAAACCCGTGTCGCCTGCATTGGCAGGCAGATTCTCAACCACTGCACCACCAGGGAAGCCCCACACTGTCTTGTTTTTATTGCAATTTTGTGTAGTAAGATTTGAAATTGGGAAGTGTGAGTCCTCCAGTTTTGTTCCTTTTTTTCCCATGATTGTTTTGGTTTACCTGCCTCCCATGCATTTCCATACGAATTTTAGTATCAACTTGTCAATTTCTGCCAAAAAAAAAGAGCCAGCTAGGATTTTTTTAAAATTTTATTTATTTTTTGTCTGCGTTGGGTCTTCATTGCTGTGCGCAGGCTTTCTCTAGTTGTGGTGAGTGGGGGCTACTCTTTGTTGCGGTGTGCGGACTTCTCATTGTGGTGGCTTCTCTTGTTGCAGAGCATGGGCTCTAGGCATGCGGGCTTCAGTAGTTGTGGCTCGTGGGCTCTAGAGTGCAGCCTCAGTAGTTGTGGCGCACAGGCTTAGTTGCTCCGTGGCATGTGGGATCTTTCCAGACCAGGGATCGAACCCGTGTCCCCTGCATTGGCAAGTGGATTCTTAACCACTGTGCCACCAGGGAAGTCTTGCCAGCTAGGATTTTTATAGGGGTTGTTTTGAATCTGTATATCAATTAGGGCAGTAATGCCGCCATAATAATATTGTCTTCCATTTCAGGAATATGGGATGGCTTTCCATTTATTTAGATCATCTTTATTTTCTTTCAATAATGTTTTGTCGTTTTCAGAGTATAAGTTTTGCAGTTATACTTTGCACAATAGAAATACAATAGATTTTTGATCTAATATACTACACCCTTGTTAACTTGTTTATTAGTACTAAAAGGTTTTGTCATTTTTGTGTCTCTGTGTGTGAATCCCTTATTATTTTCTACAAGGAAGATCAAGTCATTTGCAAGTAGAGATAGTTTTACTTCTTCCTTTGGGGAGGTGACTGTGTGTTGGGGGTTCTCAAGACCACCCCAAGTTTGAAGCCTTGCTAGACAGACTCACAGGACTCGGAATATTGTTCTACTCATAGCTAGTATTTATTACAACAAACAGATACAAAGCAAAATCAGCAAAGAGGAAAGGCACATGAGATGAAGTCTGGAGAAAACCAGGTACAAGCTTTCAAGGGCTCTCTCCCAGTGGAGTCACAAAGAATGTGCTTAATCAATTACCCCAGCAACAAGTTGTGACACATGTGAAATGTTGCCAATCAGGGACCCCCTTTAGAGGCTCAATGCAGGATTGATATTGGTGGGTAGTTACATAGGCACCCAATGCCTAGCAGGTACCAAAAATTTTCCTTGCTCCCGGAAGGAAAGCAGGTATTTAGCATAATCTGCATTGTTTACTTCCTGAATCCAAGTTCCTAGATGCCAGCCAAAGGCTTACTTTGCAATTCAGCCCTTCTTAGGATAAGCAGTCTAGGCCTGCTATGTTAACTCTTTCTGTACTGACTTCTAATGCTACAGGAATTCTTTTTTTCCCAGAAAGTTTTTAAAAATTATTTTTAAAAAATTTAATACAATTTTAAAGGTTACTTTCCATTTACAGTTATTACAAAATATTAGCTATATTCTCTGTGTTTTACAATACATCCTTGAGCCTACCTTACACCGCATAGTCTGTACCTCCCACTTCCCCACCCCTATTCCCTCTCTCCCCCATAGCCACTAGTTTGTTCTATTTGTGAGTCTGCTTCTTTTTCGTTTTATTCACTAGTTTGTTGTATTTTTTAGATTCCACATATAAGTGATATCATACAGTATTTGTCTTTCTCTGTCTGACTTATTTCACTTAGCATAACGCCCTCTAAGTCCATCCATGTTGCTGCAAATGGCAAAAATCTCATTTTTATGGCTGAGTAATATTTCATTGTATATATTTACCACATCTTCTTTATCCGTTTATCTGTTAATGGACACTTAGATTACTTCCATACCTTGGCAATTGTAAACAATGCTGCTGTGAACATTGGGGTGCATGTGTCTTTTCAAATTAGTGTTTTGATTTCTTTTGGATATAAACCCAGGAGTGGAGTTGCTTGGTCACATGGTAGTTCTTTTTTCTTTTTTAAGTTTCAGTTTTTTGAGAAAGCTCCATACTCTTTTCCACAGTGCCTGCACCAATGTACATTCCCACCAACAGTGAACAAGGGTTCCCCTTTTTCCACATCCTCGCCAACATTTGTTACTTGTGTTCTTTTTGATGATGGCCATTCTGACAGGTGTGAGGTGATATCTCATTGTGGTTTTGATTTACATTTTACAAGATTTCAGTTTGAAATGATGAATATGTTCTGGAGTTAGATAGTGGTGACAGTTGCACAACTTTGAATATACGGAAATCTACTGAATTGTATACTTAAAAGGGCAAATTTTTGGTATGTGAATTATATCTCAATATATATAAATAAATACATAATAAAAAGTGTTTCTTCTCAGGCTCACAGGGGACATTGACCAAGATGGACCACCTTAACAAATTTAAAAGAGTATAAATCATAAAATGTCTAGGGGCTTCCCTGGTGGCGCAGTGGTTAAGAATCCCCCTGCTACGGGTTCAAGCCCTGGTCCGGGAATATCCCACATGCCGTGGAGCAACTAAGCCCGTGCACCACAACTACTGAGGATGCAAGCCACAACTACTGAAGCCCACGCGCCTAAAGCCTGTGTTCCACAACAAGAGAAGCCACCACAATGAGAAGCCCGCACACTGCAACAAAGAGTAGGCCCTGCTCGCTGCAACTAGAGAAAGCCTGTGCGGAGCAACAAAGACCCAATGCAGCCAAAAATAAAATTAAAAAAAAATTAATTAAAAAAATATCATACAGTGTCTGTTCTCAGCCCACAATGGAATTAAACTAGAAATCAATATCAGAAAGATAACTGGAAAATCCTAAAATACTTGGAGATTAAGCAGCATACTTATAAATAACACTTGGGTCAAAAAGAAATCTGAAAAGAAATTTTGAAAATATTTTGAATTAAATGAAAATAAAAACATAACATCAAAAAGAAAGAAAGAATGGATAAATAAACAGTGGTGCATCCAGAGAATGGAATATTGTTCAGCACTAAAAAGATATGAGCTATCAAGCCATAAAAAGACATGGAGGGGCCTTCCCTGGTGGCACAGTGGTTGAGAGTCCACCTGCCGATGCAGGGGACACAGGTTCGTGCCCCAGTCCGGGACGATCCCACATGCCGCGGAGCGGCTAGGCCCATGAGCCATGGCTGCTGAGCCTGTGCGTCCGGAGCCTGTGCTCCACAACGGGAGAGGCCACAACAGTGAGAGCCCCGCGTACTGCAAAAGAAAAAAAAAAGACATGGAGGAACCTTAAATGCATGTTGCTAAGTGAAAGAAGCCAGTCTGAAAAGGCTGCATACTGTATGATTCCAACTATGGGACATTCTGGAAAAGGCAAAACTATGTAGACAATTAAAAACAACAGTGGTTGCCATGGGTTGTGTGTGTGGGGGGGATGAATGGGTGGAGCACAGAGGAATTTTAGGGCAGTGAAAATATGCTGCATGTACCATAATAATGGATACATGTCATTACAGTTTTGTCCAGACCCATAGAATGTACAACACCAAGAATAAACCCTCATGTAAACCATGGACTTTAGGTGATAATGATGTGTCATTGTAGGTTCATCAGTTGTAACAATGTACCTCTCTGGTGAGTGATGTTGATAATGGAGGCTGTGCATATATAAGGGCGGGCAGTATATGGGAGATCTCTGTACTTTCCCCTCAATTTTGCTGGAAACCTAAAACTGCTCTTAAAAAAGTATACTTAAAAAAAGTGAACATGGAACCTGGTCTTCTCAGAACCCGCTGGGGCTTTGGCTTCTGGAACACATGGGGCTGAGTCAATTATGACAGCACGGGGGCTTCGGGGCAACACAGGGTCGAGTCCACGCTAATGGGAGCCAAGTCTTCTCAGGAGTTGCTGAGGCTTCGGCTTTGGGACGTTGTGGAGTCCTGTTCACGCTGACGGGAGCCGCGTCTCCTCAGGACCGGCTGGGAGTGATGCGGCTGACGGAAAAGGTAATCCACAGGACCCAAAACATGGTAGCTACTAATATACTCTTCCCATGGTGCCTCTTAATATCATGTGTGTACTCCTATAAGGGAAATAAGTATCACAACTTTGGTTGAACTTGGTCTGGGTAAGTCTTGGCCTCTATAATAAAGTTTGATGGCTGTCTTATCTGAAAAAAAAAAAGTGAACATGATCACTACAAAAAAAAGTGGAAAATATACCCCAAAAAAGAATTTTATGGTCCAGAGGAAAAGCCCTGCTAACACTGAAGTATATATATATACTTTTACAGATTTTTGGTTAAATAGATATTGGGTTGGCCAAAAAGTTCGTTTGGGTTTTTCCATACTAGCTTACAGAAAACCTGAACGAACTTTTTGGACAGCCCAGTATATTATATAGTTGACATCATACTGAATAGACGGGTTTTTTTTTTTTTTTTTTTCTTTTTGCGGTATGTGGGCCTCTCACTGCTGTGGCCTCTCCCGTTGCGGAGCACAGGCTCCGGATGCGCAGGCCCAGCGGCCATGGCTCACGGGCCCAGCCGCTCCGCGGCATATGGGATCCTCCCAGACCGGGGCACGAACCCGTATCCCCTGCATCGGCAGGCGGACTCTTAACCACTGCGCCACCAGGGAGGCCCTAGACGGGTTTTTTTTAATTGAAGTATAGTTGATTTACAATATTGTGTTAGTTTCTGGTGTACAGCAAAGTGATTCAGTTATACATGTAGATATATATTCTTTTTCATATTCTTTTCCACTATGGTTTATTACAGGATATTGAATATAGTTGCCTGTGCTATACAGTAAGACCCTGTTTTTTATCCATTTTATATGTAATAGTTTGCATCTGCTAACTCCAAACTCCCAATCCATCCCTCCCCCAACCCCCGGGAACCACAAGTCTGTTCTCTATGTCTATGAGTCTGTTTCTGTTTGGTAAATAAGTTCATTTGTATAATTTTTTTTTAGATTCCACATATAAGTGATATCATATGATATTTGTTTTTCTCTGTCTGACTTACTTCACTTAGTATGATAATCTCTAGGTCCATCCATGTTGCTGCAAATGGCATTATTTCATTCTTTTTAATGGCTGAGTAATATTCCATTGTGTATATGTACCCCATCTTCTTTACCCATTCATCTGTCGATGGACATTTAGGTTGTTTCCATGTCTTGTCTCTGAATAGACAGTTTTGTATTCTACTTTTTTCATGCCATATTATCTTGTACTATATGACATCTAAAATGACAATTGTGAAATCTAAAGATATATATTGATATATATATGCACATATATATGTGTGTGTGTATATATATATATATATATATATATATGTATATATATATATGTCTCAACTACAAAGAGGTAGGGAATTAAGTTTTTAAATTTCCTGTTTTTCCTTTTTATGACTGTAATTGATTTGTTCTAAGTTACTTAATACAGGGTTTTGGATGGAAAAACGAAAAACAGAATCAAATGTGATGGTGAGTCTACTATACCTCTAGACTTCAGAACTGTTAATTTCTGAAAAAAAATGGGCATCTTAGTACTCAGGCCAAGTTTTATTTGGAGTTTAGAACACATGAAAGAGGGACTTTCACTTCGCTTTCCCTTTTCCTTCCCACACATTTTGTTGTATATGTGCTTATAAACAACCTGAGTCCTGGGGCATCTTCAGTGAATTGCCTGAGGTTATACCAGAAGTTGGTAGTTGACTTGAGACTCCACCAGTTTCTCCATCCCTGCTATTGTGTTGCAGGAGTTGCCTGCTTGGAAAATACCTTTGTGCTAAGGCAGTGATCCTGGATCAGAGGCTTTCTAGAAGCCTGCTCTCCTCTGGAGGCATGCAAAGTTCTCCACTTTTTGCTTCCAGTCTTGCTGTCAGGCTTTAGCTAGACTATCCCATGCTCTGAACTCAAACCATATCAGGCATGTACAGTCCCTGATGCCTTCACCTACTCCTGTGTTCGTGCCTTGTTTCTTTTACCTGGAATGTCCTTCTTTATTCCCCTGTCTATGTATTTGAATCCCAGTCACTTTTCAAGGCTCAGCTCAGATGTCACATCATCTGTGAAAGCTTCTTTTTTCTTAATCTCTCAATTTTGATGCAATAATTTCTTCCTCCCTATACCCTATATTGTATATTTCTATTATAGCACATACTGTACCACATATTCTGGCCAGTTGTTTATATGTCATATTTTCTGTTAATTTTTGAGCTTAAGGTGAGAAACACTTTCATATTCCAATGGGCCACAGCACCTAGCAGAGAGGAGCAGATAGACACCCACTAGATGTTTGGTGAGTTGGATTACAGTAGATTGGAAGGAGGTTGTTAACAGAAGGGTTTGGCAAGAATCTTTGTTTTCTTTTGTTAGTACAGAATTTTGTGAGTCTTTTATACTGTACCTTTTTAAAAAATATATTTATTTATTTATTTGGCCACACCGGGTCTTAGTTGTGGCACGCGGGATCTTGGTTGCCACGAGCGGGATCTTCATCGTGGCACATGGGATCTTTAGTTGCAGCATGCGGGCTCTTAGTTGCGGCATGTGGGATCTAGTTCCCTGACCAGGGATCGATCCCAGGCCCCCTGCATTGGGAGCATGGAGTCTTAGCCACTGGACCACCAGGGAAGTCCCTATACTGTACCTTTATGGTAGAACAAAGTACTGCATAGTTTGTTCTCCTGTAGTCTAATGGGAATTCATTTTGTGATGGTTTCAGAATTGCCCTTTTATTTGTTCCAACTTTTTTTTTTTTTTTGGCCATACCGTGTGGCATGCAGGATCTTAGTTCCCCGACCAGGGATCCAATCTGTGCCCCCTGCAATGGAAGTGCAGAGTCTTAACCACTGGACCACCAAGGAAGTCCTTGTTCCACCTTTTAAAGCATAACACTTGTCAAGACAGTACTTGAATCTGTTGCATGTGCTAACTCATTAATGTTTACAGATGGTACAGTGTATCTGATGTTCCTATTGAAAGGGAAAAATTACACTCATAGAATCCCATCTGCCTCGCAACAGGATTTAGGACTCAAAACGAAACCTAATTTTATTTGAGTCCTGCACATCAGCAATAGTGAACCTTCAAAGAGATGATTGCTAAAAGTAAGCACCATTGTTAAGAATTCCAGGGTGTAAAAATAATGGAGTTTCTGGCAAAAGATTGTTTATAAACATTCTTGATGTGGTTTGGGATAAAATTCTTCCTGGAAGGGCTTCTCTGGTGGTGCAGTGGTTAAGAATCCTCCTGCCAATGCAGAGGACATGGGTTTGAGCCCTGGCCCAGGAAGACCCCACATGCCGCGGAGCAACTAAGCCTGAGCACCACAACTACTGAGCCTGCGCCCTAGAGCCTGCAAGCCACAACTACTGAGCCCATGTGCCACAACTACTGAGCCCGTGTGCCGCAACTACTGAAGCCTGTGCACCTAGAGCCTGTGCTCCACAACAAGAGAAGCCACCACAATGAGAAGACTGCGCACCACAACGAAGAGTAGCCCCCGCTCGCCGCAACTAGAGAAAGCCTGCGTACAGCAACAAAGACCCAACACAGACAAAAAAATAAAATAAATTAAAAAAAAATTCTTCCTGGAAGAAAATTGGAGGTTAATAAACTATATATAGTTAGTAATTTGCATTAGAGCTGATTGAGTGTATTCTTCTGCCTGTCTGAAGGTTAGGGAACCAAATGGATGACACTGTGAAAGCTTCTTCTAAATCTTCTACTAGATTCTACACAGCAGTGCCTGTGTCTAGCAGTTGTTCAGTGTGAATTTCTTAAATGAATAAGTACATGAATGGGAGCCTCTCTGAGCCTGTTTCCTCATCTGTAAGGTGAGAGTTTTATTTATTTTTTATTAATTTTTATTGGAGTATGGTTGCTTTACAGTGTTGTTAGTTTCTGCTGTATAGCAAAGTAAATCCATTTACATATACATATATGCCCTCTTTTTTAGATTTCCTTCCCATTTAGGTCACCACAGAGCACTGAGTAAGGTGAGGGTTTTAATATCCATCTTGGAGTACTAGGTGCTCAGCAAATATCTACTTTTAATCACTCCCTACACTTTTCCCCTCTGTTTTCATATTGGCTGTGGCAGTGGGTCAGTTGTCTTGAAAGAGATTGTATCTTTCTGGTTGACATTTCCTTTATTTCCCTTTCTATTTTAATTTGTGCTCCATTTTTGCCTCTTATTTTTAGGAAAAGGTAAGAATAGAGGTATTTGCTCTTTTAAGCAGTTAGTATGTGCCCTGGCTCTCTGGCGCTTGAACAGAACGGCACATGTGTGCAGCATGGTTCAGAGCTTGTATTCTTCTATGGGGTATGAACAGAAACCCCGGAGAAGGGATAAATGTATTGTACACAAGAGCATGTCACTGTGACATAAAGCTCAAGGGTTGGAATTATAGCTGTTATACACCAGAATCTGGAGTAAAACACTTTCTAGAAAATGGGAATGCTTGTAGATACCAATTTACTTAACTTTATAAACCATCATTTTCCTTGTAGGAATCATTAATAAACTCAGTAGAATTTAAATATCTTGGAATGGTAATACATACTCAGTTCATGGAGGAATAGACTCTTGGAGAAGTAGGACAAGAAGGATAATTTACTCCAATCCACCTACATGCTCCATTGTCCTCTCTAGCCTCCTTGCTACAGAGCTGCTTGGCCTTCGTTCCAACCCTATTAGTGGTAGGGGAAGGCTTCTCTACCCACCACGGCGGTCATTTCATCTCCAGAGAGTTCTGACTTCTAAAACAAGTGCTTCTTTACATGGAGTCTGTGTAGCTGTCTCTGTTGCTTTCTGTTTGTCTTCTCTCTCTCTCTGAAGGGAAAAAACAACCAACCAACCAACTTCCAACCAACCAAACAACCAGCCAACCAACCACATAAAGAAGTACCTGATCAAGTAGGTTTGGGAAATGCTGCATACATAGCCCATACCCAGGGAGTTGCAATGTGTGTGTGTGTATTTGCTGGGGAATGTTGCAGTATGCTTTACCCCCAATGTCACAAAACTTTTTTGATTGCAAATCTTTACTTTTACCCAGAACATCTATCCACAGCTTAGTAACTGGCACATAGTAGGTGCTCAGTAAATATTTGTTTTAAAAAAAGTGAATGGATGGGGCTTCCCTGGCGGCACAGTGGTTAAGAATCCGCCTGCCAATGCAGGGAACACGGGTTCGAGCCCTGGTCCGGGAAGATCCCACAGGCCGCGGAGTAGCTAAGCCTGTGTGCCACAACTACTGAGCCTTTGCTCTAGAGCCCACAAGCCACAACTACTGAGCTCACGTGCCACAACTACTGAAGCCCAAGCGCCTAGAGCCCATGCTCTGCAACAAGAGAAGCCACCATGATGAGAAGCCTGCGCACCGCAATGAAGAGTAGCCCCTGCTCGAGGCAACTAGAGGAAGCCCGTGAGCAGCAATGAAGACCCAACGCAGCCGAAAAAAAAAAAGTGAATGGTTGCAAGATAAATCTTTAAAAGGTATAAAGGGCACCCTGTATCAAGGTGACAAGTGTTTTTTTTAATATTTATTTATTTATTTGGCTGCGCCGGGTCTTAGTTGTGGCATGCAGGATCTAGTTCCCTGACCAGGGATCAAACCCGGGCCCCCTGCATTGGGAGCATGGTGTCTTAGCCACTGGACCACCAAGGAAGGCCCTGACAAGTGTCATTTATTTCTGCAAGTGACACAACCAAAGTGGATCAACTAATTGGATGGGTTTACCTTCCTCCTCTGCGAACCATCCTAAATATATTATTTATTTCCATGCCTTTTAGGACTTTAAAAATTCTTTGTATTTGCATTCTGAGCTTGTATCCTCATTTGCACAACTACCTGTTATGTTATAAAAGATATATTAGTAATTGAGTTTGCAATTTATGGCCAAGGCAATAAAAGCTTGCCTCTCTTGCTTCCTGATCAAATGTATGGAATGCATGAGTTGACAAGCACTCTCCTCGTCTTTTGTTTTCAGTTTGTGCCTGATTGTGTTTGACTGTACAGTCACATGGTTGGTTCTTCAGCAGAGCTTTTCAATGAAGAGCTGCTCCATCGGGGTGTTTTTGAGGCTGTTTGTCAGATTACTTATTGAGTTAGTTCCCTTTTTTGGCTTCCCAACCAGCCCTTTTTCACAACTAGTCCAAAGTAAGGAGAATGCACGCCTTTCATTTTTGAATGATTGACCTTACCACGTGGGACGGCTCCGCAACCCTCCTATCAAATGTGAATCTGGTCAACAGGAATATACTGTAATATGGACCTGATCCGGCTTCGGTGACCCAGGCTTTTTATTTCTCATGCTCTGGAGTAAAAGAGTTTAAAGGGTCATCAAGAAGAACATTCTAAACCATATTTGTTCTCACTTTTACATTTCTGGAGGAAATCTGTGTGGAAATTCAAGAAGGTTAGATACAAAGCTGGGTTTAACACAGTGTCAGCTTTCTCCAAAGTCTGTACTCTATTCCTCTCTTCTCAGCAAAAGGCCCACCTTGTCTTTTGTGGCTGTTCAGTGATAACCCCGTGGCTTCTGTTTCCCTTTCCTGCCATCTTCTCTCCCTTCAGTCTGTTTCCAACCCAGAACTTGATCATTTTTTAAATTAATCAATTAATTAGGTTGCTCCGGGTCTTAGTTGTGGCTCACCAGCTGTGGCAGTTGGGCTCCTTAGTTGTGGCATGCATGTGGGATGTAGTTCCCTGAGCAGGGATCGAACCTGGGCCCCCTGCATTGGGAGTGTGGAGGCCTAACCACTGAGCCACCAGGGAAGTCCCTGATCATTTCTTAAAGTAGTAACATCTTCTCTTTTAACCATTTCTTTTAATTGAGGTGTAGTTGATTTACAATACTATGTAAGTTTCAGGTGCAACATAGTGATTCCCAAGTTTTAGAAGTTATACTCCATGTATAGTTATTCTAAAATATTGGCTGTATTCCCTGTGCTGTACAATATATCCTTGCAGCTTATTTATTTTATACATACTAGTTTGTACCTCTTAATCCCCTACCCCTATCTTGCCCCTCCCACCATCCCTCTCCCCACTGGTTACAACTAGTTTGTTCCCTATACCTGTGAGTCTGTTTCTTTTAACCATTATTTTATCCTTTTTGTTAGTGTGGAAATGTCATTTTGTTGGCATAATTGTGGGAGACATTTTATGATAGTGTGTTTTCCTTATATCTATGGATTTTACCTGTTGTCGGATCTCAGAGAATGTAAGGGGCCTTGGAAAGCATTTGTTGTATTACCCGCAGAGGGTAGTGAGCTGAGGGGTAGGGAGTGACTTGCCCCAGATCCCAGAGCTGCTCAGTGGCCGAGCCAGCACTGGGCCCAGGTCCTCCCATTCCCAGCCCTCGGCCTTTTATTTTATGCCCTGATGCCTCTCTGATTATGTGAATGGATTAAAAAAAATTGTAGAGTAAGTAGACATAGTTTCTGTATCTGTGCAAGAGCCTGAATGGTATGGGAGGAATCAGGCTGCAGATATTAGTGCTTCCAGATCTGCCACATGACATAAAATTTATCCATTTATGTTGATAGCTATTTCTACTGATCAAAGCAGGGGAGAAAATTGGGTCTTATTATGTAGGAATATTTTAATGCCTAATGCTCTCATCTAAATGGTAGAACACGTTTGGGGCATTGCCACTTGTGCAGGCCTCTGAGAGCAGAGAAAGTTCTAGTCCTCTTTGCACTATCCCCATCTCATCCTTCCTTCAGGTCTCCAGGCATAAAAAGTGTCAATATATGACACATGTTTGTGACTGTCATAAACACATGCTTTTATCAGAGGAAACATGTACCATTGTAAAAATAACTGCTTTTGGCAGTTTGAGTTGTGAAGACTGGGACGTACCAGGAGGCTAATTTTTTAAATTGCAGGACATTTTTAGGAATTGATTTTTATGTCCTGACAAATGGTGGATTTTTAATGGCATGTTTCTTATAAAAAATAAATTTGTCAATGAATTTATGTTTCAAATCGTGTGTGTGTGTGCGTGCGCTTGTGTGTGTGTGGCTCTATAACAGAGGCCCTATTCCACTGTCTGGTGTGGGTCATTGAGAAGTTGTCTGTGCAGGGTCCTTGAGCAGGATAGGCCCTGATCCACCACCTCCATACGGTATGATCTAAAGAGCACTAAGAAGGGTAATGCGTCATCAGTCTGACACCACCAGAGACCAGGTCTTTGAAGGCCCTATGTATCAGAGGGCAAGGGGAAAATATGGTTTCTCTGAGAGATGTCACAGGCATTAAAACCAGCAATCCAAAATAGCTGAGTTTGATGACCCATTTTCTTTTAAAAAGTTATCCTTGCTCATGGACCAGAGGCACATAGTGAACTTTGACCTGGGGCCCCTGTAGAGTTCACTAGAATTGAACATTACAAATTAGCACTTAAGATCTGGGACAACTAAAATATTGAACATCACATGGATGTGTCCCACCTCTAATGGTCAAAGATGAGTTAATAGGCTGCCGTTCATGGAACACTGACTCTTATGCCAGTTATTTTGCATTTGGTCGGCGAGGCACCCTGTGGGGTAGGTATTATGCCCATTTTACAGGTAAGGAAACTTGAGGCTCTGAGAGGCTAAGTAGCTTGTACATGTTTATACAGCCAGTAAATGCAACAAGCTGGGATTGGAATCTAGGTTTCTCACATGCTTAACCAATACTTTGTACTTGCTCTCTGACATTTTCCTGACCTGTAAGATGGGATAATAATACCTTTCTCCAGGTTATTTTGAGGATCCAATGTGAAAACGATCCGAAAAGTGCTTTGTAACCACTAATAAAGCTTTGCAGAGTGAAAGGCATTGTTAGAAGTAAAAGACACTATGCCAGTGTCTCTATGTGACTATCTACCCTTTAGATAAATACATCTGGATGTCCTGGAGTTTGGACCTTTGCCCCTGGCTTTCTGGTGAGTGAGAGTAGTTTATGTCCCAGGCATAGATTCTGAGAATGAGGACACTGATCCTCCTTACCCAGTGATATTGTCCAGAGTGTGATTTCCTTCTTATGTGGCTGAGAGGAATAAAGAGAAGGTCAGCAGTGCGTCTGGGGATGCAGATCTGTGAGACCCCCAGAGTTCTTTTCGGCACGATGAGAAATCATGTGTGCGTTTCTGGCTGTCCTCTAACATGCCCGTTGTTTCTATCCCTTTCTCGTTTGTCATAGAAACTGAGGTGCTCCACCGTGTGAAGGACATCAGCCATTTCCCAATGCAAGACATTGCCTTCCTGTCTGGTAAGTAGACTTTTTCATATATTTAGACCAGATAAATGTTTGAATCTATTAGCAAAGTTAGTTTGGTCCTTCTTATATAAGTGGCTGTATAAATTTTATATTTTAATAAACATTCATACATTGTGCATGTAGTTGCTAAAAAACGGACACTTAGAGAATAACTAGAGGTTTGAAATATGTTTAGATATGTGATTAAAACCAGTCTTACCAGTCTTGTATATTGGACGTGTGGGCAAGTCTTCAGCAATCTGTGATGGGCGAAAGTGGAATACATCTCCTAGGTGGGTGCAGGCTGAGTGAGAGGGTAACCACTCAGGTGTCTTCTTTGAGGTTTCCCCCTCCACCATAGCTCTGATGACTTAAATGTTCATTACAAATGCTGCAAGTCACCCTAATTAAGCATCATGTATTAAGTTTTCTTTTAAAGGATTTCATTTACACATGATAAAAAAGTTTACTTTTCTAAAATATGTATAGGTATTTGTATATGCATTTGTATATAATTTCTAAAAATTGTGATGAAATACACATAACATAAAATTTACCATCTTAGCTATTCTTTTTTCTTCTTTTATAATGAAATTTATTTTATTTATTTATTTATTATTATTATTATTTTTGGCTGCATGGGTCTTCATTGCTGCGCACGTGCTTTCTCTAGTTGCGGTGAGCCAGGGCTACTCTTCATTGAGGTGCGTGGCTTTCTCATTACAGTGGCTTCTCTTGTTGCGGAGCACAGGCTCTAGGTGTGCAGGCTTCAGTAGTTGTGGCATGCGGGCTCAGTAGTTGTGGCACACGGGCTTAGTTGCTCCACAGGCATGTGGGACCTTCCCGGAGCAGAGCTCGAACCCGTGTCCCCTGCATTGGCAGGCGGATTCTTAACCACTGCGCCACCAGGGAAGCCCGTTGTTTTTTTGTTTTTGTTTTTGTTTTCTTGCGGTACGCGGGCCTCTCACTGTTGTGGACCCTCCCGTTGCGGAGCACAGGCTCTGGACGCGCAGGCTCAGCGGCCATGGCTCACGGGCTCAGCCGCTCCGCGGCATGTGGGATCTTCCCGCACTGGGGCACGAACCCGTGTCTCCTGCATCGGCAGGCAGACTCTCAACCACTGCGCCACCAGGGAAGCCCCTGGAGGCCCATTTTTAGGTGTACATTTCAGTGGCATTAAATACATTCACATTGTTGTGCAACCATCACCACCATCCGTCTCCAGAACTCTTTTTGTCTTATAAAACTGAAACTCTGTACCTGTTAAAAAAATTACCCCTCATTCCTTCTTCCATCTAGCCCCTGGCAACTACCATTCTACTTTCTGTCTCTAGGTATTTGACTATTCTAGGTGCCTCATATGAGTGGAATCATTGCTGTATTTGTCTTTTTGTGACTTGCTTATTTCACTTCACCTAATGTCCTCAAGGTCTTTCTATGTTGTAGCGTTTTTCAGAATTTCCTTCCTCTTTAAGGCTGAATAACATTCCGTTGTATGGATGGACCACATTTGTTTATCCATTTATCCATTGATGGACACTTGGGTTGCTTGCACCTTTTGGCTATTGTGAATAATGCTGCTCAAAAGCGTTAACATATTTTGAGAGATATAGCAATGGGAAACCACCCTTGTCTTTTTAATTTGGTCAGATATCTAGGGAAAGCGTTGCCTAGAGACAAGCAGATTCCTTTCAGGTGTTAGAGTAACTTGAACTATGCCATTAAATATTATATTTATTGTATTACACAGATAAGAAGAATTTACGAGTATATGCATTGTTTGCATGAAAATCCTTCTTAAGTGTTCAGAGTACAAGAGACCATCTTATTCCTTTTAAGTAGTTTAATTATTTCTTCTGAAATGATACCTACATGCTCGGTTTACTAAACACACATTTACTTTACAGATGATCCTAATTGGACACTTCAATCTGGCCTCTGCTTTAATGATTATAATTAGCGGTAATTGTGGTGACTTAATTAATGTGGTTTTATGTTTTATTTTATAAGTGGTATAAATGTGTGATATGCTTTCACTGTTGAGATTCAGGGATTTTAATGAAGCTTCTTAGTGTTTTTCCAACTGTGTTCCAAATAGAACCACCCTCAGGACCTGTTCCTAGACCTAGATCCTGCTCCACAACTTCTTTCCTTCTCTGATTTTTCTAGTTGTTTTAAAAAATGCTTATGCCTATCGTTTCTTCTGAAGAAAGGGTTCCCAATGGGAAAAATACTGAAAGCCCCCATTTCAGAATATAAATATCTCCCTTGTTCTTTTCTCGCATGTTTACTACCTAGTATAGCACTTGTAGGTACTCAGTGGTAATAACGGTTTATAGATTAGTCAGTGACAATCTGTCCTTAACAAGAAGCAACGTTCTTTCCTTTGACAGGTATAGTTTGCTTAAGTGTTGCTTGGCAAGTCTAAGTTATATTATATAATATATATATATATATAGAGAGAGAGAGAGCATTATATGTTATATATTATTTATATTCCTAGTTCTACACCATACAGTACCTATAGAGGCCCTTTGTTTCATGATTGGCTAATCTCTTGGTTCAGAGTTGTACAGTTTCTCCTTTGAGTTCCTTTAAAATTCTTGGGTGGGTGCCATCATTTTCCATGATTATCTTTCTTCATCCTGCTCTTTAAGTCTAGAATGTTATAAAGATTTATTGTCATTTGATTTATTACTTTGGTCCAGTTTGATTCAACAGATACTATGGGAATGGGGACCTCCCTTCAGTTTCCGTTGGTAAAGATTAAGGCAAGGAATGAATTTGATCTTTCCCAAGTACCCTTGTGTAGAATATGTGTTCTGCTTTTGTTGGATAGAGTGTTCTAGAAACGTAAATTAAGTCACAGTGCTCAGATTGTTATTCGGGTGTACTGTTTCCTAGTGAACTGCCTGTCTACTTGTTCTATCACTTATTGAGAGGGGTGGTGAAATTTCTGACTAAAATTCTGGATTTGTTTATTTCTCCTTGCAGCTCTATCCATTTTTGTTTCATGTATCTTGAAGCTCTGTTAACAGATACATACGCGCTTAGGATTGTTATGACCTCTTGATGAATTTACTGCTGTTTGATTATCAAATGATCTTCTTAATCTTGACTCTGAAATCTTCTTTGTCTAAAATTAGACACCTTCCTTTTGACTACTTAGCATGATATACCTTTTTCCATCTTTTTGCTTTTAATGCATTGTGCCTTTATATGTATATATTTTTTGTGTGCCTTTATATTTAAAGTGTGTTTCTTGTAGGCAATATATAGTTGTGTCTTGATTCTTTTATCCAATTTGACCATCTCTAACTTTTAATTGGGTTGTCAAAATCATGTACATTTAATGTGATTATTCATGGCTCAGTTTAAACCTATCATTTACTATTTGTTTTCTATTTGTCCTATTCTTTGTTTTTTTCCCTCCATTTTTGCTTTCTTTTGGAATTAGTTGCTTTATCATTCTACTTTCTCTCCTTTGCCTTTGTCATAGTTTTATTGCATATTGAATATTTTTATATCCTGTACCTTTATTCACTTAAATTTAGCCAAATAAGAATTACAACTAAACCTCTCAAAAAAATTTTTTTAGCAAGCTAAATTCAAAGGCCGCCGTACAACTTTTCTCCTAAAATAATCTTTCAACTTCCATTTAGTACTAATATGTACTGAGCACCCACTCTGTGCCCAGGTGTTAGGCTGACTACAGAGTGGGACCTTAGGCACATGTAAGGCTCATCCGTGCACTGGGTGGCTTTCATTCTCAATCCTCCAGGCTGCGTAGAGGGCTGTGGAGTGGGGTGCACACTGAATTTTAACCCATGGAGAATTTGTGGTCTTTCTTTCTTTGCATTAGTAAGATTCCTATTCCATTGATTATATTGTTTCTTCCACCAATCCGTTAGAACATCACTTATTTCCTATACTCTTTTCATGCTCACCATGACTCTAAGTGGTCAATTTTATCAAGGTTTCCACTTGTTATCAAGCTGTCAGTGACTCACTTTGAATTCAGGCTCATAGCATTGGTATAGAAATAGTTATTTCCCAATACCCATGGTTGTCCAATATGAGTGATCAGCTCTATTTTCAACTGCATTTATTATACACATTCTGTGAAATTTTTTCTCATTTTGCCTTCTCTACTCCCTCCCTCCCCTCTTTCTTTCTTTTTCTTTCTTCCTTCCTCCCTCCCCCCTTCTCTTTCTTCCTTTCTTTTCTTCTTTCTTTCTTTCTCTCTCTCTGTCTCCCCCCCTTTCTTTCTCCTTTTTTATTTCAAAACCACCCTGCCACTTTTAGACTTCAGCAGGAGCATGGTGCCGTTTTGGTTTCTGTGGAGATCATCATCCTTATAAAAGTTGCATTGGCCCCAGACTGTCTTCTAACCACCCCTCTCAAATCTAAAGTCCTCTTTCTTGCATTGTTGTCACAAAAATGCTAATTTGTTTTTTTATACTATTTTAGGTGGCCGGGGAAAGGACAATGCTTGGATCATTACATTTCCGGAAAATTGTAATTTCAGATGCATACCAGAAGAGATGATAGCAAAAGTGCTGACTTACTTGACATCTGTTGCAAGGTATAGCATTTCATTACATTTTTTTTTCAGTTTGGTTTCTATTGGCTACCCATTTGAATGTAGTAACAAGAAAAATGGTGTTTTAGTGTGGCTTTTGTTTTTGTAAATGATCATAAGACTCACCTTCAGAGTAGATAAGAAATAACTTAAAAGGGGAAGCTGACAGCTACCTAAATTTGCTATAAAAATTATACTGAGGATCTATGAAAACCAAATTGGGGGTCTACAAGTATTTGTCCCCATGCAGAAGAACATAGGTTAAAAATGATGATCATACATAAAGCCTTTAATTCGCCTAAAAGGAACTCTGACTAGCCAGTAGCTAGACAGCTATTCTTCATTTCTTCCAATGATAAAATATGAAGACTGAAAGTTAAATAGACTCAAAAGTGATATTGGAATGGATTAGGAGTTACATGATATTAGAAATCATTCGAGATGAGAATGCTTTAAGGGGAAAGTTTCAAAAGCTTCCTTAAAGATTTTATTTAGGTTGAAAACAAATTTTTTAAAGGAAACATTTTCTGGTTATTAATCCTGAAGACTAAGAAAGCAGGAATCTAAAATCATAATATTGTGAAGAACCTCATGAACAAAAATCAAATCCCAGAAAACTAAATTTACACTGCACCCCTTAAAGCTTGAAAGTGGTCTTTTTAGGGCAAATAAAAGTTTTATTATCCATTACAATACTGCCTTCCCTCAAGGAGCAGGCAAGAGGTAGGAATATGTATTTAACAGTGTTTTTCTGAATGAATGAATGGATCATTGACTCCTGATGGATTGCCGTGAAGTTACATCTGACGTCATGAAGGACAGCTGTCTATAAGGTTTTCCCATACCCCAAATCGTAGTGTTCCGAATCCATTTTAGTGGCCTACCTGCATGACACTATTACTTGCCTATTTAAAAGATTGACATTAGTGACAAAAAAGAAATTTTAAATAGTGAGTAGTGGAATATGGAATTAAATTGGCTTTCCATTGTAGCACTTTGTGATAACTTTCCAAATCTGTCTTCAGGCAAGACATCACATGTAAATGAAATAATCAGAAGTAAGGACATATCTAGCAAAGTTGGGTTATTACTAAGAAAAACAGAGTATTTCCTCTCATCTTGTAGGCGAAATGGATCTGACTCCCGATTTACCATTATTCTTGATCGAAGACTGGATACCTGGTCTTCTCTCAAAATCTCTCTCCAAAAAATCTCAGTGAGTACCAATTTATTCTACAGTAACTTCTTTTTTTAAAAAATAGATCTTTATTGGAGTATAATTGCTTCACAGTGCTGTGTTAGTTTCTGTTGTACGACAAAGTGAATCAGCCATATGCATACCTATGTCCCCATATCCCCTCCCTCTTGAGCCTCCCTCCCACCCTCCCTATCCCACCCCTCTAGGTGGTCACAAAGCACCGAGCTGATCTCCCTGTGCTATGCGGCTGATTCCCACTAGCTAACTGTTTTACATTTGTATTCTACAGTAACTTCTTGACTTTGTTTTGCATTATACTTTCTGTTTGTGGGGTACAGCTTATTTTGATACTGATGGAGACAATAAAAGTAGATGGAATGGGGAGGTGGGAAACTAGAGAGGCGAATTGGTAGAGGAGATTGAGCTAACCAACTTTACCCAAAATAAAACCTAATAGGAAAGAATGAGTAGTTAATGGTTCAAGTTGAGTGAGAAGTGATTCATGGTCCCCTATGCCTTTCAAAGCAAGGCAATTCTTTTATGAGAACTGTTTAAAAAATGGAAATAGCTGTGTTGCTGTATACTCATTATATATGGAAAAGTATAAAGAAGAAGTATTAAAACAATAGTCAATAATCGAACCAACCAGAAATAAGCACTTTTTAACATTTTGGTGGGTATCTTTCTAGACTTTTCTTTCCCCTGGGGTAGAGAGGGAAGGGAGTCACCTGCAAAATGACATATTGTCCCTATTGGAAGCTAGTCCCCAGCTCTCCAAGACCCAGAGAGAAAAAACAGTTTCCCTAAAGGAGACGATAAGAGAGGTGCAATCCTGCCCACAGCCAAGATGATCTTTTACATTATTAGGCTCATCTGGATATTGTCTGACACTTCTCTTTCATAGAAGAAGAGGGAGGTGAGGAACCCATAGACTCCTCCTGAGCTGGTAAGAGGGGCTGTCTGCAAAAGTGCCGTGCAGTCAACTTCCTCTATCAGACCAGAATAGCTGGGAATCAATATATGTTTTTCTTTGAGAGTCCAATGTCATCAGCCATCTGAAATTCTTCCTTCGTCTCCGGACTCATGCGGGAGGCCACACCCAGCAGAGGCAGTTGGTTTAGTTGTGAAGGCAAGACAAAAATCTAGGCTGTTGGACTTCTCAGCCAGTGTTCTTTTTGCTCTGCTAACTTGCTGACGAGTGTAAGAAATACACTGGCACTCACATGGTAAAATGAATGAGATCATTATTCTTCTCATACCCAGTATGAATTATTTCTCTTCTTGGGCAAGTCGGCAAGGTGGTTTTTTGTTTATTTTTTATAACAGAAATGTTTAATCCTAAGCAATGAAGAGAAGAGTTAATACCAGATTCATAAAAGTTACCAAAATAAAATGGTAAAACCTCGATTTTGTATAATACATTTTTGCTTTTTCAAAGGCATTCACATTTATTAAGTAATGTTGATTCTCTTTGTTTCCTGATTAAGTCCTGTGGGCAGGTATCATTATAATTGTCCCATAGATGAGGGAATTACATTGATACACACATTTTGGAAAGATTACGTGTTGAATCCAAGGTCAAATAGCTAAGTAACAAAGAGCAGGAGCAAGAATTGAATTTTCATGAACTCCAGTTGGTGACCTTTCCACCTGCTGCTTCCTATCATTTTCCAACTGACATGTGGATAGAAAAATACATTAATTTTTTTTTAGAGGAAGGTAGAAATTCCTTTGGAGAGAGTACATCTGGCCTCCAGGTACTATTGAGCCCTATCAATGGGCTGAATCATATAAAAGGTATTTATTGTGCCCTGGCCTTTAGGATCGGTCCTTGGGCTTATTGAGCAGACTTTAGTTTATGACAATAATCAATTATTTAATACTAAATATAGCACTTGTTACAATAAAACATTTTTTATCACCCAGCCCAGCTTTTTTTCTTTTGACCAAAACTACCTGCTTGATGAGATTAATTTTCATTGAGTGACTGGTTGGCACATGGCATCAGTTTTTTGGTAAAGTTTTATTTTTATTAATCAAATAGATTGCTTAGAACAGAGTTCTTGTTTTTCCCAAAAGAGAAATACAAAATTGGGTCTTGATACTATTGATTCGGGGTCAACAAAGGAATAATGACTTTGTTGACCCCAACCGAAAGGGAGGTGATGCTCCCCGTTCTGTTTCCCTAGGGAATGTTCTCTCAGTGGGGAAGTATGAAGTATGCCCAACAAAGAGCTTTGAGCCCAAGGTCGCTTTACTTGCATAACAGCCGGGCAGGAGTGGGAGGTGGGGGAATGGCAGGTGATGATGACATGTAACTGGCTATAGATTAGTTTAAGCGTTGTTTCTTTTTAGCATTTTAAATGTTTCTGCTTATGGTAGAGCTTCTATACCCATACTCAAAATCACATTAATTGTATCTCAACCATTAATAGCCATTGGACACTGTTTGCGATAGAGGTAAATATTGAATGCAAGCCAATTTCAAGAACAAAAGTTGACATCCAGAAAGAATTTCTGGTGAAAATGGCCGTTGTATAGATAGGTCTAACTGTCTTTTGTACATTATTTAAAACTAGTGTCTATGAAGTAATTATATGATTAAATTTGAAGATCTTAATTTCTAGATTCCAAAAGAAACTACGCAGTTAGGCTATACTTCATAATGATAAGAGACAAGATTTTTTTTTTTTTAGTTATACATTTTGGGGAAATGTTCATTTGGGAGAGAATCCTATCCGTCTTAGAAAGTTTGCACATTCTGCTCTTTCTAGATTATCATCAGGACAAAATTTCACAAGCTATTAACCTTTCACAAGGCTTAAACCCAGAATAGAATTTAATTAAAAAGAAAAACAAACAGAATTGAATTTCAAGTTACAGACCAGGGTAGGACAAGATTAAAGATATCAGTTAATACTACCTTCACAAAGATTCTTAGCATTCCACCTTAAAAATCAAATTGCGCAGAGGAGAAAGCCAGTCCCATCTAGCCCCTAGGAGGAGAGTGGTTTTTTTTTTTTCCTTCTTCCACTCCCTGGACGAGGCTGATCTTCTTGAGCAGTCCAGCACCAGCTAATCCATGAGGTTCAATCAGGCTAAGTAATTGGGGGAATGTGTCGACTCTGAATTACAATGAGCAGCAGGGAAGGCTCTGTCAGCTGACGAATCAGGGATAGTGGTTTTTCTGCAGCGCTGCCACGGTGGTAATGGAAGCAGCTACGGTAGCTTTGTTTGATAGAGATTTTTGGCTGCCGCTTTTAAATACTACCTAAGAAGCGGCTCATATTTCATCAATGTGGCATTGACAATTGGAAAAGAAGAGTGTTATTGTGTATAGGCGAGATGGCAGAAGCAACTCCCCCGAGAGGCAAGATGAGGTTCAGAAGGAATGCGGTAAGGGCTCTGCCTGCAGTCCAGGAAAGCCTGTTCCCAAGTTCAAGGGCAGGGATGCGGCAGCATGGTGCTACAGCACAAACTGCTGAATGGGGCTTTTAAGGACAGAGGGCGAGAATGGAGTCTTGTGTTTGCATGGACTGCACTGATGTGATTCCTGTGATACGGACATAGGGGAATGTTAAGGCCGAGGAGGTAGAATGTAATTTCAAAATCTAAATCTTCCTCTTATGAGGAAGCACCATCCGTCATGGTACTTGTTCAAGACTGTATGAGCAATTTTGAATCGTTGGGCCGAGTAGCTTTAGGTGACTAGTTAAAAGAATATCTAACAAAAGGATTCATCCTTCCTTTCACCATGGTCAAGTAGAGTATGATATCATGGACAGACCTGGAGACGACTTCATCAGCATTTAAAAAGGCAGCCCTTCCTGGGTGTTACCGGACAAGTGAAAAAATGTTGAAGTCTGATGATTTGAAATCTTTCTGATTTCATTTCTTCCACATATTCAAACTTGAAAGATGCAGAGTTCTAGCCTGTTGACAACTGTTTCTTAAAGGAAAAAAAGTGACTCACTGTTCTTTATAAGCTAGAATTTAGAAATCTCTCCTTTCAGATACATTTTCAAATTTTCCCATCGTTGGTTCACTTGTATACTAAATTCCCAGCAAATTTCTGAAGGAATATTTAGATGTATTTTGGAGAGATACGAAGTAACACTAGCTGATTTGATAACTAACTGGTCATCAGCAAGGTTTTCAGGGCTACTCTTTTTCTTTCAAAACTTAAGGTAATGTTGTTGATGTTATGATTTAAAATATAAGACTTGCTTATTTAAATAATCAAGACAACACACAAAAAATAAGAAAGTGAAAATCAGTCATAGAAAAAACTGACACTTGGAATCAAAAGTAAGATCAGGGAAATAAACCAGTAAGAATTTTATTGTTATTGAATGCCAGTGAACATCAGTGGGTGAGTAAACGGTTTATTTTCTAATAAAGCTCTTGGCACAAAATGGTATATTAAAAATTACAGTTTAGGATATGAATCTTTTATCTCCATCTCTACACATGATTTTGTATTATGGGAATAATAGCTTCAGACTTTTAACAGACAATTCATGGTGCACAAGAGATGCCTGTGCATATGCTTTGCAATACTGGGTGCAACTGACATTAGTACTTATTTTATCAAAAGTAATTTACTTAAGCTTTCAGAAAATTCCTAATTCCTTTATATGCATAGATGTTTCCTCAGTTCTGAACTTTGTTTCATGTAGATGCACATCCCTTAATATACACACAAATTAATACAGCACACAAGTACTCAGTGAATAGATATATCTAGTACTGTGCCACACACAACATGGGTTACAAAGGTAAACATGGAATGGCTACAGACCTGAAGGAGCTTTCAATCTAGTAGAGAAGGTAGGACATGTTCATAAATCACTATTAAATAACTGTTATGAAAGGACTTCTAGTTGGTAGGGAAGGGCTCACAAAGGAGATGACGTTTGTTTGGACCTTAAGGAAGAGCATATGTGTCTATTACCTTTCTTGGTTTCTTTCTTCTCTTTTTCTCTCAAATGAATTACTTTAAGTGGTCCCTATGAACAGCTAGCTTGAAATGAAATTGATTGGATTCAGCCTGAAGCCCAGAACTATGGTGGAAGACAAATTTGTTCTGTTGCATGCATAGAGGCTGACCAGAGTGAAAAATTTGCAACTCAGTTGGTGACACCATAGTTTGACTTGGAAGGATCTCTGGAGTTGGGCTGATTCTAGAGGCTATGATAGGTAGCACCTGGAAGGATGGTAGCAGTGGATTTAAAGTCCAAAGAGAGGCTTAAACTGGCTACTTGGAGGAAATCGAAATGAGTGTAAACAAGTGAGGGGATTGAGAATGGATATGGGACAAGAAGGGCGAATCACAAGGAAAAGAGTATAGCCTGGGACTGTCCCGCTCCTGAGATCACTTGGCAAGTTATTTGGCTATCTGTGGAGTTACTCTTCCTTTCTCTCTTCTTTAAGGGTGGGGTATGTGGGAAGAGTGCAGGAGTAGCTCAAGGCCTTGAAAACTCTTCTCTGTAGCTTGAGGGCACGAGATGTTCCCCAGCGTATTCTAACGTGATAGTGTGGACTTTATCGAGGTCAATCACATTGCCAACAATTCAGTATCTTATATTCTGTAATAGTTATATTCTGTAACTATTGTAATATGAAATTATAATAGTTTTGTTCAGTAGGCTCCATGATGCTAAATTGTTTCAAACATTTGTTTTTACTGTTAGTATTTGTCCTATTTTCTAGATGTCAAGGTCAAGTTATTACTAAATGCCAGGCAGCAAGTCTGAGTTTGCATTCAGACTGTGCGTTGTTAAGTACGTGTCCTGGAAAGGGTTAAGGGTCCTGGAAAGAGCTTGTCCTTAGCATTCAGATTGGCCTGGTTTCCCTCTTATTGTGACTGCATTTCTCTGCCCTAAAGATGCAAAGAAAAAGCTCTAGGAATATAAATTGTTTTCATAGTAAAATAATCAAATTTTTATGTGGCATCAGCCACTGTAAGCGTTTTTAAAGAAATAACTAGAATAACTGAAAAGCGAGCAGGGGGTGTATGAATTGTCTGTCTGAGATGCCGCACAAAAGAATATTAAACAAGGTTAATTTCCAGACTTCAGTAGTGAAAAAGCGATGCCTTTTGTCATTGCTATTGCTGTCCAAACTGCCGTGAGGCCATATAACTGGGTGATCTGAAGACAGGCATGAGGAGAAGGGAGTAAATGTCTTCTCTAGGAGGGGAAGGGGAGAGAAAACGAATCCTGTGAGCCTTAACTTGAAGAACCGGTCGGAGCTGCTGCCGAGGGCTGGGGTGGGGCCGTGCTCAGAAACGGGAGAAATGGCTCTGAGCCCTATGAAGACAGGCTGCATGTTCATTTTTACTGAGGCGCCTTTAAGCAGTCACATGTTGGAACTCCAAAAAAAAAAAAAAAAAAAAGCCTGCAACCAGTGCCTAAAACCAATGCTGTTTCCTCTCTCATGCTGCATGCTTTTTTTTGGTAAAGAAGAAAGCAATAAAAAAAAACAAGGCTGACCCTTGCTCACATCTTTTTGGTTTTTTGACAGGCTCTCAAAAATGATTTATAGTTTGCAAATCTAGGGTTTGATTTTGGAGAAAATAGGAACTGGGCCTTTTCATGTTTATATAACCATCCAGATTAGAGATCTTTAAGGCAGCATACCAGAGAATGTAAAAATGTAGTTTCCCCAAACTGAATGGGAAACCTCAGGGGGCTTGCGCTATATTTGCTATAAGATACGTGCATCTGATCCTGTTTATGATATGTGATATGCTGTTTGAATGTTCATTTCAATAGCGGCTTTAAAATAGATTATCTTGAATCTTTTAGTTATGTAAACATCTGTATATAAAGAATAGAATCTGTCTCTATACCTATTTGTATGCTCACATGCAAACACATGCAGACTGACCCTAAATCCAAAATGGCCCTTTAGGTTAAAATTTCTCAAGAGTGCCCTGTCCCCTCCAGATTCTCATAGCCAGCGATCACAGCCAGAGAAGTGGACAAAGCGTTGATACTGGCCCAGGTTCCGATGTATGAAGCTTTAGTTCCAAGGTTGCAAACTGGTAGTCCATACATGTGTTTTGTTGAGACCATCCGGTGCTTTAACAAACTTTCCATTTGTTTCCCATCTTTGAAAATCGTGTTTCCCACAGAGGTCTGGATTTCTGGCTTTTGAGAAATCACAGATTTGGCAGAGCTGGGCCCACCTTCCCACATGACAGCGTTTATGGAACTGACTAGTTGTGAAATGAGGATAAAAGAACCTATTGCATGTAAAATACTTAGTATGATGTCATAATATCACGATGAGGATAGTTCTCATAATAGTCATTCAGTAAAAAGCAACACTCCCACCCATGGCCAGCTAGCCAATCTCCTGTCCCTACCTTAAGGCTTTGAGGGGTCCTGAATACATGTAAATATATGTACGTGTGTGTATATATATATATACTTTTTTTTTTTGCTGGAGAGAAGCTATTAAAGGTCATTCACATGAGTTTGTAGTTTTACTATAACTAGTTTGGCAAGCACCTATTTAAATTTGGGATAAGTGAGTGGGACTGGGATTAAAAAATCAAGTTTATCTGATTCATACATGGGATCTAATGGATGTGAGGCATAGAAACAATATGCCTGGTCTGAACTGTATGATTTAGTTTTCTAAAAATATAACTCTGACAAATCACATGAGTTCTTTGAGTGTCACCTAATTGTTTAGTAGTCCTGCCTACTAAATAATAACTATTGCCTACAAGTTACTTATTCCTTCAAATGGCTTAGATTTGAGAGTAGCTATTGGGTTAACAGAATCCATGTATTCTAGGAAGATTTGCATGGCAGCTCAATAAAGATCCTAAAATTATCCTATAATGAACAACATTGCAAATGTAATTATACAGGCAATAAATGAAGTGTTCATCCTTGATAGTGCATGTTCTTTAGAAATGCAAATATTTGTGGGCTTTAAAAATATATATATTTATTTATTTATTTGGCTGCATCGGGTCTTAGTTGCAGCACGCAGGATCTTCATTGCAGCATGTGGGATCCAGTTCCCTGACCAGGGATTGAACCAAGACCCCCTGCATTGGGAGCTCGGAGTCTTAACCACTGGACCACCAGTGAAGTCCTATAGGCTTTCTGTGAGAAGTGAATCACTAAACATTTTGAAGGAATTAAGGGAGGAATTAAGGAATTAAGGAATTAAGGTATGATAAAATAATCAGGAAGTTTTACTTAAGAATGATCTCCTTAGAACGTAGAAATATCTTTAGAAGCATTTTATTCAGCTTTCAATGTTTGGGATAAACCCCTTTATCAAATAGATGGAATAACTGATTTAATAAAACAGCCAACATGAAATCCCTGACTTAGGAGCAGCTGAACACCCCCAAACCCTTCCTGAACTCTCTTCCCCATGGATGCTGTGAACAGTGATTCTGCTTCTCTCTCCTCTCTAGTTTGTTCCCTGCTGTGTGATCAGCTGTCACAGGGCCTGGCTGCTTGTTCTCCTAGGAGTGGCAGGTTAGAGACCAGGGCCTGACCTCAGGGCAGAGAGATGCCACATGTTCTTCTCTGCTCCCATAGTATCCCCCCCACCCCCAATTTTGGAGGTGGGTCAGTATTCCAGGCTTTAAGTTAGTCATCGCTAGGGTGTTGCATCTAGAGATTTCCAATGCAATACCAGAGAATAGGACATTAAGGAAAGTCAGAGACAAAAAGACAATGAGAGCAGATCAACCTAGGATCCATGAAACAATAAAAGTAATAGTGCTTTAAGTGTTGGCAAAAGTAGGATGCTTTTGATTTCATTTAAAAGTGAAAAAATAAGCTGGGGCAAGGCAGTTTAAGTATAATAATTATGCTGGTAATTTTCCCATGTGAAGGAGAAGGAAAGGCTTAACTCCTAAAGTGAATAGGATAGAAATATACTTAGTGCTGTCAGTCTAGCAGTAGGTCCAGAGTTCTCACAAGTCCCTGTCAGAGTTTCCCCTTAAGCAAGCCTTTATCCATATACCGAAAAAGTTTTCTACCTAAGTCTGCTTGTTCTTCTTTAGGTCCAAGAACCCAAGGTAAATTAAAAAAAACTATCTTATTAATTGTTTTAGAGTTGACAAAGTAGCTTTTTTTTTTTTTTTTGTGGTACACGGGCCTCTCACTGTTGTGGCCTCTCCCGTTGCGGAGCTCAGGCTCTGGACGCACAGGCTCAGTGGCCATGGCTCACGGGCCTAGCCGCTCCGCAGCATGTGGGATCTTCCCGGACCGGGGCATGAACCCGTGTCCCCTGCATCGGCAGGCGGACTCTCAACCACTGCGCCACCAGGGAAGCCCAACAAAATAGCTTTATAGTCATTATTTCTTTTAATTCTTATAATAACTATGGTAAGTATGTACCATTCTTAGCATAAAATATAATAGACATTATGTACATAATAGACAGTAGGATACATATTATCATTGGGACTCTCTGTCTCTACTTCCAGTTCTCTATACATTGTTGGCTTTGTTCTTTGGAATAAGCTTCCTCTAGCAGCAGGGGTCATGGCTACCAGTAGCTCTGGAACTTCACCCTCAAAGCTTCCTTCCCTCAGCACTAGTTTGAAAAACCCTAGTGTGGGACTTTTTACATCAAATTTTCATCACACTGCAAATCATTGTGTGTTAGAAGGGCAAGGCCATGAGGAAAGAGAACAGTTCTCATTAGAAACCAATATTAAGAATAATAAGAGGTTGGGCTTCCCTGGTGGCACAGTGCTTAAGAATCTGCCTGCCAATGCAGGGGACATGGGTTTGAGCCCTGGTCCTGGAAGATCCCACATGCCACTGAGTAACTAAGCCCGTGCGCCACAACTACTGAGCCTGCACTCTAGAGCCCATGAGCCACAACTACTGAAGCCTGCATGCCACAACTACTGAAGGCCATATGCCTAGAGCCCGTGCTCCACAAGAGAAGCCACCGCAATGAGAAGCCCGCGCACCACAATGAAGAGTAGCCCCCACTCGCCACAGCTAGAGAAAGCCCACGTGCAGCAACAAAGACCCAACACAGCCAAAAATAATAAACAAATAAAACAAAGAAATTTATTTAAAAAAAAAGAATAATAGGAGGTTGTCTTAGTCCTTATGGGCTGCTATAGCAGAATACCATAGACTGCGTGGCTTATAAACAACAGAAATTTATTTCTCACAGTTCTAGAGTCTGGAGTCCAAGATCAAGGTGCCAGCAGATTCGGTGTCTGGTGAGAGCCTACTTCCTGGTTGGTTCATAGATGGCCATCTTTTCTCTGTGTCCTCACATGGCATAAGGTGTGAGGGAGCTCTCTGGGGTCTCTTTTGTAAGGGCACTAATCCCATTCATGAGAGCTCCACCCTCATGCCCTAATCACCTCCTGAAGGCCCCACCACCAAATACCTTCACTTTGTGCGTTAAGTTTCAACATATGAATTTTGAGGGGAGGGGAAGTAGTTTCTCATGAAGGGAGAGGGTAGTACAGATATGGCCACATAGAAGAGTTTTCAGGTAGACAGCCATCCCGATTTGTGTCTATTTGTAATCATTGTTTAGTTTATTGATTTAATTTTGTGCTCCTTTCTTTTACCTATTTGTATCACACTCAGTTCTCTTTCCCTGACTCTAGTTCTCATCGCCACTTGTTTATGTTTTTATCATCATCTCAAGTTGAATTTTAAAAATCTCCAGTTTTGAATGTCATTTCAAAGTCTAGGTCTTATCCCTCTATGAAAGTTACTCTTTTTTTTAATAGACTTGATTTTTTAGAGCAGGATTAGGTTCACAGCCAATTGAGCAGAAAGTACAGAGTTCCCATATACCCCCGCCTCCACAGTGTCTTATTAATTTTTGTTTTATAGCTTTCTTCAATTATTAATATTCCAGCATTCCTAAAAGATGACTGTATTTTAAACATTTTGGACATATTTTGCTTTATTATGCTTTAACCCACTGTTCTGAGACTGATGACTCCCAACTCTACATTCCCAGTGTAGGCTTCTTTCCCTCCTTACTTGTATATCCATTTGTCTGATGGACATCATCAGATTGTCCTGATGACCCCTTCCAACAGGTCAAGGAATGGGAATCAGTATCATATCCCTCTCCTGAAAACCTGCTTCTCTTGTGTTCCCATGTCAGTGAGGGTCGTACCATTCACTCAGTTACTCAAGCCAAAAATCTGGAAATTGATTGTCCTAGTCTTTCCTTTCTCATCAGACACAGCCAGTCATCATGCCTTGCAGATAGTACCTCCTAAATTCTACCCTCATCCCTGCTATTGTTGCTCCAGTTCAGAAACTCACCATCCCTGGCTTGGATGACTGTTCCAGCCTTCAGGCTCATCTGTTTGCTTCCACTCTTGTCCAAATCCTGTCCTTTTCCAAAGCCAAAGTGATCCTTCTAAAATGCAGATCTGATCGTGTTGCTCTGCTGCTTAAAAACTCTTGAGTCTCCCTTTGCCGCCAGGAAAAATCCCAAGATCTTTCCTGATCTGGCTCCTGCTCATCTTTCTAGCACCATCTCCCATTGCTGCACCCCTCCACCCCCATCAGCATTTTCCTCTAGCTTTCTGGACTGGGACCTCTTGATGTGGGGCAGACTCGGGTACCAATTCAGACTTTACCAGGTGGGTCAAGTTATACTTAAACTCTATGAGCCTCACTATTTTTTGTTTGTAAAAGAGGATAGCCTAACTAATTCACAGGATTATTATGAAGAGGAACTGTGATAATGTTGGCAAAATACTTCGTATACAGTAAGCGTTTGATATGTGGTGTTTTATCATTTCTATCAGGCTATACTATTCCACTCCTTGCAAGTTCTGTATAGTGCCCTCCTTGTCTTTTGCATTATTTCATATAATGATTATTTCTTGACCACCTACTATGCGCCAGTATTCTAAGAAGCTGGGAAACATTGGTGCACCAGAACAACATTCTAATCCAATTTATTCCTCTTTATGGGAGACCTTTTTTTTTTTTTTGCGGTATGCGGGCCTCTCACCACTGTGGCCTCTCCCGCTGCAGAGCACAGGCTCTGGACATGCAGGCCCAGCGGCCATGGCTCACGGGCCCAGCCACTCCACGGCATGTGGGATCCTCCTGGACTGGGGCACGAACCCGTGTCCCCTGCACCGGCAGGTGGACCCTATGGGAGACCTTCTTGACATTCCTAGGTCTAGGATGCTCTGTGCTACCACTTCCTGTTGTATATTATTCTAATTCCCTTGTTTCATTTATCAACTTATCGTCCTATAGAGTAAATGATACTAATGGACTCTACTGTTAGACTGTCATTTTCTTGCAAGCTGGGTAGGAACTATATTTTATTAATTTGTGTACACCAAGTGTTAACAGTGCCTGATAATCATTCACTTAAATACATGGAATAGACACATAGAAGATATTCTGTGAATGTTGCTTGACTGAAATAAAAATATGAGTCCATAAAATAGTTTTCTTCCATTGTTTACTGCAGGTATTCAGTATTTCAGCTCCCTTTGGCATTTAGGGTTATCCTAGAAACCTGCCTCCTAATTCTGTTTTACAGGGATTAAATGCAATTTGAGTACAAACAACTAAGTTTAAAATGAAGTTTAAGAGTATAATTTTTCATAACTTGGGATTGACTTTAGTGTGAGAAAATTCCAGGCCACGAGAACTGCAAGGATCTGACCTGATGACCTTACATTAGTTTTATTTCTATTTTTGTGTTTTTAGATTTTATCAATATCCATTTTTTAAAGTTTTATCCTTTTAGTGGCTTTTATGACTTTAGAATTTGTTTTCTTTAACTATATATTTTCTGCCATGTGCTCACTTGAATGCATGTTTTGACAATTTTTTCTTGCTTTCCTGTGGTCTTTCTATAGGTTTCCTTCCCTGGGAACTTGCACTTGGTTTTGGTCCTTCGTCCTACCAGTTTTCTCCAACGAACTTTCACAGACATTGGATTTCGATTTAGTCAAGAAGATTTCCTACTCAAATTACCAGTAAGAGTATTTAAATGTTTTGTCCCTTTCTCATGAAGACTTTGCACCATGCTATTTATGTTTTACATGTGGTCACAGAGCATGTAAAAGAAAAAAATAGAATTTATCTTCCAAAACTGTAAAATCAAAATGTCTAAAAGTCTTCTGCTCCTACTGTTAAAATAGAGGAAAAGATTAATCAACTTGTAACAAAGCAGTTCCTTTTGAAAAAGATGATTGTCACATATGTTGTATATGTGTATATATGTATGTGTGCATGTGTATAAAATCAGGACATTTTATTTTTAGAGAAAAAAAATGAGTGTGTGTTTTATGTATTTGAACTCCCATGAACTTACATCCTGAGCTAGTTCAGAGTAACATTTTTTTTTCAAAAGATATTTTTATACATTTTTAGAGTTAGGAATAGAGTGCTCATAAATTTTGGTACTTTTGCAAAGATCAGTCTCTCCTGATAAATTATAATTTACTGCAGAAAGCCCTTTTACTTTGTTATGGGCTTAACATTCTTTCAGAAGGTTGACCATTGACAGTGAAAAATTTTAGATCAGGGAGAATCAGGTGTTTGGGTTTCTGTGATTACTTTCGCTTTACAGAGAAATGTTTTGTAAATGACAGCTGTTATTCCCTGAGGGAAGGTAGTGTATCCAGGTGGGAGGGGATGTACAGGAGAGAATTGTTAGAACCATTTATAAACGATAACATTCTGCTAAATGAATGCTAAAGTTCATTGTACGGCTGTGCAGAGGGCAGTTAACGGTATCTTTCTTGCTTATTTATGTAGGTTGTTATGCTGAGCTCAGTTAGTGATTTGCTGACATACATTGATGACGGGCAGTTAACCCCTGAGTTAGGCGGCACCTTGCAGTACTGCCACAGTGAATGGATCATCTTCAGAAATGTATGTTTCTTTTGCCCTTACCGTAGAGCCTATAGTTTGTGTTAGCTTTGAAATCTAGTTCTAGAGTTGTTTTTTTTCCTCCTTGGGAAAAACAGGGTTCTGGGCCTCCTATTTTCCAAAAACATGTATAATTCAACATCTTGATTTTCTTCCCTAGGAAATATGTAGAAATGATGCAGAGTCACTGAGGATGCCATTTGAATGAGAGGCCTATAGGGAGTAAGGAGATCCTATTGTACCCACCCCCTCCTCTGGCCGTGTAGTAACTTGAAGAAACCAAGCGTTTGGGTTCAAATCCTAGCACTGCTGATTTTTAGGGATATAACTTTGTGCAAGTTGTAAAAGCTCTCTCAGCCTCAGTTTTTCCAAGTATAAAATGGGAAGAATAAGACTTTACCTCATAGGAATATCAGGAAGATTAAATGAGATTACAGATGTAAAATGTTTGACATTGTGCCTGGCCTATGGTCCGCCCTCAAAAAATGCAAGTAATCTTATTAATCTCATCAGCTTAGTGATTCTCCTGGGGCAGTTAGATTTGTAGCAAAGATGCCTTCTGTTCTAGAAATGTACGAATAGGCAAGGGCCCGGTGCCTCACAGGTGTGAATCTGTCCTATAAAAATCTTTACTCCAAATCCCAGAGATATGGGAACCCTTCTGAAGGAAATAATGATATTTAATTCAATCAGGATTCTGTTTTCCTCATCCTTATTTTCATTCAGCAGTCCTGTTCACTCGTATGAAAGTGTATTGTCAAAATAAGCAGTGTCTTGCCTTTAATAACCTATAAAGCTATAAATAAAAGAGCAGACACATTGAGTTGCATGGTAAACAAAGGGTTTATATGGTCTCTACATGTTGTCCTTCTTTCTCTGAGTCATTGATTTTGGAAACAAAATAAACAACCCAACCTTACTTGACATTTTAGGGCAGCAGAGCCTTTGGGGGTAACAATTTCAAATCTTCCCCAGTACCTGAAATGAACTGTTGTGACTAATATTCCTCTGTCACCTTAGTCCATTGCCTTGTTTGAAATGCTAATACTTGCTCATAAATGATAATAAATATAAAGTGGCTTTGATGTTCTCATTTCTCTTCAGAAGTAAAGTTATTATAAAATAATTTTGCAGTTTCAGAATTTAATAGAATAAGGAACCACTGTGCTTTGCAAGAGAATAAAACAAATTACTCTTTACATGGCATCTTTAAGAAAGAGTTTTCATTGGTGTTCGAGAAATAAGTACAGAAGTTTAGGTAAAAGACATTTGAGAAGACTTTCTACCTCACTTCAGTTTCTTAGGAGCTTAAGATGCAAAGTTAGAGTTGATTGTCAAGGGCACTGCCAGCTTTCCTCAGCAGAGTTCATAGTATATGTGTTTGCTGTCATACCTAAATGAAAGTTAATACGATTGCTGGTCTAGGTTTTGATGTGCTGGCAGAACTTCCATACAATTAAAAGAATCTTGGGCTCTTTGCAGGCTATAGAAAATTTTGCCCTCACAGTGAAAGACATGGCTCAGATGTTACAGTCCTTTGGAACTGAACTGGCTGAGACAGAACTACCAGATGATATTCCCGCAATAGAAGAAATCCTTGCAATTCATGCTGAGAGGTACCACCTGTTAAAGGTATGTCTGATAGAGGGGACAAACCAAAATTTCCCATGGTCTTTCTTTTGATAGAGACATGTTCAGTGTCCATTTCACACAGATTGCTGGGTAGGGAGACAAAGGAGATATTTATATATTATAAAGCATACTATTTTAAAAAAAGAATACTTTACAAGAGGAAGATGTCCTGGATATGTTGAATCAAAAGTGTCCCTTGTTTAAATGGTGCATTCTCTTGAGCAGCTGTTTATTTGTAAATAGAATAGTTTATCAATGATCCAGAATAAGAGATCCACAGTTCTTTTTGTTGCCATGCATTCTGTATCTTATAGAAAGGCCCTCTCATTTGGAAAGCTAGAGTGAGGATCAAGAGGCAGACAGGTGTTCTGTTTCAACATCCAGCAGAGGTACACTGTGAAATGGAGAAGGAGAACTTGATGAGGAGTCAGGAGGCCTGGTTTCTTGTCCCAACTCTGCCATATACTAGCCTTGTGACCAAGCCAAACATTGCTAAATTGATTACAAGCTTTCTTTTCCACAGAGTACTAGTTCTTGATGTCTTCTACAATAGACCATAGCTAGCAAGTTGATCTTACTCTCCTCCCCAGTTGTCTGGAGTGTTGTGTTGTGAAGGATTCCGAGTCACGTTTCAGACAATCACCAAATACTTTTAGATTCACTTTCCCCCAAAAGTTTGAGCATGATCTGAACAAGCACCAGGCATCCCTGTAAAACTCACATCCTTTGTATGATAACAGGCATGCTGGGGGCACTGACAGATACAAGCTCTATGTGGAGGTGACATTTTTATGTTAAGAAGAGGAGAGAAATGGAAATTTTGAATCATAATCTAAAAGCAAAACTCTATTCAAGGAAAAAAAGCTCTGTCCCTCACAAGTTGAGTGACTTGGTCATTTGCTTACCCTCTCTGAATCTCAGTTTCCTTATATGTACGATGGGATTGATGATGATGATGATGATACATGCATACCTTGTAGGGCTGTCGTGAGAATGAAATGGAGTAAGTATCTGATGTATGTCAAACAGTGTTTGACACATAGTTGGCACTTCATAAACAGTAGCTCTTAATGTTTATGTTCTTATTTCGTGTTGGTGGTTGTATCTTGGAACCTGTTCCCAGAAAATACATGGGCACCCAAATTTTTCCTTTAAGTTTCAGAGGGCCTTTGCATCTCCTGAAGGGAGTGATAGATCACTCTTAGATCCCTAAAGGATCAAGATCTTTCTAAGGTTAAGACCTTCTGAATAGAAGTACATGCTTCATGGTGAATTCATTAATCCAAATGTGAAGTAACAGAGTACTCATGGCCGGCAGTGATTGGTAACAATTAAGGAAAGATATGTAACTATATCTGAATATACATTAAATATTATTTGTAACTGTATGCTTTCTAGTGTGGTAGTCTTTATTACACTACTACTGCTTTATTGGAACACATTAAAAATATTAGCAAAATAGAATAGAACAAATTAGAACTTTCTTTTTTTATTGAGGTATAGTTGATTTACAATACTGTATTCGTTTTAGGTGTACAGCATAGTGATTCACAATTCTTAAAGGTTATGCTCCATTTATAGTTATTATAAAATATTGGCTATATTCCCCGTACTGTATCCTTGTAGCTCATTTTATTCATAGTAGTTTGTACCTCTTAATTCCCTACCCCTATTTTGCCCCTCCCCCTTCCCTCTCCCCACTGGTAACCACTAGTTTGTTGTCTATATCTGTGAGGCTGTTTCTTTTTTGCTATATTCACTAGTTTGTTGTATTTTTTAGATTCCACATATAAGTGATATCATACAGTATTTGTCTTTCTTTGTCAGACTTACCTCACTTAGCATAATACCCTCCAAGTCCATCCATGTTGTTGCAAATGGCAAATTTCATTCTTTTTAATGGCTGAGTAATATTCCATTGTATATATATACCACATCTTCTTTATCCATTCACCTGTTGATGGACACTTAGGTTGTTTCCACATTAAATTAGAACTTTCTTTTTTTATTAATTAATTAATTTATTTATGGCTGTGTTGGGTCTTTGTTGCTGCACGTGGGCTTTCTCTAGCTGCAGGGAGCGGGGGCTACTCCTCGTTTTGGTGCATGGGTTTCTCATTGCAGTGGCTTGTCTTTGTTGTAGTGCATGGGCTCTAGGCATTCAGGCTTCAGTAGTTGTGGCACACGGGTTCAGGAGTTGTGGCTTGAGAGTGCAGGTTCAGTAATTGTGGCACACGGGCTTAGTTGCTCTGCGGCATGTGGGATCTTCTGGGACCAGGGCTTGAACCCATGTGCCCTGCATTGGCAGGCAGATTCTTAACCACTGTGCCACCAGGGAAGTCCCTAAATTAGAACTTTCTACCTGTGACAGAAGGAGGCTACAAACCGAGCATGGGGTACTTCTGTCTGTAAAGATCTTATAAAATTAGTGATTGCAAATCCATCTCAATAAGCAGGACTTCTTGGAGATCCTCACAGCTTTTGGATTCTGTGGTAATGAGGTATTCCTTGATTTTTCACTTATGAAAGCAAAGACCTTTCTAGAACTGCTGTTTCTATTCTGCATGCTGTTGCGGTATGCTTCCTTTTCCTCAGGTCATTCAGAATAGGTTCTCAGCAGGCTGATTCATCCTATTTTGCCTTTGTACAGAAGGATATTACAGCTGTAACCAAAGAAGGGAAAATCCTGCTAACAAATCTGGAAGTGCCTGATGCCGAGGATGCTGTGAGCTCAAGACTTGAAAATCATCAGCAAATTTGTGGTGACTGGCAAACTATTAATAAGTGAGTAGTACTCTTTTGGGTTTAGAGTTACTTATTTTATACCTTTGAAAGGGAATTATACATTTTTGCTGCTACCTGTTAAGTGTGATATTATTCCTGGACCTCTGGGAATCTGAGAACTCCTTCCTGAGTTGTCTCACAGAGATTAGTTTGCTCAGAGAGGAGGTTCTGTGGACACTGATAGTCTCTACCTGGACCAAATGTCATGGACTGTGACTTTGCCTATAATTCTTAACATCCAGACCAGGTTTATCTGCATACCTACAACACAAATCATTGTTTTAATTATGACTTTGCTTTGTTAAGATTGCTGACTCAAGTACATGATATGGAAACAGCTTTTGATGGATTTTGGGAAAAACACCAGCTAAAAATGGAGCAATATCTGCAACTCTGGAAGTTTGAGCAGGATTTTCAAGAGGTCAGTTAAAACTTTCCTTGATACAGTGTTTTTCATTATGCTGGAGGTTCTTACTCCTTGATCATCAGAAACAGCCTCACAAGGTGCCCATTTATCCCCCCAGAGAAGTGAAAAGAGGCAAGTGTGAGTGAACCTTGACTTAGAATGAAGAAAACAGCTTCGAAAATGCCAAGACTTCTACTTCTCTGGCTTAAACTCATTTCTTATGAGAAAGCACTTAAGTCCTAACATAGATGACATGGATAAAGTTGCTATCTACACTGATGTTTGATATTCAAATTTATTTTAGATACAAAATGCTTTCAGACTATGGGATAACTTTCCAAGGAAATAATACCAACTTCCTTCATGATTTTTTAAATACCATATATCTATGCTGACCATATTTAATATAATCTAACAAAACATTTTTTTCTGATCCAGCAATTTATTTTCTATGAAAAGCCTGATGGATGAAATTAAATCATGTTTAATTATACATTATTTAAATGGATATATTAAATATATATGTATATAAGTATATTCTAGTTCCATCCTTCTGAAAAATCCATCCCATATGGATTTATTTTCTTCTTTTCTTTAATGGTCAGCATCCAAGCTTCTCCCAGTCTCTGTCATAGTATTTTCCCAGGGATCCAAGGAAAACTCACTTCTCTCTCTTGCACGTGGTCAGCTTGTTTCTACCCATGAGTGGCTGACTCGTCTGGCAGAATCAGTTGGGGGAGAGGTACTGCGTTCTGGACCCAGGGCTCAGTTACTACCAGCCTTTTCCCTCCAGTGATTCAGATTTTGAAGTGCCGTGCTCTCCATGAAACCTTTCTTAAAGAGAGAATAGGTCAAATTGCTCTTGGGCCTTCCAGATTATTTGTGTCGGTCCCTCCTCCCCAACCAAACACATGCAAAAACAACACTTTTCCTGAACAGACCCATTGCGCCTCTACTTGTATGTTAATTTGCCTCCAGGTTAAATTCTTGTCCTGTGGTTATAGTCTGTTTCATGAAGTCATTGTTGCCTCCGATCAGTATTGCTGTTGTTTGTCTTGGATTGTAATCTCACTGACACATCCATGCAGATGGGTTCTGGATATTTAGGAATTAACTAAATAAAGGCTTATTTGGCAATTCAAACTTACAAGAAAAAATTGAATATTCTCAAACTTGAGATACTCTTGAACATACAGAATAGGAATATTTTCTTGCATAATCACAGTACAGCGATCAAATTTTATACATTTACGAATAATGCAATAGTTTTCTAATTATCTGCCATCAGTATTCCGATTTTGTCAATTGACTCAACCATGCCATTTATATCATTTTCCCCCCTCAGCACAGGATCCAGTCTAGAGAGTCAGGTATTGCACTAAGTTGTCATGTGTCTTTAGTCTCCTTTAATCTATAACATTTCCATAGCCTTTCTTTGTCTTTTATGACACTGACATTTTGGAAAAATACAGTCATTTTTAAAATAAAATATTCACCATTTTGAGTTTGTCTGACATTGTCTCATGATTAGATTAATCTCCGCATGACCAGCAAGAATACTGCATAAGTGATGTTTCCTTTGGAGGGTATCACATCTGCAGGTAGATGAGGTCCATCTGCCCCTCATTGTTGGTAGGGGTTTTGATCACCCTGTCAGAGTGTTGTGGAATTTCTCCAGAGTATAGTTACTTTTTTCCCTCTTGCAACTAGTAGACAATATGTGGGGAGAACATTTAAAGCCATGCAAATATCTTGTTCCTCATCAAAAATTCCCCATCCAGTTTAGCATCAATTGATGATTCTTGCTTCAAAGTATGATGGTTGTGAAATGCTGATTTTCATATCTCACTGTAGATATGTCATGGAGTTGTAACTGTTTCAGGCCCACCAATAGGAACAAGAGTATAAATCATTTTGAAGAAGCTAGGAAAATGTCTATCAAGAATGCTGTTTGGGGGAGTTCCCTGGCGGTCCAGTGGTTAGGACTCTGTGCTCTCACAGCTGAGGGCCCGGGTTCAATTCCTGGTTGGGGAACAAAGGTCCCACAAGCTGTGTGGTGTGGCCAAATAAATAAAGGGGGGTTTTCAAAAAAAAAGAATGCTGTTTGGTGTTTATCTATTTATTCGGCTCATGGCTTCCTAGTTTTTAATTCATTACTGTTCTTAACTGTTTTGGTGTTTCCACCTGGCTGCTGTGTCCTTGTGACATGTCCAAACATTTTGATCACTTCTTTACTTCCTTGCATAAAGAGATGTTCCAAACTCATCTTATTCCTACTCTGCTTCAGCCCTGGAACCAGCCAATTTCCTGCAAAGCCCCGCTTTCTTTTTCTGGGAAATGATATTAAAGACCAAGATCTGGGTGCTAGGTGTGCTCATTGCTACTGAAGGGTCTTTGTTTCTAGAACCATTCACCATAGAGCTAGGGAATATATATGCATGTATATACACGTCTATATACTTCCATACCTGTCCATATACACATGCCCTTACATGTACATAGTGATCTTTTATAAATCATCAGTACACACTGATGTCTAGCAGGTTAAATTTTAACAGATTAAATTGATTTCTGTGAATAAAATAACTGAAGACATTTTCCATATGTGCGATTTTCCCATATTGATGTTCTTAATTGCTAGCATTTACTACAAAACTTGATAATTAAGGGAAAATGCTTAATAATTTATATGCTTTTAAGACTTTTTCTCCCCCTTATTTTTAGCTCGTGAGTGAAGCTGAACTTTTTTTAAACCAACAAGCAGAGTTGGCAGATGTAACAGGGAATATAGCTCAAGTAAAACAAAAAATTAAAAAGTTGGAAAACTTAGAAGAAAATTCTCAGGTAAAATTACATTTTAGATGTTCTCTATATTTATGGGGTATAATAGTCACATTTTGATGTTTTTTAGTAATATAAACCCTTATTATGATTAATCTCTCATAGCAACAATCTGTATAATTGGTTCAGTAATATTGGTCTATATTCTGTTTTGTTCAATGTGGGCCTGAGTTGACTCTGCAGTTATGTTATGTAGTTGTAACTGTTTCAGGCCCACCAATAGGAACAAGAGCATAAATCATTTTGAAGAAGCTAGAAAAATGTCTATCAAGAATGCTATTTGGCATTTGAAAATGATGGAAACATAATTCCTTAAATAACCATCATTTGATATATGCAATTGAACCAAACATAGATTCATACAGATAGATCTGCTTAGCCTTACCAGTTGTGTGACCTTGGGTAAATCGATTTAAGTTTCCTAAGCCTCAGTGTCCTCATCTATACATTGGGGATGTAATGACCTACTTTTCAGAGTGATTGTGAGGATTTATCTAGATGCTGTAGATAAAACACTTAGCACAGTACCTGGGATATATGGATATATAGTAAGTACCCACAAGAGCCAGCTGTCATTGTTCTGCTGGTCTTAAAGCTTGGACTCATGGCTTTAATACTCAGCACATTCTAGCTTTGCTCTCCTGTCTCGTATGTGAGAGTAAGGCCGTTGTTTTTAAGGTGTGTTCTCAGCAAACAAATAGATTTATGGGTGTACCACAAATATCTAAAAACCAAAATTGAGAGGCAGCAGTTGTGGTGCCTAGTTCTGAAATTGTGCTTGTAGATCTTTGTGATCATGGGGCAACTTACAAATCTTTATGGTATAGGAGAAAGAGAAGGCAAACTGGCTTGCAAACTAGGGAGCTTTGAATTTTTTGTTTGTTTTTTTTGTTTGTTTGTTTTCATCTGGTTTTGTTTTGTTTTGAATAATTTTTAGTTTTAATTGTGGTAAAAGACACACAACATAAAATTTACCATCTTTACCATTTTGAAGTGTACAGTTCATTGAGTGTATTCACGTTGTTGTATAACAGATCTCCAGAACTTTTTCATCTTGCACTATACTGCGTGGGGTTGGGGGGCAGTCAGTAGTTGATAGAGTAGAGACTAGGCTGCTGACTTCCCTTTTGACAGGGAAACTCTGTGACGGTCACTTCATGTGTGTAAAGTACTCAGGTAGATGCCAACTAGACCCAATGGGATTTCCAAGACTGAAGTGATATGAAATCCCTTAGCTTTCACTTGGCTTTTGTGTACATCATTTGATATGCGTGGTTCTGTTCTAAATCTGTACATACCAAGAGGAACAAATCTAATCCACATTCTGGGCAGGCTGGTTAATTTTCTGTTTCTGTGACCAGAAGTGCATGAGCTTCTGATGACATCACTGCCATAGCTAGTGACTTTAACTGGAGGCTTTTTTTGCAGCCAGCAGAAGTATGACAACAAACTGTATATTTGGCAATATCTGTCTCTGGTTCAACCATTTATGCTTGTTTAATTACGTTCTTTTCTCCCCCTCTATTCAGAAAGAGATCATGCAGTTTTTGTTTCCCTTCTTTCTTAAAATCAGGACCTGTTAGCAAAGGCCCAGTTCGTGATATTACATGGACACAGGCTTGCAGCAAGTCACCATTACGCCCTGGATTTGATCTGCCAGAGGTGCAATGAGCTACGTTACCTTTCTGATATTTTGGTGAATGAGATCAAAACCAAACGGATACAGCTCAGCAGGACCTTTAAAATGCATAAAATACTACAGCAGGTAGTGTCATGGGACATGGTGCATTTCTGAAAGAGAAGATACTTTTTTTTTTCCTGGGTCCTTCTCAGAGGCTATGGGGCTAAGGTCTGGTATAGCTTTGGAATTAAATTTGTAAGAAGTCTGAAGGACTGAGTTTGATTATGCTTGTTTACTCCGTCTACTTTGCAGTATTCAGAGCAGGTCCAGTATTGTACGAATTTTGGCTTCTGTTCTGAATATTGACATGGTGGTGGCAGTGGCTTCCTCTCTATTTTGGGTCCATCTCTGTAGCCTCTGCCCTGGCGATAGTTTGCAATCAGAACACTTAAAAAAGCCCTGGGGGCATTTTGCTAAAGCCTGACACTCATTCCACATTTCATAGTTACAGCAATAACAAATTAAACAGTGATTGGAAACTATTCCTCCATGGCTTGTGGGTCTGACCCCTTTGATGATTAGGCAGTGAAGAGAAGTTGTGATTGTGGCAGTGGAATGTAAAATAGGGGTATCACTTATAGGCATCGGGTCTGAATGTGAGCATTCTAATCTGTACATCTCCTTCTCTGGCAAGGAAACTTTTATCCTTGTCCTTGGCAATCACTATGCATTTATATTACACTTGATATTTTGCTAGGAGTTTCATATTTCAATTATTGATTTTGGGAAAATAGCGTGCAGCTGAAGTGCTGGTGTTGAGAGAATGGTCAGACACCTGCTGCAGAATGAATTCATTATGAAATGAGTGCAGCACTTCCCAAACTTGGCTGTGTGTCAGAAATACCTGTGGAGACATAGAGACTTGTGGTTGCCAAGGCGGAAGGGGGTGAGGGAGGGATGGAGTGGAAGTTTCAGATTAGCAGATGCAAACTATTACATATAGGATAGATAAACAAAAAGACCCTACTGTATAGCACAGGGAACTATATTCAATATCCTGTAATAAACCATATTGGAAAAGAATGTGAAAAAGAATGTATGTATATGTATAACTGGATCACTTTACTGTACAGCAGAAATTAACACAACATTGTAAATCAACTATACTTCAATTAAAAAAAAAGAAGGGGGGCTTCCCTGGTGGCGCAGTGGTTGAGAGTCCGCCTGCCGATGCAGGGGACACGGGTTTATGCCCCGATCCAGGAAGATCCCACATGCCGCGGAGCGACTGGGCCCGTGAGCCATGGCCACTGACCCTGCGCGTCCGGAGCCTGTGCTCTGCAACGGGAGAGGCCACAACAGTGAGAGGCCCGCGAACCGCAAAAAAAAAAAAAAAAAAAGAAGGGACTTCCCTGGTGGTGCAGTGGTTAAGAATCCACCTGCCAATGCAGGGGACACGGGTTCGAGCCCACAGGGGATATGGGTTCGAGCCCTGGTCCGGGAAGATCCCACATGCCGCGGAGCAACTAAGCCTGTGCACCACAACTTCTGAGCCCGCGTGCCACAACTACTGAAGCCCATGTGCCTAGAGGCCGTGCTGTGCAACAATAGAAGCCACTGCAATGAGAAGCCCATGCACCGTAATGAAAAAGAGCAGCCCCCACTCGCTGCAACCACAGAAAGCCCACGCACAGCAACAAAGACAACACAAATAAACGAATAAGCCAAAAATAAACAAATAAATAAATTAATTAAAAAAAAGAAGTACCTGTGGAATGCTGTAAAAATATAAATGCCTGGCTTACAGCCCAGAGCTACTGAATCAGAATTTCTGGGGGTAGAAACCGGATATCTTTTTTTTTTAACAGCTCTGAAAACAACTCTGATTCACAGAAGCCAGAGCTGATAAACACTCTCCTAAGGGACAAACATATTTCTTCTTTATTCATGGTTTGTGCATGTGTGTGATTTGCTCACCAGGCTCGCCAGTGCTGTGATGAAGGAGAGTGCCTTCTGGCTAATCAAGAAATAAGTAAGTTTCAGTCTAAAAAAGATGCTCAGAAAGCCCTCCAAGACATCGACAATTTTCTTGAAATGGCTCTACCCTTTATAAATTATGATCCTGAAGCCCTGCAGTATGAATTTGATGTGATTTTATCCCCTGAACTCAAGGTAAGAGGCTTTTGGGGGCAAGTAAACAAACTTTAAAAAACTATAATTGCATTAGTGTTGTTAAGAGTTTTACTGCTTCACAGGTAACTTTATATCACATTTCAGTTACACAGTTCTCTTAAGGATTAGGGGTTGTATCAGAGCCACTGTTAGGCGTCAAAGAATCCAAAGGCTTATGTTTGCCTTATAATGAAGAGTAATTTCCTTTCTGAGCTCTGACTGCAGTATTTTTAATTTTTAAATTTATTGTTTATTTTTATTTTTATTTTTTTGGCCACACTGCACGGCACACAGGATCTCAGTTCCCGGACCAGGGATCAAACCCGTGCCCCCTGCAGTGCAAGCGCAGAGTCTTAACCACTGGATCGCCAGGGAAGTCCCATGACTGCCTTATTTTTAAACTCTTTTCACATACTAGGAGCTCTCACACACATTTTCTTGTGCATCCTTGGACTAAGGCCCAAAACTGTGCTAGAATATTGGGCCCATATCAAGAACACTCTACCCAAAACATCTTTCCTTTGTGCTGCAGTGACCACCAGCAGATGCTCTGGGGACACAGATCTGGCTTTCCTACTCAGTTTGAGGATGAAGAGATGAGGGAAGGATCTGGGTCTTCTTGGGGAAGGGGGAGCAGCAGAGGCTGGTGTTGGCAGGGTAGAGAGCTATAGGTTAGTTCAGCACCACCCTGTTGCAGCTGCAATGAAGCCCCGTCTCCACATTATGGATAAGAGCATTTGTGATGCTATTTGCTGCTAAAATGTCTCATTGACCCTTAAGTTTGGAGCAGTATCTAAATCCATTCTTAGCTGCAGATCTGAGGGGAATGCTCCAGAAAATAAGAAACGTGGCGATAACCAAGTGATTCTCTAGCTGCCTCAAATCATCAGTGGCTCTGAGGAACCTTTTACAACATGGTGAACTATAGAATGTCCTGCAGGCTAAAATATAACAAACTACCATGATAACGCTTAACCTGGTGGCTTTCTCGTACCAAACACGCCTTCTTTTCAGGCCTTGATCCCCTTTCACCCAATGAAGGGTAAATTACTTTATGCAGTGACCTATTTCATGACTGCTTGATAAATTTCTTCTTCAAGTTGCTTTGGCTGAGACCTTCTGGTTTTATAACCATGTGAAATAATGCATTAATCTGTTTCCCATTACTTTCCTAAATTTCTTCTAGTTATATATTAAACTCTATATTAATTTTTTATCTGTCTGAATCTGAGAAATGTAATAGGATTTGTAATGACCCCCATTTCAGAAACTATTTCATAGAATTCTTATGCAACCTGCAGGTTCAAATGCAGACCATACAACTCAAGCTTGAAAACATCCGACGTATATTTGAGAACCAACAAGCCGGTCTCAGAAACCTGACTGATAAGCATGTGAGGCCAATTCCATTTGTAGTACCTGCTTCTGACGGTTTGATCAGACCTAAGGAACCATTTTTTTCAATTAAACAAGGTAGAGTGTCTTACATTCCCCTTTTCTATCTCTTCTTTCCCTGCTATTGTTTACTTTGTTACTCTTGATGTAAATACTGAACTCATTCTTCAGTCCCGAGAAACTGAAATTTTATTTTTAGCGTCCTTGGTCATGTACAAATTATGTTGCACAAGGCAGGAGTTGTGATAGAGATTATCGTACAATAATTAAACATAGTAGTAGTATAGTATAGTACAGGATGATGAACATCTGGACTGAATTGCCCAGTCTTGCAATGAATATGAACATTATACTAGCATCAAACTCACCCTTTTCTTCAGCAGGTAGAGGAAAGCATATGAAACTGGTATATATACGCATGCATTTACCACTTCTTGGGATAAACTATTACTTGGTTCTTACAAGCTTCTAGTAAGTGAATGATAAGATAGATAAATAATCGAATGAATTGCCTTTTCTAAATAGGCACAGGTAAATTGAGTAGTTTCACTGGTAATTAACTGTTACAAAGTTCATTTACTCATTTTAATCTTTGTAGACTAGTGTTAAACATGTAATATCCATTTCTGTTTTCTACGTTCTATGGGATAAAAAGAATTATCGTCACTGTGATGTTGAGCTACTTTGGAAGTAAGATGTCTATTGCCCCAAGGTTTTTCTTGAGCTGCCTCTGGGGCCTTTTAGGGGAAAGAAATTTGGCCTTTGGGACCCTAAGTTAGTTGAGTGGGTGAACATGGGACTAAATTCGGTCTCTTTGATCTGAGAGAATCAGAGACTTCATTAATGATGGGAACTGCTTTGAAAATCAGAGAAAGCCTGAGCCAGGCATAATGAATATAAAAATCCAGCTCAGCCCCAGCATGGATCAGATTAAAACGAGGTGATGAAAGCAGATAACTAGGCTAAGATGATAAAAGTTATATAGTTAATAGTTATTAAATATAAAAATATACTCACAAGTAAAACCATGAACAATGCCATAAATAAATTATACTAAGAAGATACTGGGAAAAAGAATAAAAAGAACAAGCAACCAATAGGGGATAAAAACCAATAGCTATGAGAATAAAAATAGAATAGGTTGATATTCCTAAGCAGAAGACAGAACTCAGATTTCTGGCTCCATTCATGGGTTATGTGACCTTGGGCAGTTCACTTAACCTCCTTTGTTGGTTTTGCCTTGGTTTCCTTGTCTGTAAAATAGGAACAATAATACTTAGTGATTTCAAAGTGTTGTTGTGAAGACAAAGTGGAAAAAAATTGTAGAATATAAAAAATACTCAATAAACTAGACTATTCTTTCCCTCATGACTAAGGCCTCTTGGTTTATGGTCTTCTAAAAGCTCAACTCCTCTGAGGGCGTTCTGAAAGCGGCATGCCTCGGGTTGAGGAACAGGGCTCTGAAAAGACTGCCCAAGACCCACTCAAGGCCTTAGTCACTAAAAGTACATTTTGCTTTGTGTTGTTTCATTTTTTTTCTTTCTGATATTCTTACTTAATGGCGTTACACTTTCTTTCTGCAGTGGGAGTTGGATACTCTTTCTTTCAAGCATGTAAACTTTTTTCAAAAGGTACCCATCTTTATTACTTTTCATCAGTACATTTTCTGAGTTTGTGTACGTGTGAAAAACCAGTTTGGCATCTAAAACCAGCAGCAATTCATTCTTGCATTCTGCCTAGGATTAACTCTCTCCTTTTTTTCATAATAAGCATCCATTATTCTCTCAGTACTAAACTTACCTTGGAAAATAACTATATAAAAAGTAGATTATTCCCTTTCATCAAATGACCACTCATAAGACAAAAACAGGAAAAAAACAATTGGCCATGTTAAAATAAATCAAGCTTGCTTTCATTGTAGAGACTCTCTGTCACCCAGAATGAAACTAATTGTTGGGAGTAGCTTGAATTTGCCTCGGTTTAGAACTGCCTAATGTATTTATAAGGAAGAAGGCAGCTTACTGAATAAATGACATGGATGGATAAATGATTTTATCTGTTATCCATCATGATTTCTAAATTAAATCAGAGCATTATTTACGCTACAAACACTGTTCATTTTACCTAATTGGCCTGTGAGTAGTGGGGATTCTGACAATCAGTTCCAAATAATTCTTCAAGACTTTTAATTGCTAAGCCAAATATATAAGATTTGGTAAAAAAAAAAAAAAAAAGATTTGGTCAAATCAATTTTTTTTATAAAATAAGTCAAACTGTGTTTTTGTTTGTTTATTTTCATTAATTTGCATCAAATAGAATCTTGTATCTAACACAGTGCCTGGCACCTAGCAAGATGTAGTAACTATTTGCTGAATTAACATTTCATACAGAGGGAAGTTATGGAAGAACATTGTGTGCGAGGGGTAAGATGTGTTTCGAGCTCCCAAATCTGTAGCTCTAGTCTAGATCTTTCTCCTAAACTTCAGAGTCTGCGTTTCCAATTTGCCTCCTTGAATTTCCTACCGGCAGCTCAGTCTCAGCGAACCCCAAAACTGATACCATTTCTCCTGCTCCCCTTTCTCACTCATTCCTGACCTCTAATCAGTCCAAAAAACCCACTTGTTTCCATCCGCCCTGCTAGCCCTCACTGCCACTTCCGGAATCCAGCCTAACAACCATCTGTTGCCAGCTACAACAGTCTCCCTGTTTCCCACTTTCTTTTCTTAAATGCCCCTAGTTGTCTTGCCTTTTGGACTTTACACCTACTGTTCTCTCCTACTCCTCCATCAGATTTCCTATCTCTAGGCCTCTTCCTTCAGGTAAGCTTTTCCTTCCTGCCTCTCCTCCTCCCCTGCACCCCAGTTTGGTCAGATGTTCATGCTATGGCATAACTAGCCCCTCTTCATTTCTTCTCAGCTTTAGCGTCATTGCCTGTTTCCTGTCTCTCTTGCTAGACTGTAAGCTCTGTCAGAGGGGGGACTGTGTGCAGTTCACGTTTGTATGCCCAGCACCAGACACAAAGCTTAGCAGAGAGTATAGGTGCTTAAGAATTATATGTGTGTGTGTGTGTATATATATATATATATATATATATATATATATATATATATATAGTCATATTGTTAAAAGAATGAATACATCTACCTTGCTTTTCAGAAAAAGATGCATTCTTCATAAGTTGTGTATATATTCCTTTTTCATCTCTTAATGTATTTGCAAAGAATTAATTAGTAAAGCTAATAAGTAAAGCTCCCTAAGTTTCCTTTATAAGTATCTTTGGATGTCTGTATATCAAGTTTCTTTAAAGTGATGGGTATCAGTATTTACTGAGAAATTGATTTTATATGGTAATTGCCACTAAGTCTAATTTATATTTATCTATTTACATATATATCGTGTAAAGGTAAATATTCCCATATAGAGTATATTTTTAAGTAAATGAAAGTGAAGGATAAGATTTAGAGAACTTAACAACAGAGTCTTTCCCTGAGTGGGCCTTGTAATGGCTCCCACCGAGGAAGAAAGGACAAAAAGTCTATTCCTTCCAGCAGCCCTGACAATTAGGAGCCTAAACGGCCTAGTCATTTTTTTTTTTTTTTTTTTTTTTTTGCGGTATGCGGGCCTCTCACTGTTGTGGCCTCTCCTGTTGCGGAGCACAGGCTCTGGATGCGCAGGCTCAGCGGCCATGGCTCATGGGCCCAGCCGCTCTGTGGCATGTGGGATCTTCCTGGACTGGGGCACGAACCCGTGTCCCCTGCATCGGCAGGCGGACTCCCAACCACTGTGCCACCAAGGAAGCCCCTGGCCTAGTCTTTGACTGGACCATGTCCTAGGCTGTGGAGGAACGTCTGGACTCCTTTCTTAATAATACAGGAGCTCACCCTTTGTAAGCAAAATGGAAAGATTAAACAGAAGTAAAAGAAAGATTACGTAGGAAGAACAGAAAGATGAAAGCTTGGAATTTTGATAAAGTATTTCTTTTGTTTTATTTGGTTTTCTTTTAGCATTTTAATGTGCTTCAGAAACGTTTTCTGTAGTAGTTAGAAACATGGATTCTGATAGTAGACTATATGGATTTGGTACCACTTTTGCTTCTTGGACAAGATATTAAGCTTAGTTACCTATAAAATGGGGATAGAAGTAGTACTTATCGCTTAGTGTTGATTTGAGGGTTAAAAAAGAAAATGCACGTGTAGGGCTTAGAATAGTGCCTGGCATGTAGTAAGTGCCAAATAAATGTCAGAGGCTATAATTGTTATTTAAATTGAGATTTTTTTCCAAAATTCATTTTGATTCAGTTAATCAGTGAGCTACCCTCTGATTAAATGCTTATGTTAGCAGAATGAACACTAAACCTGCAAATAATCATGGGTACTAACATCTAGCTTCGTGCTTGCTTGGCAATCCAGCACATGTTTGATGAATGAGAGAATGGGTGAATACATAGCAAGATCATGCTCTGTAAGAAGTTGAAATCATATAGATAAGTCTAACTAATCATCTGTTATGTATAGTGTGATTTAAAAATACTAATATAAACATGATGGAACATTAATGTCTCTCTAACACACATGCACGTATTTTTATGAAAAGTGTTGATTTTAATTCTCATTTGAAATTCTTCTTTCATATTTCTCTACCAGGGAGGAAGACTTGGAGACAAAGTCAGAGCAACATAAAAGTAAATATCATTAATTAATTCAAAATTGGCCTTATTGCTGTAGTTTCAGAATTGGGATAGGGGCTAAAACCATATTTTTTCATTCACTAAACCAATATTGTGCATTTGAAAGCCTATTTCATCTAAAAGAAAAAGCTGCTGTTGCATTGTGTCTAATTGCAGTACTGGCATAGCCCCAGATATATGAGCAGTTTCTCAGGTCTTGGCTCAAGTTCAGAATAATTGCTGTAGAACATCTCACATAAGTTCCAGCTTCTCATTCCTGCCCCCACCTCAATTCACCTAAACAATTGTTGCATCTTCTTACAAAAGGAGATTTCTTTTCATAAGTGATTCCAGTCCTGCAAGTGTGAAACATGGACAAAAGACAGATTCTAATGGACCATCCCCTTGGCTCAAAACAGACATCTATTCATTTCTTGATAGATTTAAGATTCCTTCTCAGTTAGCCATGATATTCTGGTATCTGCAGAGAGTAGCCTCCTCAAAACTGCAGCACCCAACATTTTCTTTGTGTGTTCTTTCTTTAAAAATAATTAATTAATTAATTTTAGGCTGCATTGGGTCTTCGTTGCTGTGCGTAGGCTTTCTCCAGTTGTGGCAAGCGGGGGCTACTCTTCGTTGCGGTGCGCAGCCTTCTCATTGCTGTGGCTTCTCTTGTTGCGGAGCACGGGCTCTAGGCACGCAGGCTTCAGTAGTTGTGGCACGTGGGCTCAGTAGTTGTGAGTCGCGGGCTCTAGAGTGCAGGCTCAGTAGTTGTGGTACACGGGCTTAGTTGCTCCATGGAATGTGGGCTGTTCCCGGACCAGGGCTCAAACCCGTGTCCCCTGCATTGGCAGGTGGATTCTTAACCACTGCGCCACCAGGGAAGTCCCAAAGCACACCTTTTAAAGAGGGAGCATGTTAATGGTGGCTGACCATGTGCTTGACTCTGTTTCACCACTTACTAGGTGACCTTGGCCCTGTTGCTAAACCTCTCTGAGCCTCAGTTTTCCCATCTGTAAGATGGGGATGGGGATCAGTGTGCCATCGCTTGCTAAATTGCTGTGCGGATTAGATATAATGAGGTGTGTTGAGCACCTAAGACAGTGCCTGCTCAATATATAGAAAGCAGTCAATGAATGTTTGTTCCCTTCCACATGTATCGTTAATAAGTAGGTCAGATTGTGTGGAGATGCTTTTCAGCTGATAGATCCTGTACTTCATTTTCGGTTGTAGCTGTTAAGAAGTAACACTACATTTACTTTGGGGTTAGGCTTTTTGCAAGCTCAGCTGTCCAGTACAGCCAAGATCCCTGCGATATGCTTCCAAAGAGCAAATAACCATCACAAATCTCATGCAGTCGACTCAGTAGGGCAGTCCAAGTCCTGTGGAGTCTGCAAAATAAGGCAGTGGTTTAGGATCAGGGAGATCACTGACATGTGACGGAGAGCAGAGAAAGATGAACAGGTCACAGCCATTTCAAGACACAATAGACAGTTTTGCACGTCTTGTTGGCCCTGGAGTGTGTCATTAGATTTTATCATATCATTCATGTTCATGATGATGCCACTGAGTCACTGGGAAAAGGGTCAGTGATACTGTGTGTCCTTGGTTAAAGAATTCAAGGATTCATGTAATGTTTGCTATCCAGATTTCCATAAAAAATCAGTAAGGTTAGGGACTTCCCTGGTGGCGCAGTGGCTAAGACTCCGAGCTCCCAATGCGGGGGGCCCGGGTTTGATCCCTGCTCAGGGAACTAGATCCCACATGCATGCTGCAACTAGGAGTTTGCATTGCCACAATTAAGGAACTGGCGAGCCACAACTGAGGAGTCCACCTGCTGCAACTAAGACCCAGCACAACCAAATAAATAAATAAATAATTTTAAAAATTCAGTAAGATTAAAAAGCCATGTTGGTTCTTCAATGAATAAACTTTAGTTATCTGGACAATCAGCTTTTTTGGCAGCGGAGGGGGGGCCGTGCCACGTGGCATGCGGGATCTTTTTTTTTTTTTTAATTTTGGCTGCCTTGGGTCTTCATTGCTGCGCGAGGGCTTTCTCTAGTTGCGGCGAGTGGGGGCTACTCTTTGTTGTGGTGTGAAGGCTTCTCATTGCAGTGGCTTCTCTTGCTGCCTAGCACGGGCTCTAGGCACACCGGCTTCAGTAGTTGCAGCACGTGGGCTCAGTAGTTGTGGCTCACGGGCTCTAGAGTGCAGGCTCAGTAGCTGTGGCATGTGGCCTTAGTTGCTCCACGGCATGTGGGACCTTCCCGGACCAGAGATTGAACCTGTGTCCACTGCATTGGCAGGCGGATTCTTAACCACTGCACCACCAGGGAAATCCCGGCATGCGGGATCTTAGTTCCTCAACCAGGGATCAAACCCGTGCCCCCTGCAGTGGAGACACGGAGTCTTAGCCACTAGACCGCCAGGGAAGTCCCAGTACAATCAACTTTTTCTGAATTAACCTCATTTTCCCGAAGTGCCAAAGAAATGAAACATTACTTAACATATAAAGTAAATGGTAATGAATAATTTAAATCTGTCCTCTTAGGCAACTGAAATATTTTTTTTGACTAGTACATATCAAAGTTATTTCTGAAAAAATCATACTCATAGTGTTACTTTTCAGTTTATCTATATAGTTAGAACGTAGAAAGAAGAAAACTTAATTTGAGCTAGAGTTCCATGAAAAAGAACTATACCTACGTAGATGCTAATTTCACTTTTATTTTCATTTCAGATTGAAGTGGTGCATGATTATCAGAAGAGTAGTTCTGCTCAGTCCTCCAGTTTGGACAATGACAGTAGCCCGGATATTTTAAAGTATCTTTTATTTATTAACATACACCCATATATACATCTACCAGTAGGAGGCTCTGATTCAGTGTTCAAGGCAAATGTGCTTAGAATTTTGAGTTCACAGAATGGGGTTCTACTGGATGTGATGAAAAGTACACTAGAGAAGGTGTCAGAAGTCCTGGATTTAGGCCTGGCCAACCTATATTCTGTTTATGTGACTTGAAAATTAGCTAGATATTTTCAGAATCTTAGTCTCCTCTTTTATGAAAGAGGTGAGAGTGAATGGGTCAGTGTTTCAAAAACTACAAAGCATTATGTAGATATACAATGTGATTTTATAGGTGCTAATAAAAATCATTGTTTCGTTCACTTTTATATTATTATGTTAATATTCCACATATGAATATTCACCTTTTAAATTTTATATCACAGACTTTTGAGTAAGTAACCAGTATTTTGGAGCAAGTTATGTATATAGTCAAAGATTGTTAAATGTTACTTCTTAAAAGTGTAAAAATTTAAAAGAAACCAAGGATAGAAGTCAAATTAAATGGGTAACTTATATTGGGGAGTGAGGAAATAAATTTTAAATATGATGTCAATTAGAAATCACATTGGAAGGAAAATGTATTTTATTTTAAAAAGACAGTAAAAAAATTACTACAGAAACTTAAGTATCATCTATATTTGGGAAAACCAGTATAATCATGTCTTGGAAAATTTCAGAACATTACTGGGAAAAAAAGGAAAAATTGTGCCTAAAATGCTAATATCATTTTTTTTTCTGAGCAAGAGAGAGGGAACTATAGCACAGAAACTGTGCTGTTCAGAAAAGTATTTCCAGCTTTTGCACAGTGGCACTATCATAGCCAATGAGGTTTATTCGAGGCGCGATTATTGTTAACTGCAAAAAGTATTCCTCAGATTTTTAGGAATAGATTTTGTGAATTTTTAGTAAATGATTTTTAAGCTTAGTGAGTTAGAAATAAGATGAGGTTTTCTTTCTCATTTAAAAATAACTCCTGAGCCCCACTCCTCTTTTTTTAAAAAAAAATTTAAGTCTTGTGCGTAGTACTTACTCTAGAAACCATAGAATTAATTTTATATTTTGATGATAAAACCAAACCATTGGTAGTTCCCCTGCATTATTAATTTTCATCTTAGACAATTTATAATGATAATAAGTGAAATGTTGCAATACAATTCTAAAGCCATAAAATAACTGACAAATGTGGTCCTTTCATTTTAGTCACATCCTAAATGAGCTGGTACAGACAGAGAAGGTGTATGTTCAGGAACTACTTGCTGTTTTGTTGGTAAGTGACTCAGATTGTATTTTCCTGTCTTTTAGGAAGTGCTTCGGGCAGACTTCTCTTTTTGTCTCCTTCCTTGATTATTAAATGTGCATATTCAGGTTCTCCCTCAGCAGTGAGAATTGTGGGTTCAGAATTTATTAGAGAACAGATAAGCTGTTCCCTTAGGAATACAGCAGATTGTTATAATTATTCCCAGGGTGCTCTTTAGAGATTGTGATGTAAAGCGTTAAGTATGGGAAAAAAAACATTCTCTGGATACAAATGTCATAATGTTAATTTGGTCTGAAAAAACCCAAACAATTATTGCCTGTTTAAGGAGAAGTTAATGACCTGTAATATCATTTTTCATACCTGGTTTCTATTTTGTTTCCTATTTTGTTTCTCTTTTGTTTTCCTATAAGCTACCCTGAAGGCCAAAGAGCTGTTACTTTATTCTACCCATTGAGTAGAAAACCTTGACTTCCTTGTTCTGCTATCTAAAATAATAATAATAATAATAGTGGATAACTTTGGGAACTAGAAAATTTGAATGTTAAAATTACAAACAACTTTACCCATTAATCCCATATGTGTTCTGCTATACCTATACCTTTGGTGGCCCAATCAAATGTTGATGTAAATATTTTTTAAATGAATAAATGTATTTATTTTGGGTAGGGCTATAGAGAGGAGATGGATAATCCAGAGATGTTTGACCTTATACCACCTCTCCTGAGAAATAAAAAGGATGTTCTCTTTGGAAATATGGCAGAAATATATGAATTCCATAACAAGTATGTAATTGCTGAATTGAATTTTCTTTTTCGTGATTATTATTTAAAAGGTTATTGACCAATTTAGCATATTTCACACAAAATCATATCATTTTTTCTTTGAAATTTTTACAGCATTTTCACGAGCAGTCTGGAAAATTGCGTTGTTGCTCCAGAAAGAGTGGGACCTTGTTTCCTGGAAAGGGTTAGTTCAATGATTATTTCAAAATAGATAAATATAGGCCACCAAAAGAGCAGGTCATTTTACAGATTTAGAGACAAGGTAGGCATTATTTTTTATGTCTTTATGTTCTTGGAGGAAACACATCACTCCAGCAAGTATTTGAGGCTAAACCAAGTTTTGTTACAGGAATGGGGTATTCGAACGTGCAAATGGCCATTGTATTCTGTGGTATCAAATGCTACAATGGCTCAGCTTGTGTCCACTGACCCCTGGGTGATCCCAGGAGTCCAAGGACCATCCTGGTTGTGAAGATGGGAGATTTGGGATCATCTCAGCACAACCATTCTTGGCTTGGTTAATTTTTAGCCTAAGAGATGCCTTGATATTCCCCTCTAATACATGTGAAGTCTTTGAATCAAATGGAGTCTGGCTTTCAGACACCAAGGCATCTATCACAGGAACTTTGCAAAATGGGGAGCTGTGTGTTCCTTTTATTCTACAAGATCATTCAGGGAGGCTCATTTCTCTGCGTCCTAGGAGTGTACTTAGTACAATTGACTTCCCAGACTTTGTAATCACACTCTCTTCCATTAGCGTTTTCTCTCACAATGTTCTCTGCTTATCTAGTTCCTCCTCTTCTTGAAAGATCAGTTTTGTCTTGGTTTGAGAGTCAGTTTGATAGAGGTGATCACTGAAAGCTTCCAAGGAGATATCTTATCTCAGAAAGCGTTTATGGCGTGAGAAAATAATAAGGATAAGGCAGAACCTTTCTCAATATATCCAAACTTCAAGCACATTTAAACCATGGCCAAATTCCTCCCCGACTTCCCTAAGCAACAGCAACCTCTCTTTCCTTTGTCTGTGCTACTCATTGGGAATTTTACATTACTACGCATCTTTACACATATTCATGAAATCTGCCCCAACTAGATGGAAAGCTCATTGAGGCAGGGTCTATATCTTATGTATTTTTCTATCTCTAATAAGGTCAGCATGGTTCTTGGCAACCAGTAGGGATTTAATAAGTGCCTGTTGATCTGTTCATTCATTCAACAGCCATCTACTGAATACCTACTCTGTGCCAAGCACTTTACTAGGCAATGTGGAATACCAAGAGCATCCACATAGAAAGACAGGAAATCCATTGTGTACAGTGTGAGATGTGGTATATTAGAGATATACAAAGGGTCCTATAGGAGCCAAGAAGAGGTGCATCTGATATTGACTGGAGGTATAAATGATGGCTGTATAGAAGAGATGACTCATGAGATGGATGTTAATGAGTGAGTAAGAGGTAGCCCATTACATAAGGCTCAAATAAAGATGATTCCAGGGAGAAAGAATAGCATGGGCACATGCCTCGCAGTGTTATGGTACAATGATGATGCTCCGAGGAACCAAAGACCTCGGGAGTTACTCTAAGTTCATTCACTAGGTAGTGAGAGACTGAAAGCATAGAAGGAGCGTATTTCATGGTACCCTATTACCTCATAGTAATGAAAAAAGTAGTCTGTTTTCATAGTTCATTCAAAGAAGGCTTTTCTCCCTCTGACTTTTCTTTTCTCCCTCCAGCTCTTAAACTTGGTAAATGGAAGTTATGAAATTCCTTGGATAATTATGTGTCCCTGTATCTGGTCTGATGGGCATGCTGTTCTTGGAATATAAAGAGGGCTTCTGACCAGCTGCCAGTGTGACAGGCCCTTTAGGCCACATTCCCTGTGATGCTTGGCCATACTCACTCTTGCTCAGGCTTCCTTGATAAGAAAAGTACATGCTCACAAATTGCTAATACCCTTGAATTTTCTTTTTATCACAGAAAGATGATTTTCAAATGTATGCAGAATATTGTCAGAATAAGCCCAGGTCAGAGGCAATTTGGAAGAAGTATTCAGAATGCGCCTTTTTCCAGGTATAGTAATTGTTCAGGTATTGGATGTACTCTCTGTGGAAGATACTGGGATATTTCTTATTTATAAATTCATTTTCTGCTTTAAGTAAGTTATATATATATATATATATATATATATATATATATATATATATATATATATATATATATATATATATATAAGAGTGGTTTGACCCACCCCAAAATATACATACATGCACACAAACATATATGCTGCTCCCCAGAGGCAACTATTTTCTGCTCTTTTAGCTACTTCTTTCGATATTTACCTCCATACCTCCAAATATCATACTCATATTGCTACTTCCCATGATGGAAGAGGAGGATTTAGCTTTCTTTCATTGTTCTTGCTCCCCAACATGCACACACACACACACACACATACATTCTTTTCCTCCAAATAGCCCAATCTAGTTATACTGTGTAACTCTGGTTAGATTGATATACAGTGTTAAATTATTAAGACTATGTAATTTCTGTGCTCAGGTGAATAATGTGGAATAAGACGGTTGCTTTTCCTTCCTTATTGTTTTTCTTACAAGTGTCTTTTTTACTCACTTAATTTTCTAGGTACTTATCCCTATTCTACCCCAAACTCTCCCAGTTGTGATAGTTACATCAATCTCTTCTTAGTACATTTAAATATTATACTTTCTCTGAATTTCATCTTGAAAACATCTCCCCTGGAGTCTTCTGACCTGCTCATCTAGACTCACTAAGCCCATTGTGCAGCTGCCATCTTGGAATGTTGGTGAATATCAATTTCAGGGAGTCTGTTCACGTGTCTCTTGCCTAGGCTCTCCTGTTTCCTAGGTGCCATATCTGTCTCTTCCTTGTTTTATTAACTTGTTCAGCGGAATACATCCTACAGTAGCTTTACTGAGAAAGTGTGCATGATAGGTAAATGTTTTTGAGAGCTTGCATGTCTGTGAATGTCTTTATTCTACCCTAACACTTGATTGCTAGCTTGACTGGGTATAGAGTTCTATGTAAGAAATAATTTTCCTCAGAATTTTGAAGGTATTTGCTCCATTGTTTTCTAGTTTCCAGTGTTGCTGTTAAGAAATCTTATGCCATTTTGATTTTTGTTCCTTTGCATGTGACCTAGTTTTGTCCTCTCTATGAAAGCTTATGGGAGCTTCCTTTATCCTCAGGGTTCTGAAATATCACAGTGCTGTGCCATTATCCAATCTTATGGTGATCCCTTTGAATTTGGAACCCCTTGTCCAAATTTACTTGGATATTTTTTCCTTTGATTTTCTCCACACAATTTTCTCCATTTTCTCTTTCTGGAATTTCTATTGTACAGATGTTGGAGATTCTGGACCAGTCCTCTAATTATCTTTTCTTTCTATGTTCTGGGTCTTTGTCTTGTTCCTGTATCTTCTGGGATTTATCTTCCAGTCCTTCTGTTGAGGGTTTTGTTTCTGCCATCATGTTATTAATTTTGAAGTGCCTCTACCCCTTTTTGTTCTCTGAATGTTCCTTTCAGTACAACCCTGTTTATGTTTCATGAATTCAATATCTTCACTTATCTATATGAGGAGAATTATAATAGATTTTCCTTTTAAAAATAGCTTTCTCCTCCTTGCAGAGTTTCTGTTGTCTTTATATTGCTTTTCTTCTTTCTTTTTTGTTTCTGTCACTTTCCTCAAATGTCTGGTGATATTTGGTTGTCCACTTGCGTTAGGAATAAGCACTAAAAAGCTCACTGGAAGTTTCCTGTGCTTATGTGGGTTTATTGACCATGGTCCTCACTGCTCCAATCCTTGATCCTTGGAGGATCCCCAAGACCTGTATGTTTAGGTCGTTTTGCTCAGGCTGGTCAGATCCTCCAGTCTGCTACCTGGAGAATAAGGATCTGGCTGCCAGTGTTCTGGTAGCCAAGTGGGGGGAAAGGTTGAGAGTCTCTTAGTTGGTACATAAATATTCAAGTAATCTCTTTGCTTTCAATATGGTATGATGCCGTCAGCTGGACCTGGTATTCCCTAGTCCAAAGGCCCTCTGTTTTACTCTTTTCAGATAAACATCCCTTCTTCTGCTATGAGGACAAGGGCAGCAGCCACCCAATTTTGCACAGTGGCATGCTGTCTAAGATGCTTACTGTTGCTGCTGCTGCCCGTGCTGCTTTGTTTAGATTTAATGCTCATTTAATTCTTTTTTTTTTTATTTTGGTAACAGCTTTGTTGAGATATAATTAAAATAACACAAAATTCACCCTTTTAAAATGTACAATTCAGTAGTTTCACTATATTCACAACGTTGTGCAGCCATCACCACTGTCAACTTAAGAACATTTTCATCACTCCAAAGAAAAAAAATACCTTTTAACAGTCACCTCCCATTTTCCCCTAAGCCCCACAGCTCTCTGCAATTACAAAGCTACTTTCTGTCACTATAGATTTGCCTGTTCTGAACATTTCATATAAATGGAATCTTAAAATATGTGACCTTCTGTGTCTGGCTCCTTTCACTCAGCATCATGTTTTCACAGTTCATCCATGTTGTAGCAAGTGTCAGAACTTCATTCCATTTTATGGCCTAATAATATTCCATTGTATGGATGGATATTCCACATTTTATTTACCCATTCATCAGTTGATGGACATTTGGGTTGTCTCCACCTTTTGTGTACAAGTTTTTGTGTGGACATTATTTTCATTTCTCTTTGCCATAGACCTGGGTGTGAAATTGCTAGGTCGTATGGTAATTCTGTTAACTTTTTGAAGAACTGTTGGGTTGTTTTCTAAAGCTGCTGCACCTTTTTACATTCCTACCAACGGTGTATGAGGGGCCTGATTGCTCCACACCTCTGTAGAGGTGGTTAGTATCTAATTACTTCTTAAACAAACTTTTAAAATTACTTCTTAAACAGTCATCTTTTATCAAACCCCACCTTCATCTCCAACTTCCAGAGGTACTTGATTCTGGAGTCTTCGTGGAGGAGGGGTAAGTGTGTTCTTTAACATAAATTGAGTTGTTCCTTGGCTTTTCCCTCTGCCAGTTTCCAAATTTTGTCAATGTTTTTCCCTCTTTCATCTTTGTAACTTTGGGTTTTTCATTGTAAAAATAACTTTTCCATCACTTTAATTGGGTTTCATGAGTGGAGAGCTTAAATACATGTATCAGTCCACCATTTTTAACCATAAAAGTTGATAATCGAATTAGATTATGTATTGGATTTTATCACATACAGAGGAGGGTCCTGGATCTTCCATAGATATCTCCTCTCCCATTCCCTTTGTGTTCTGCACTTCCTATATGCAGATTTCATCCTAAACAGCTCCATATTGCCCTAATTATGGACCCTACAATGTTCCCAGGACCCAAAGTCATGGCTCTTATATTTATAGTGGCAGCAAGCCAATAATCAGATGAAATGTAGCACCAGTTGATAAGGGCTGTATTTTTCTTGTGACATTTAAAAAACTCTTCTCATACCCAGTCTGATTTATATTCAGTACAACCTATTTCTTTTCTGGGTCTTGGCCTGCAGAGCTGAGCCTTTTGTTAATTTTCTTGGATACTTTGAAGAACTTTTTGGTCATGTTAACCTATGGTCATTCATTGCTTTCTTACTTTTTAAGCATTCCACATCATTGTGAATTTATATACAAAAACTTTTTAGTCTTTGAAATTTGGGGATTTTCTACCTCTCCAATCCTTGAAATAAAGTTTACTGTAGTTTTTTAGACATACTGCCTCTTACAATTTCCATACCATATATAACAGCAATTTTTCTGGTAAATTTTCCTTGAGATGTAATAATGTTCTAATCAATGAACATTTGACATTTTCATAGGTAAATGTCAATTTAAATTTATTGATCATTGTATTTTAATGACAGGAATGTCAAAGGAAATTAAAACACAGACTTGGTCTAGATTCCTATTTACTGAAACCAGTGCAACGGATTACTAAATATCAGTTACTGTTGAAGGTAATTGCATGAAACATTAGTTTCTTTCTTTACTTACTTCTTTGGGTCAAATGTGTCAAAGCTATTAAAACGGAAGCAGCTGACTAGTAAGCACTAGAAATAGGTAGGCTTCCTGACTGGGACAGCTGGACTTAGCAGTTGAATCAATGCTTCTAGCTTTTTAATTGTCCATACAAGTTACACTGATATATGGATAACCCTGACTGCAGAACTTTTACTGTTGTTAAGCAGAACTAAACAAATATAGTTTTGAGACTGTATTTCCTATAGTTTTGAGACTGTATTTCCTATGGTTCTTCTCAATGAAAAATGAAGATGGCACACCTCTGAGTAATGTGAAAGGATTCCAAAAATGTCACGTTAAGTATAAATACAACATAGCTTGTTTTAAAATGTCTTTTTACAACGTTCTATGGTATATGCATAATGAATAAAATGAATTGCTGTAAGTGGAGGACCAAAAAATGTGTAATTGCTTTAAAAACGGATCTCTAGTGTGTCCTAATACCTATAGTTCTCCAGCTCGAGAAGCATTGAATGCCCTTTGCTTTCTACTGTTTAGTCACTATTCCATTTCTTCCCCAGTTTTGACATTGTTATTAAATATAGTATTAATGTGACAAATAGCATATGAAAGAAATTACTCGAAAAACTGCCATTATCTTTGGATTCCTCCTCGAAAGTGTGTTAGCCAAAAATGTATTCATTTTCTCCAGTTATTAATATCTGCCTAATATTAAGTTTAATTCTTGACTTCTAATTACAGGAGCTATTAAAATATAGCAAAGACTGCGAAGGATCTGTACAATTAAAGGAGGCACTTGACATGATACTGGATTTACTGAAGTCAGTTAATGACTCAATGCATCAGAGTGCAATAAATGGCTATATCGTAAGTAGATCATAATGATTGTTGCAGTTTTACAGGGAAAGCATGTTAATATCTCTTTCTTCCTCTCCTGGAATCAACTGAGAAATAAGATGTAAGAGGCAGACAAATGAAGGATCCGAATGTCAGCATTATTACTTATGATGCTAAGTGGAAAATTGGCTTCAGATCAGCACCCAAATGGATTTACGACATTCCCCTTGTCCCTAACAAGGCCCACCCCCAAGTGCAGACCTTGGGAGATCCCGCTTGCTGGAATGTTTGGGTCTATTCTAAGGAGGCTTATGGTCTCAGAATTGCTCTTTGCCTCAGTCCAGGATAGAGATGGAAGAAAGAGATCAAATCTTTAGAGTTAACTGCCCCCCGTGGGAAAACTTGGACTGGGAGAGGTCATTTACCAATTAGGATTGAGGAAGTAATGGAAACATGAAGCCAGGGAAAAGGAGGCTTCTTCTATCTCCTGGTCCCACAGTCATTTTGTAACTGGGTGACACATGGCATGTTTTCCTGTGAAAAGTTATGATGAATGAAACTTTAAAAACTATAAATTATGCTTCAGGGTTTTAGTAACTCAACCTAAACACTGTAATATTGATGTCAGAGATCTGAATGTTGCTCTGCCTTGTACTAATGAGTTTGGGTTTTCCATTCCAGGGAAACTTAAATGAGCTGGGCAAGATGATAATGCAGGGTGCATTCAGTGTTTGGATTGGACACAAGAAAGGTGCTACAAAGATGAAGGATTTTGCTAGATTCAAGCCAATGCAGCGGCACCTTTTCTTGTACGAAAAAGCCATTGTTTTTTGTAAAAGGCGTGTTGAAAGCAGAGAAGGCTCTGATCGATACCCGTCATACAGTTTTAAGCACTGTTTGAAAGTAAGACTGTTTGAATTGTGTAATGTAATAGTCTTTCATATATACATATACTGTATTCCAGTTTGTATACTTTATCAGCTCAGATGACTGGGCTGAAAAAGTATGTATACTCTCATACTTTAGTTGCACATCTTTTTTTAAAAGAAAATTTTTTTTTTTTTTTTTTCCTTTTTGCGTTATGTGGGCCTCTCACTGCTGTGGCCTCTCCCGTTGCGGAGCACAGGCTCCGGACACGCAGGCCCAGCGGCCATGGCTCATGGGCCCAGCCGCTCCGCGGCATATGGGATCCTCCCAGACCGGGGCACGAACCCGTATCCCCTGCATCGGCAGGCGGACTCTCAACCACTGCGCCACCAGGGAGGCCCTGAAAATCTTTTTTTTTTAAATTGAGGTATAACTGACATATTACATTAGTTTCAGGTGTACAGTGTAATGATTCAATATTTGTATATGTTGTGAAATGATCACCACAAGTAACATCCGTCACCACACATAGTTACAAATCTTTTTTTCTTGTGATGGGAACTTTTAAGATCTAATCTGTTAGCAAGTTTCAAATATGAAGTACAGTATTATTAACCATGGTACCCATAGTCACCATGCTGTGCATTACATCCCTAGGACTTATTTATTTTATAACTGGGAGTTTGTACCCTTTGACTCCCCCTTCACCACCCATTTCGCACGCTCCCACCCATGGAACCCTAAGTAGAAATCTTAGAGAGAAGTCAGGTGAAGCAGAACTTTTCGGCCTGAAATGAGAGCCACGGAGGGCAGACTGTGGCCTCCTTCCTTTCCTCTCTCACTTCAGTCCCAGGCAGTCCCCAAGGGGGCGTCCTAGACTCCTGCACGGCACAGTTTGAAATTGTGGGCAGTGACCCAGGCTCCCCCATTAGCACTCTCTTACCAATGGCACCAGGTGGAGTTCTTGGTCTTGGTAGCAAGGAGCTTTTCTCATACGGGAGTCAAGGAAGAAAGAGTTTCTTCCTTTTTTTCCGTGTGATTTAAAGATGGATCACTTTTATGGTTAGCACATTCCCATTGTATCCCTCCTCCATCCCCTCCCTTCCTGGGTGTCCAAAGCCACCTACCGCTGAATCCTGCACACACCTGTCCTGTCCGATCCTTAGAAATTACCTTCTTCTCTCCCATAGCCAAAACTGCCATTGTGTCCTAATGTTAGTTTGGTATTAAAATGAGAGCAGTATTGTTTGAGGAAGTTACTGGCAATCCAGTGACACTCCCAGCTGGTTTTGACATTTGACAAGAGGAACCTCCAATCCACATGAGTCTGTAATTGGCAAATTTGATTTTTTTCACACCTAATTAATTTTATCTTTCAAGTTCTACATTGTAAAAGTGGTATGGCATTTGTTGAAGAAAATATGGAAAATGGAGAAAATTATGACCCTCGACTCCCCAACCACTGTTTCTTGGTTGTTAGCATGTTCAGAATTGATGCGATGTCCAGCAGTGGTAATGGAGAGGATGTGCCATGTGTCCTGAGCCAGGCCTGAGGGCTTTGTGTCAGGAGGCCACCCGAGAAGCAGGCCCTGCTTTTGATTCTTCCCAGAGGCCAATGACCCCATGCTGTTCCTAATGGGTTCCTGCCCAGGGTTAGGTCTCTGACTTCTTCCTACTGTGTACTTTCCCTGCTTCACTTCTGAACCCACAGCGGTGGTGGTTCAAAACCCTCACTGTTTTCATAACAAACGCCCAGTTGCTCCTTTTAAAAAATTAATTAATTAATTAATTTTTGGCTGTGTTGTGTCTTCATTGCTGTGCATGGGCTTTCTCTAGTTGCGGCGAGTGGGGGCTACTTTTCGTTGCGGTGTGCGGGCTTCTCATTGTGGTGGCTTCTCTTGTTGTGGAGCACGGGCTTTAGGCGTGTGGGCTTCAGTAGTTGTGGCATGTGGGCTCAGTAGTTGTGGCTCGTGGGCTCTAGAGCACAGGATCAGTAGTTGTGGTGCACGGGCTTAGTTGCTCCGCGGCATGTGGGATCTTCTGGGACCAGGGCGCGAACCCATGTCCCCTGCATTGGCAGGCAGATTCTTGACCACTGCGCCACCAGGGAAGTCTCCCAGTTGCTCCTTTGATATTCGCCCACCTCTAAGCCCCCAAAATCTCCAAGGGTCTTTTATGTCTCTAATAAACATCTGTCGAGAAGCAAGAATTTGTAATTGACCTCAGACAGGGTTCAGGTCTCTTGCTGTCTGTATATTTATTCCAGAGGAAGGTATTTTATCTTCATAGCCATGTTGGACCCAAATCCATTTGGTTCACTTTTTTTTTAATTTTTAAATTTAATTTAATTTATTTTTTTATGCAACAGGTTCTTATTAGTTATCCATTTTATACATATTAGTGTATACATGTCAATCCCAATCTCCCAATTCATCACACCACCCCCCTGCCCCCACCACTTTCCCCCCTTGGTCCCCATACGTTTGTTCTCTACATCTATGTCTCAATTGCTGCCCTGCAAACCGGTTCATCTGTACCATTTTTCTAGGTTCCACATATATGCATTAATATACGATATTTATTTTTCTCTTTCTGACTTACTTCACTCTGTATGACAGACTCTAGGTCCATCCACCTCACTACAAATAACTCAATTTCATTTCTTTTTATGGCTGAGTAATATTCCATTGTATATATGTACCACATCTTCTTTATCCATTCGTCTGTCAATGGGCATTTAGGTGTGACCTAGTTACTACCTAATATACTATTTCTGGCTTGTGTCTATTTTTCTTTTTTTACCTTTAATTTGTCACAATGATGGGCACACCAACAGAGTGTTTCTAAAGTACATCACAGTAAGGACAGACTGGTATGAGGTAACCAATTTGTGAGATTTCGAACTACAGTGGCTACCATGGAAACAGAGGGTGGGATAGATGCAAGAAACACTTCCATGGCAGGTAAACAGGCAGGCTTATTGACTTACTAGATACTGAAAATAAATAAAACCTGACATTTGAAGGAAAAAAATCAGCCTGATTTTTCTTTGATTCCCGAGTAATGCCTAGTGTCCTTAATAAAAGAGATTAGTCAGTGATGCCTGCAGGATTTAGACCAGGATTACTAGGAAAATGGTGATATCGCTGACAGAGAAAGATGGAAATTAGGCTATCTCTTATAAGCTCACTATGCTTTCTTCCTCTTGCTTATATGAGATTCCAGGATTAAATAATTACTAGTAGGACTAGTCAGTGTGTTACATAACAGTTTGGGTTCCTGGTTTCAGAATCTTCCCTTTGGTAGAGAGGATCAATGCAGATGCACTTTCAGGGGACTGGTGCCGTGACTTCATCGTATCAAGCTGGAATCTCGTAGCCCCACAGCTATACGATGATTGTGTGCTATATTTTAAGTCGGCTGCTCCTGTGCAAAGGAAAGGCCCTAAAGTCATGTTTAGTCAAATGGAGACATTTGAGTTCTACAGATTCCTCAGTTCATGTGTTTATTATTATCATCTATGTTTTTAAGTTTAACAAACATACATGTAGTACTCAGTGTTTGCTAAGAGCTGTTCTAAGTGTTTACGAATATCAGTGTTAAGTCATTTAATCCACATAGCAACTTTATATGAAGTAGGAACTATTATTAACCCCATTTTAAGGATGAGAAAGCCAAGTTCCAGAGTGGTGAATAATTCATCCAAGAGCATGGCTAGTAAGTGGTGCAGCACAGATTCAAACCCGGGCGGATGGCTTCGGTCTCCATGATTGTAATCACTGCGCCGTGCTGGCAGGCCTTGTTCTTGCTTGTTTATTCTTTCATTCCTTTTTATCATTCCCCACACTTACTTTCCGCTCTACCCCTGTGTTATTTGATGTACATCCTTCTGTTTGTGTGTTCTTTTTAAGTATATACTAATGTTCTGTGCCCATTTAGATTTTTAAAAACTTATTTATTTATTTTATTTATTTATTTTTGGCTGCATTGGGTCTTCGTTGCTGCACACGGGCTTTCTCTAGTTGCGGTGAGTGGGGGCTGCTCTTCGTTGTGGTGCACGGGCTTCTCATTGCAGTGGCTTCTCTTGTTATGGAGCATAGGCTCTAAGCACATGGGCTTCAGTAGTTGTGGCACGTGGGCTTCAGTAGTTGTGGCGCACGGGCTTAGTTGCTCTGCAGCATGTGGGATCTTCCTGGACCAGGGCTCAAACCCATGTCCCCTGCATTGGCAGGCGGATTCTTAACCTCTGTGCTACCAGGGGAGCCCCCCACTTAGTTTTAATTTATATAAATAGTATTCTGTTATAATTCTCATTTTCTTTCTTTTTTTGATCCCATAAACTATTTTCAATATACAGTTATGTTACTGTTTTATATCCAATATCTTGTTTCTAACTGCTTCACGGCAGTTCAGCCTAGCTACATTTTTTTGTTGTTATTGTTATTGTGAATCAATATAATTTTTTTTTTGGCTGTACCACGTGGCATGTGGGATCCTAGTTCCCTGAACAGGGATCAAACTCGTGCCCCCTGCATTTGAAGCACAGAGTCTTACCCACTGGATTGCCAGGGAAGTCCAAGATCAATTTTTTCATAATACTGACCCAAGAAGTAACTATTATATATCCCAGATACAGAAATAAAAGTCTTTTATCTTTTCAGTTTTATAACATGGACTTTTCATTTAATATATCAAGTGCTTTCCCTCCCAATATTCAAGTAGTTTTTTTAATAGATCTTTATTGGAGTATCATTGCTTCACAATACTGTGTTAGTTTCTGTTGTACAACAAAGTGATTCAGCCACATACATACATATGTCCCCATATCCCCTCCCTCTTGAGCCTCCCTCCCACCCTCCCTATCCCACTCCTCTAGGTCATCGCAAAGCACCGAGCTGATCTGCCTAATAAAAATCTTAAGATAGGTAGTTATTGGTTATAATCCCAGAGTTCTGACCCACTGGGTGACTTTTAACAAGGTAGTTGACATCTTCACACTACCCTGAAGACAGAAAATTAGGTTAAAAGTTGGGGCCCTGAGCACTTGATAGAGCAAGATGTCTTCAGATAAAATGCTTTAAAATAAAGAAAATATATTCATAGCTACCAGAAATCATCAGTGAAAATGTGAAGGGTGAGGCAGAGACCACAGTTAGGGTATAACTGTAGAATCAGCCTCGTTCTTTTATATATATTATTTATTATATAATATATCATATAACTATATTCATATAGTTAGAGCTTTAACTCTGCCTCTACGTTCTAAAGGTAAGTTTTCATGGTATAGTAAATATTTAATAAGTAGAATAAAAACCTTTTGATAAAACCTTTATATTGTGTTATTTGAGAAAATATCTACAATCCATGAATTACAAATGGATTGTATTGCAGTGGATCATTTGTAGTGAATTGTTTAGAACTAAGAACAGTGTTGTTTGATAGAGATCATGGTTAGGTTTCCAGAGTAACTCAAAAAAGCTCATTTAATCTATAATGCTGTGCTCTATGTATGCAATGAAAAATAGCAAAACCATTGCTATTCAAATAAGGGAAAGTTGAAAAAGCAAACTCATACTTTTAAAAACTCACCATGTTATCTAAGCCTTTAGTGCATGCTATTTAATCCTTATATCAACTCTATGAAATAGGTACTCTTCCCACTTTATAGTTGAGGAAACTGAAATTCAGAAAGGTTAAGCAACTTGTCCCGGCACACATAGCTAGCGCATGGGCTTTCCAACTTATTATGCTGTTAAAACAAAACCATGTATTGAAACAAAATCAATTTAAATAGAGATTGAATATGAGATTATTGTTTATCTTAAAACCTGATGTTTGAGCAAAAGTAGGTTAGTTAGAGTGGTTGAGTAGGAATGTAAAGATATTTTTGGACATTCTGAAAGTAACTTCTGAGTACATTCAGGGTAGATGTCACAGGCTCTTTCATTTCTAAGTATAATCCTTTTTCTTTTCCTTGATATGGGGATCTCACTAGCACTACTTTGAATGCTTATCAGCTGTAATGAGGGTCATTTGGGAGGCATGTAAATGGAACAGAGAGTGAGATATTCCTTTAGTTAATTAGGAAAGGATTGAAAGGAAAGAGAAGGCAGAAGGAAACTAAAAGAGAATGTGTGTACAAGGGAGTGAAATTGCTCAAAATGAAACTAACCAAGCTATTAGCAGCACAGGATGAAAGAAAATGGAAGAGTCTGTGCTTTGCACAATCATATGAAAGAGAAGAAAATCTATGGTAAGGAAGGGATATTGCATACCTAATTTTCACTGGCTACAAGAAGACATCACTGTCCCGTGACAGGTTGCTTTCTAGAGAGGTCAAGAGATTGGTGGAAATAGAGGGGATTTCTGTGTACCTGGTTGGTTCTCCCCGACCCATAAATTGGATGTCTATAACTTGTAGGGTTTCTATAGACATAAGTAGTAATTTGTGAGATTAACTTATCTGGCATAAAGTTATTAAAAAGAACCATTTAAATTAATTTTGGATGACCTTTTCCACAATGTTTAATTAGTTTTACTTCTGTGTTTGACACAATAATTTGTTTTTATAGTGTACAGTTAAGTTATAAAGGAATTCAGTCTTATGTGGACTACTTGGATGCTCAGATTTGAAACATTTGTTTCACTCACTGGAATGGAGCATGTAGTCTGTGCTATATAAGTGCATAGTTTAATGAAAGCATATAAACACTCAGGTCTCTGATTGTATTTATCATTTCATATTCTTTGATTATAAAACATTTTGCAGAAGTGAGAAATTCTGTTTCATTTAGAATATGATGGGGGTAGATTTAATGTAATTTCATTTTCAGAATAAAATGCTCATGAAAATGGTGACTCATATATTGTAGATGGATGAAGTTGGAATCACTGAATATGTAAAAGGAGACAACCGCAAGTTTGAAATCTGGTATGCTGGGAAGGAAGAAGTTTATATTGTCCAGGTTGGTCATTTAAGAATTATTCTAGAAACCATAACCTGCCTTAAGATACAAAAGTCTGAATTTTCAAACAAAAATAATTTTGGTTACATTACAAAAGTTCTCAGTCCTTTCCTGTAGGTTACCCCAATATTATTTGATTATTATTCTTTGTGATGCAATTAAACATTTTCTCAGTTACCAAGTTTTCTTTTTTTTCTTTTATTGAAGTATAGTTGCTATATAATATTATATTTTACAGGTGTACAATATAGTGATTCACAATTTTTAAAGGTTATACTCCATTTATAGTTATTATAAAATATTGGCTAGGGCTTCCCTGGTGGCGCAGTGGTTGAGAGTCTGCCTGCCGATGCAGGGGACACGGGTTCATGCCCCGGTCCGGGAAGATCCCACATGCCGCGGAGTGGCTGGGCCCGTGAGCCATGGTCGCTGATCCTGCGTGTCTGGAGCCTGTGCTCGCAACGGGAGAGGCCACAACAGTGAGAGGCCCGTGTACCGCCAAAAAAAAAAAAAAAAAAAAAAAATATATATATATATATATATATATATATATATATATATATATATATATATATAGGCTATATTCCCTGTGCTGTACAATATATCCTTGTAGCTCATTTTATACCTAATAGTTTGTACCTATTAATCCCCTACTGCCATATTGCCCCTTCCCCCTTCCCTCTCCCCACTGGCAACCACTAGTTTGTTCTCTGTATCTGTGAGTCTGCTTCTTTTTTGTTATATTCACTAGTTTATTTTTTAGGTTCCACATATAATCTCTAGGTCCATCCATGTTGCTGCAAATGGCATTATTTCATACTTTTTTTGGCTGAGTAGTATTCCATTGTATATATGTACCACATCTTCCAAATCCGTTCATCTGTCTATGGACACTTAGGTTGCTTCCATATCTTGGCAGGAGTTTTCTTTAACTTGAGATATGTCTGCGATGCTTTCTATGGCTTTAAGTTTTCACCACAACATCAGGAGACTTATCAACAAGAGCCGATAGCCAAGAGCTTGGCCGGTGCTTCTCTGTCCCCATCAAGTTTCTTAAGTTACAGATTTATAACAGTTCTGAGTTCCTCTTGTGCTCAGCATTCAGAGAGAACCTGATTACGAGACAGGGCGATGTGATGATTCAGATCGGATTGTTTTTTCTAAAGAATGTGGTTAAAGTTCTGGCCAGACGCACTGTAAGCTTCAACCTGTCTCATGGAAGAAGAGAGGAATTAGAACATTTCAAGAGAATATTGTCATTTCAAAGAGTCCTTTTTTTTTTTGGCCGCGCCACATAGCTTTCAGGATCTTAGGTCCCTGACCAGGGATCGAACCCCGGCCCTCGGCTGTGAAAGCACTGAGTCCTAACCACTGGACCGCCAGGGAAGTCCCTACAATAGATTGTCTTTTCAGAAACAGTAGAACTTGTTTTGTTTTACCAAAATTAAACATAAAAACATTTATATATTTAAAAGAACCCTCCTACACAGAAAAAATAAGTGAGATTTATATTTCATATTTGTCTGAGCATTATTATCGAAGGCCAATTTCTAAATGGTTTTGGCTGTTATTTCATCTAATCCAATGGCTACTTATTTGCTTCTTAGAAGTTTTAAGAATCAAAATGTTAGAGTTGGTATATGGTGGTTCAGGATGTAAATCGTGTTTGATATACTTAGTGACATTTGTTTTATTATAAAGCATCATTTAAAAAAGGAAACATGTCCTCTCCTCCCCTGCTTTTTAAATCTTTAGGCTTCAAATGTAGATGTGAAGATGATGTGGTTAAAAGAAATCAGAAGTATTTTGTTCAAGCAACAGGAACTTATGACAGGTAAGTTCAAGCATGCATTCTCCAGAAAATGAAATACAAGAACAGCTCAGTGACTCAGATTTTGTGATAATTTTTACAGGGAATGGGGCTGATATTTACTTTCTACTATTTATAATGAAAAGGTTTGCTCAACTCATTAGCAGATCAAGATGCAGGAGGCTGTTTAAACTATTTCGGAGAATGAATTTTACAATGGAAGATGAGCTCTAGTGCCTGAGAAGCAGTGGTGCAGTGATAGAGCAATCTGAATGTGTTAATTCTAAATGCTTCCTATGAGGCAACTCTGCTTAGGACCTCAGTAATCAGTGCTTGGTAATGTTGGCCTGGGGGTGGTGCTAGTTATAAACTTGAATTTCTTGAATAAAATATTACATGGTTCGATCCTTTTCTATATTCCAAATTCAGACTGGCCTTCTCTCTGGCTGTTTCAAGTCTGTGAAGGTGAACTCAAATGGGATTGGGGGGGTGCTATGTGAAGGTCATTGGTCCTCAAGGAAGTAAGAAGTGTGGCTTCCGAACAATGCTTATATAATCTTTGTTTTATTTCACAGTTAAAAAACAAGAACAACATAATCAGTTAACAGAACAGACTCTTTCTTCTCAGCGGAATGAGTAAGTGATTATACTTTAAGAAATACCACTCTCCAATCTTCTGTTTTCCGTATATAACATGAAACAATGTAATTAAACTATCAGACAAAAATTACCTGCCCTTTTAGCAATAACTCATCAAATTCTATAAACACATTTTCTCAGTTCTGTCCTTGGACTTGGAGCCTGATAGTCCTTAATATTTATCCCACTGTTCCCCTGATGTTAAAAAGAATATAAGGAAGTGCCTTTGTTCAGGGAAACATCTTGACCCTGTCCACCTGTGGATGGCTGCAAGAAAGAAGAGATTAACACATCCTCTCCCCCAGGAGATGTTTTGCAAGACTGATGGCCCTTTTTACTTTACTTCCTCCCCGCCTCTCACTCTCTATTATGCCTTTTTACTTTATCTCCCTCTCTGATTCTATAAAAGAAACTGGCATGCAGACCCCGATAAGATGGTTATTTTGAGACATTAGTCTGCCATCTTCTCGGTCTGCCAGCTTTCCAAATAAAGTTGTATTCCTTACCTCAAAGAAAAATAGTCTGGGCTAATTTTTAAACACGATTATAAGTGCTTTGTTCTCAGTATACCCTGGGGGGAGTTGCATGTAGGCTGCTAGCAAAAGTGGCTACACTCATGGCTTTCTCTTCAAAGTATTTCTGGGCACCTCCAATCTGATTGGAGAAGGAGAGGTATAAGAATGATGAAGTACTGGCAGCTAATACTGGCCTGCAGCTTTGTGGTCCCTTGATGGAGACCACTTGCTGGTGACTTGGCCTCTCTGTGTAGCTAGAGAGGAGGTATGGATCCCAGGGGCGGGGGCTGTGCCTGGACAGAGCCACGACGTCTTTGAGGAAGGCAGCCATCCTCAATGATAGCTTTGCTGCTGGTTTAGAGATGTGGCCATTGTATTCCACCTCTAGGAATCTTAAAAGGTGGAGTTTCCGTACAACATTTACATATATGCAGAAAGAATCCCCACGCTGATTCCAAAGCCTTGGCACAGAAATTCACCACGCAGCATCTGCATGATGTAGGGATCATTGAAGGACTTATTAAAAGTACTCTTTTTCAATGGTACAGATGAACTTATTTACAAAACAGAAATAGAGTCACAGATGTAGAAAATGAACTTACTGTTATGGTGGGTGAAGGAGGGATAAATTGGGGGATTGGGACTGACATATACATATGACTATAGATAAAATAGATAACTAATAAGGACCTACTGCACAGGGAGCTCTACTCAATACTATCTAATGACCTATATGGGAAAAGAGTCTAAAAAGGAGTGGATATATGTATATGTATGACTGATTCACTGTGCTGTGCAGCAGAAACTAATACAACATTGTAAATCAACTATGCTCTAATAAAAAAATAGTTGCACATCATCTTTCACAGGTAGCTAAGATCAGGTGCAAAGTATGTTGATTCATCTGAGGCTTTAGGAGAACCATTTTAGTTTATTTTTTATTTATTTACTTTTGCTGCATTGGGTCTTTGTTGCTGCGGACAGGCTTTCTGTAGTTGTGGCGAGCGGGGGCTACTCTTTGTTGTGGTGCATGGGCTTCTCATTGTGGTGGCTTCTCTTGTTGCGGAGCATGGGCTCTAGAGCGCAGGCTACAGTAGTTGTGGCACACGGGCTTAGTTGCTCCACGGCATGTGAGATCTTCCCGGACCAGGTCTCGAACCTGTGTCCCCTGCATTGGCAGGCGTATTCTTAACCACTGTGCCACCAGGGAAGCCCCAGGAGAACCATTTAAAAATGACAGTGGAAGTCTTTATTTTCCACGGTTCACAAAACTCAGTGTTTTATCATGTATTCTGGAAGTAAAGTCTTTAGATTTCATGGAGCAATTGACTCTATAGTAGCTGATACAACTCAACAGTATTAATCAGATTGAGGTTTCATTGTCATTCATATACACTTTGCCTAATTCATTGAAGTTAAAAGTTCATAGAACAAAAAGGTTTTTTTGTTGTTTATATTTTTCCAATTTATTGAGTTATAGTTGACAATTAAAATTATATACGTTTAAAGAGTACAACTTGATACCATATGCTAACACATATATATGGAATCTAAAAAAAAAAAGTTCTGAAGAACCTAGGGGCAGGACAGGAATAAAGATGCAGACATAGAGAATGGACTTGAGGACATGGGGAGGGGGAAGGGTAAGCTGGGATGAAGTGAGAGAGTGGCATGGACATATATACACTACCAAATGTAAAGCAGATAGCTAGTGGGAAGCAGCCGCATAGCACAGGGACATCAGCTCGGTGCTTTGTAACCACCTAGAGGGGTGGGATAGGGAGGGTGGGAGGGAGATGCAAGAGGGAGGAGATATGGGGTTATATGTATATGTATAGCTGATTCACTTTGTTATACAGCAGAAACTAACACACCATTGTAAAGCAATTATACTCCAATAAAGATATTTTAAAAAAAGAATAAAATTTGGTGATTTGACATACATATACACTGTAAAATAATCAACACAATCAAGCTAATTAACATATCCATCACCTCACATAGTTATCATTTTTTGTGTCTGTGGTGAGAACATTTAGCATTTACCTCTTAGCAAATTTCGGGTATACAATATAATATGCAACAGGGATTTTAAACAATATACCTGCCTTGGGTCCAGAAGGGAGCCTTTTTTTTTTCCATGCTGGCTTGGATCCCAGGATTTAAGCTTTTGTATATTATGAGCTATTATCACACAGACTTAAATAAGGGGGAAAATCAGCTCTGTTTGAATGGATTCTTAGACTATGTTCTTAACACATGGTATTAGTAGAAGAAATACCATTTAAAATTTATTATTACTCTTAAACTGAAAAAAAGCTTACCAGTTTCTACATATTTACTATTTCAGAAGGCAACAGGGAGCTTTTATAGGCGCTGAGGAAACTGACTTGGAGCACACCAGCGCTATGGTGGAAGTCGGTGAGGCCATCGCGTCAGTTCGGGCAGAAGCAAATACAGGTATGTGTAATGCTTATCCGAAGGGAGAATTCATGGCTGTGCAAATTGTTTCCTCCCGTTGTTAATTTGAGAAATCTACCCATCTATTCACTTTATATGGAGAAAATAAAGTTAACCCATTTTTAGAAGGCTCTTCTGTCTTGTGTATATGCAAGATACTCAGCTGAGCAGAGGTTTTCAAAGTGTGATCCGTGGACCAGTAGCATCACCATCACCTGGGAACTTGTTAAGAAGGCAAATGCTCTGGCTCCATCCCAGACCTTCCGAATCAAAAACTCTGGGAGTGAGACCCAGCCAGCTGTAATGTAACAAGTTCTTCATGTGATTCTTTCTGGCACCTTCTCAAGTTTGGGAGCCCCTCCTACACAGGATACAGAGGTGAATAAAACACATCCTGCATCAAGGGATGCACACTTGCTTGACTCACCGTAAGTTTAATGAATAGAGAAGAGTCATTTACAGCTCAGGAATATTTCTTTTTATTTTGCAAATTGGGTCATTTAAAGGGATTTAAAATAATTTGTTTAATTTAACAAACATAACAGCCTGTGTGCCAGGAACTGTGCAGTACTCTGGGCATACAGTCTAACTGAGATACACTCAGCTGCCATCCCCACGGAGCTAGGGGAGTAGAAAGATAATGCAACAAGCAATGAAAATTCAATTTGATAGTGTGATAACAGGGAAGGCACTTCAGAAGCACCTGCAAGGGTCACCTCAACAACCCTGGGATCAACAGCATAGACTTCCCTGGAGAAATGCCTAACGGGGTGCCTGATACTCAATGCTTAAATATGATGTTCCTTAATCTGAAAGACTTCTCTACTAGCTGAGGAGAAACAAGGAACAACAACCTTGCTCAACTTCAGTTCTCCATTTACGGGTCACTTCCCTCAGGTCATCTACACTGTGGCCCCCTGAGCCATCAGGAGAGAGCCTAGTACCACTGCCTTCATTTGACAGGTGAGGAAACCAAGTCAGAGAAAGTTAACATGACTCTTCCAAGGTTACATGAATAGTTTAGTGTGGCCAAGATAAAATGCTGTCATTTCTCTGCCTACGTCAGATTGCTTCATCCACACCAGTTCAATGCATTTTATTAATTAAGCATCTCTTGCAGGCAGGTTCTTATGAGACACACAATGTGTAACACATGGTTCCTGCCTAATACAAGAGATACAAGTCCGAAATAACAATATTACCAGGTAGAATGTTATAAGTGCTATTTAAGTGGGACCAAGAAGAATGTTGTAGAAAGAATTTTTGGAAGAGATGATTTTCTATAAGAAGGGGTAAATGTTCTCTGGAATGTTATTTAACTTATTATTATCTGTAATAACTCCCACCAACCCCAACATGAAACCATCCTAAAAAGTAAAAGAAGTGTAGATATTCTAGGCCCTTTCTGAAATATCAGAAATTCTAAACTAGTACAACCTAATTGGATGTTTTATTACAAAAGATATTATTCTTGGACAATTAAAGGGTATGGCCTTGATTATTACACTTCATTTTACTTCACTCCTTGTGGTGGACCAGTAACTGCCACCCTCCATGTTTTTCTTACAGTTTGGACTGAGATGTCATCACCTGCAGAAATCTCTGTTGAGCCTGAGGAATGGTCCAGTAACTGTTTCTACTCTTCTTATGATGACAGTGAAGGAGAAAGGCCTCTAATGGTTAGTAATGACATATTAAGAGAAATAAAAACCCTTCAAACAATTTTATTGATGAAATAGGTGAGGCACATGGGGCAATCCTTTGTCAGTATCCTTGAGGTCATGAGGTCATTTCCACAGCCAAAAGATTTGAAGCAAGTCTTACTGTGAACATTCAGTAAGCACTTTTATCTCTGTGAGAACTTGTTTGAGCTATACATGGAGCTCCTACTGAAGTTAATGAGATAGTCAATCATTCCAAGTCCCATATCATGACCAATTTTATCTATAATTGAGCTTCACCACTCTGTTTTCAATCTGGGCATGTGAGATGAAATCAGAGCACAAAGGAGGTTCAGATATACTTAGAAATCAGTTTAGATTCCAGATTAGAAAGTATAGGAAATAAACATTACACATTAAAAACTATTTAATACCATCTGGGGAATGTATTTTAGTGGGCTGTCAAAAAACATGCTAATGCTACAGATCTCAGCATATCAGAGCAAGAGGGCACCCCATGAAAGTAAAGGTTGCTTTAGGGCAAAAGTAAGTGTTTTATAGAAGAACTAGTTTGCAGTGTTGTTAGGATCCTGATGGATTATTACAGGGGAGTTAGGACTGTTTAGGATTAATCTCCAATTTTCTGAAGTCACCAGGGTGGAGTGTGGGAATGATGCTTTGTAGTGGACTGTTCCTTGGTGCTTTTCAGAGGAATAAATTCAGTTTGGCAGTTCTGGTGTTGGGGTAAGGGAGTAATGGCATGGAGAATCCCAAAGCTGCATCGACGCTGGAATGCTTTCTTTAAAAAAGCAACAGAATATTCTTTCCACTAATAATACAGTGACCATAATTCATATTTGTATGGCCGTTTACAGTTTTCAAAGTGATTTCACACTGAATATTCATAGTCTTAGTGAGACTTTATTCCCTCCAACTGGCGGAGGAGGAGACCGAGGCTCAGAGCTGGTAAGAGATTTGTCCAGCGTTCGTTGTCTAGACTGGCAGTGCTCAAACGTTTTAATGAATTTACAGTTTTGAAACCAAAAAAATCTAGTGAGAAGAGTGGCATTTGAAATATTTTTGCAGCCTAAAAATTAAAAAATAAATAAGGGACTTCCCTGGCGGTCCGGTGGTGAGGACTCTGCGCTTCCACTGCAGGGGGCATGGGTTCGACCCCTGGTCAGGGAACTGGTATCCCGCAAGCTGCGTAGTGCAGCCAATAAAAATAATAATAATAAATGAAATATTTTTGCAAATTTCTTTAACATCTGGCTTCAGAAAAGACAGCTGGATTCTCATATCTGCGTTTGCATTTGACCTGTTGTGCTATCACACATTCGGTGGCCTCTTGAAAACTCCTCTGTAGACTTGTGAGAGGATGAGAGTGAAAAAGGCAAATAATATATTTAGCTTTGACCCTTGCAACTCCCAATGGTCAGCCTCCCAAACTTTGAGAATTGCTGATTTAGATGAATAAATAAAAAGAACTTCATTTCCTGAAGTAACATTATCTGAGGACAGGAGGGGTCGTTGTTCAGGTGTGAGCAGTAAGTCAAGGGAAGCCAGTTGGGATTTCAATGTTTGCTGTAAATGGTGCTCTATGAAGGGATTGTCAAGAACCGAGAAAGCCTTCAGTAAGCATTTTTCCAGCTATGATGTCAGAAAATAAAGCAAATATGCAAAATTGATTAATGCTTTCATCATAGGGGATGGGAGTGTAGAAAAACCTACTAGCTCTCCTCTCTTCTCCCAAGAATTCCCTGAGTTGTGCTACTAAGGAAAACATACAAGGGACAATATAGTGCATTCTGTACCCCCTCAATTAAATAACCCCCAACCTAAAAAGCAAAACAGGTTGGAAAGAGCTGATCTTTTAGCCTCGCTTTATCAAGTCAAAAACAAGAAATAATGGGTGCTGCTTCCCTTGTAGAGGCCCGTGTCGGAGATGGCTGCCCTATTTTAATGAAGCTACTCTGTTAAATGGCAAGTAGCTCTTTCCTGTCTGCTCCTCGGCCCATTTGATAAAAATACTGCTCAAAAGACGTTCAGCCCGAGTGATGCGAATAATGTTTTCAGGTTAATTCCTTTGGACGTGCAAAGAATCAACACCACATAATTATTTCTTTCCTTTTATTTTAAAAAAGTTTTAATTATGGTACTCTTACTCTTTAAAATCATATATTCAATGTGTAAGATACTGTGCTGGAAAAATTCTCATCTCAGAATACATTTGGACTTGAAGATTACTATTTCTTCTCTGTCTACCTTGTAACCAAATGCAATCAGTGTGCCTTGGATTATTTAGCTTATTAATGAATCAAGTTAAAATTATAGCTGCAAAAAGATTAAGGCCAAGTAAAGCACAACATTATGGTTTAATATGCTTTTATTGGACTAAGCTTTTGTGCCCATTATTTTTACCTGTGCAAAACGATAAAGCACATGAATCATTTTAGGGGCGTTAGTAAATCTTTGTTCAGGGCCATTGCCTTTTTTATGTGCCAAGATAATTATTTTTAATGAGAGTAGTTTACAAATAACAGTATTTAAAAATTATTTTCATGCTTATTTTTTTCTGGATTTATGTTTATTATTCATGTAACTTAAATCAGTTGTGCTCTGTTATTTTCTGTGTAGTTCATGCTGTAATTCTCTTCTTGCAAATAAAAATGAATTCTTCAGGTTAAATAAACACGTCCTGCTTTTTTTTTTGCCATCATAAACTGCTCTATGTTTATTTGTTACTGCAAAGCTGCTGCAGCTAACCACATTTACCATTGAAGTAAAGAATGAAGTCTGTACGTCACAGAACAGGCAGTTATGCAAGTAGTTTTGCATTCAAATTTGTAATGTAATTTTCACAACAACCTTACAGTCTCCAGGCAAATATAAAGCCCTAGCAGATTGCAGGAAGAGAGGCTCAGAAGACCTCCTGATTAGAAATGGAGATGTCATTCAGCTTCTCCATGAGGATGCTAAGGGTCAATGGTAGGTGAATTCTCCATGACTATGTTGACCTCCGCCTGGGGCACATGGATATCTAATCAAATGTTCTGCTTTACTTGTATCTTTGTTATACAGTCTCAAGAAGCAGAAATAACACATTTCTTATCAGTGTTTCATTTTCATTGCTTCAGCCATGCCTATATAGCTCACCGAAAGGAATGTTAACCTTTGGTGAGTGAAAAATGCTTTGAAAGAATGAAATGCTATGAGTCTGCATGCTCTTTTGTGGTTTACCTTTGGCTCAGATGTTTCAGCTGATACATCAGGCTTTGTAATGGCTACAGATCACATTACATTGGGTCGTTTAAGTCATTCATTAATTCGTCACATGTTTAATGAATGCCCACTATGTGACAGGGACCATGTTCGCTACTTTACAACATAGCCACACTTTGCTTTATCAGTTCGAAAACTGACTTTTTAGTCTTATCATTCTATCCTCATGCATTTGACTTTATACAGCACTGATTGCAAAGATGCTTCTGCCTGATATGCTGTTTAATTATAGAGAACCCAAAGAGGAAGGAAATATTATTTGGAAGAGGACTGAATGAAACTTCCATAAAGCTTTTGGAAATTTTATATGAAATAATTCTGCCTTCATTGTGTCAATAACTTTAACTGAAGTGCCACATTGACTGTGTACTCTGACCCTAAAGGGGGAAGAGTGTACATCTGACGGTGAAATTAATGATGGATCATTAACATAAGAACCATTTTTGCTAGTGAGCTAAGTCTTTTGTAGATTACTCAAAGGACTCAAGCACAGTGTCATGTAGGTCTTTGAATACGTGCAATAGTTTGTGAAAATCTGAGCTTTAATGCAATGTATATGTTAATTTTATTACCTTATATTACCATTATTGGCTACTAATTAGTTTATTATTTAGGTTGGTGAAAAATCTAAACAGAAGAAAAGAAGATCTGATTCCAGGGAACAGTTTGCAGGTTTTTTTTTGCTTGTTTGCTTTTTTTATTAATTTATTTATTTTGGGCTGCGTTGGGTCTTTGTTGGTGCGCGCAGGCTTTCTCTGGTTGCGGCGAGCGGGGGCTACTCTGTTGCAGTGCGCGGGCCTCTCATTGCAGTGGCTCCTCTTGTTGTGGAGCATGGGCTCTAGGTGCCTGGGCTTCAGGAGTTGTGGCATGCAGGCTCAGTAGTTGCGGCTCGCAGGCTCTAGAGCGCAGGCTCAGTAGTGGTGGTGCACAGGCTTCGTTGCTCCGTGGCATGTGGGATCTTCCCAGACCAGGGATCGAACCCATGACCCTTTCATTGGCAGGTGGATTCTTAACCACTGCGCCACCAGGGAAGCCCCAGTTTGCAGGTTTTAATTGGTGACTATAGGTTTCGGAATGCCAAAGTTACAGGTATAGTATGAACTTGACTGTATGCTATTTGTTTAAAGGCTAAAAATTTTAAAGCTCCACCAAATGTGTAATTGGCTTAGGGTAAGAACCTCTCTGCACTTAGAAATAGAGCTGCAAGCATATTATGTTAGCTAGGATTTAATTTTTTCCCTTAATAGTTTTAAATTAATGAATAGAGATGTTTTAAACATGTTAAACTTTTCTCTACAAGGTTGGTAGGTTTGAAAGAAAGTTTCATGTGCACGCACATGCACACACAAACAAACATACCCTGTGTCTGTTCCCAAGACTTAATGTGTGAAGATATTAGGAAGCAATGAGAATGTTCCTTTCTATTAAGCCAAGCATTAGTACATGAAATTTCTGTATACAAACCACTATTCTTATAAATTTTTCACCTGATACTGAGCTATCTATAAAAAGGCAGCACAAAAACAACAACAACAACAACAGATTTGTTTTGTGAACAAGATTATTATTATTATATGTACATATTTCCTTTGAATTCCTAGTTTTGGACTTGTATTTGAATTCTAGGTGATGTTACCTTGTGTTTAAATGAATCTAATAGGCCAGGAGTAACTTACTTGGTTCTAAATTTCATTTATGACATGGAACAAAATCTAAGGGTGATAGGGCTCAATAAAAATATTGGGTCACATGGGAATCTCCAAAATAGAGTCACTTCTTATTTGTGTTTTTGTTTGTTTGTTTGTTTCTCTAAATCTGGGCCACCTTTCAAAGGTTTTTTTTTGTGATAATTATTGAATTACTGAATTATTTAGACAATTAGTAATCAGAAGAGTCTGATAGGCCAACAACCTGAACCAGTTGGCATTTATTCAAAATCGACATCCAACAACTGCAGAATACACCATTATTTTTAAGTATACATGGAACATTCACCAAGATAGATCATATGTTGGATCATAAAAGAAATAATAAATTTCAGAAGATAGGAATCATATAAAGTCTCAAAAGATATTATATTAGAAATAGATTATCCCTAAATATTTGGATATTAAATAATACACATCTAAACAACACATGGGACAAAGAGGAAATCACAAGAGTAATTATAATGATTTAAAATTGGATGAAAATGAAATGTGACATATCAGAATTTGGGGATGCAGCTCAAGAGGGAAGGAAATGTAGGGAATTGTATAGCTTTAAATTAAGTACTTGTATTACATGCTTCAAAAGTCAGTATAATTTGCCATATTAACATAATGAAGGGGAAAATTACATAATCATTTCAGTAGATACAGAAAAGCACTTGACAAAACTCCATACTCATTCATGATAGCAACTCTCACCACACTAGGAATAAAGGGAATAATGTGTGCTTGTGAAAAATCACAGTTAACCTCATTCTTAATGATGAAATATTGGAAGCTTTTGCCCCTAAGATTGGGAATAAGCCAAGGATATTCATTCTCACCATTTATATTTAACATTGTATTGGAAGTCCTAGCCAGTGCCATAACTCAAGATAAAGAGATAAGGAACCAAAATATTAGAAAAGAGACAATGCTCTCATGCTTAGCAGATCATGTGTATGTATGAAACCATTGGGAATCTATACACAAAAAGACCCTATTAGAAGTAATAAGTGAATTTTATAAGGCCATGGTATATAAAATAATTATACAAAAATAAACTGTAATTCTATATACTAGCAACAAAGAATTAGAAAAAAAAGAAATAAAAAATACCATTTACGTTAGTAATATAAAATATAAAATAAATAGGAATAAATCTAACAACAGATGTCTAAGGCTTCTTCTATACTGACAACCACAAATAATTGCTGGGGTATATTTAAGATGACCTACTAAAAGGAGAGATATACCATATTCGAGGATTGGAGATCTCATTGTTAAGAAATCCATTGTCCCCAGATTGACAGTTAATGAAGTCAAAATCTCAGCAAGCCCTTTTGGAAGAAAAAATAAAGACAAGTATATTCTAAAATGTATATGGAAGGCAAAAAAACCTAGAACAGAGGAATCTCAGAAATCTTGAGGATTTACATACCTGATTTCAAAACCTACTAAAAGGCTACAGTAATGAATACAGTGTGGTATTGGTTTAAGTATAGAAAAATAGAGTTCAAAAATAGACCCACAGGGACTTCCCTGGTGGCGCAGTGGTTAATAATCCGCCTGCCAATGCAGGGGACACGGGTTCGAGCCCTGGTCCAGGAAGATACTATGTGCCGTGGAGCAACTAAGCCCGTGCACCACAGCTACTGAGCCTGTACTCTAGAGCCCGTGAGCCACAACTACTGAGCCCACACACCACAGCTACTGAAGCCCACGCACCTAGAGCCCATGCTCCACACCAAGAGAAGCCCCCCCGCAATGAGAAGCCCACGCACTGTAACAAAGAGTAGCCCCGCTGGAGACAACTAGAGGAAGCCAGCACGCAGCAATGAAGACCCAACACAGCCAAAGATAAATAAATAAAATAAATTTTTAAAAGAATTGAAAAAAATAGACCCACATATATATAACTGATTAATGTTTAATCAAGGTGTCAAGTCAACTGAATGGGGAATGGAAGGTTGTTTTAGCAATTGTGCAGGAGCAACTGGGTATCCACATTAAAAAAATGAACCTCCATCCCTACACCTCACTCCATACACAAAAATTAATTTCAGTTGCATCACAGACCTAAACATAAAAGCTAGAATCATAAAGCTTCTGAAAGTACAGGACAATATCTTCATGCCTTTGAGCAGTTAACCATTTCTTTCTTGTTAATTATACAGGGCAGAAAAAGTACTAGCCATAAAAGAAGAGTATCAGACAAACACAAAGAAACATTGCACATGCTGAATTGAGCACTTTACACTTTAAAAATGTGTATGTGTTCGAATAAGGTAAAACCTAAGGTAGTGACATTTTGAACACTTTCAAAAGGCAGATAGCTGTAATGAATCATATATTCCCCTCAAATTAACTGATTCCATCTTACACATTAAAGAGTTAAGTTTGAAAATAAATATGACCAGCTTTCTGCCAACTGCTTTATGCTTATTTAAGTGGTTAATGAGAGAGAGACAAAGAAACACATGAGTCACTTAAAATACGTGCTCGAAGAGCTGTGTAAATTAAATATATAAATCATTTTTTTAATGAAGCACATTTTATAAACCAATAAAGCCATGAAATAAGAGTGCAGTGTATATACTAGAAAATAATGGCGTTTCTTGTACTCAGGTCTCCAAAATTCAAAATTGAAAACACCAAGTGCATTCATCTAACTTCCATATAATATTAGCATTTGTATTCAACATTAGGAACACTCAGTAGATTTTCCATAAATTTTATAATCATCATTTTAAATATAGAGACAGATGTCCTCATAGTTAATTCAGGACAAAGTTAATTACATTCAATTTTAGCTAACAGTAATGGAGGACATGTAAAATTACATATATGATTAGTTTTAATTTGAAATGATTCCATTACTGTAACTAATCACAGTAGATTTAGGGCATAGTACCACCTTTTAAAAAGTGCATGGCAAAAAAACTTAAATCTGCTTTGGGCTTGTGCTTATTTTTCAGTCAGTGAAGGGCTTACTATACATTTGTTAACATACATACAGTTTATTTGGAAAAAATAACACTGTTCTTTTCATTTTTATTTTCTGCCATCAGTACACTTTTTCAATATCCTTTTCTTTTTTGCAGTGTCATCAGGAGAGTTAAGTGTAATGGATTGATATACCATCAGCATTTAAAGCATGTATTACTCTCTTGGTATGACATGCTACTAGATATGGTGACAAGGTCCCATAGTTCCCTGTTCTCTAGAAAGTTCTGACTTCGGAAGTTTTAAAAATATACATTACTTTCAAATAACATGGATTTATGACAGATCGAATTGACAAATTAGTACTTGGTAGATTTTGGTTGAATGCTATATCAAGTGGTCTTGATTGAGACCTGTTCCTCATTACATTGCATAGAGCAAAATAGTATAACGTGGCCTACAAAAGTATGTTGTATTGTGTGTCAATTAATGGATTAGGAAATGAAAGTTGATCGCATATGCAACTGTCAACAGCACTTAGGTTTCAAAATATGTATTAGAGTCTCTTATTTGAAATCTGGCAAATGGAACGTAAAGGTCTCTCGGTTAACTATGTGCTTAACATGTTTCATCTATATGCACACAGCATAATTCATACAATATTCGGGAAATCTGGTTTTAGGAGATGTGAATTCTGTTTATTTTGCTTCTAGTGAAGTTATGCTGTTCATGAAATAGATGCCTTTAATAAATCACTATGTAACAGAATAACAACTTTCAAATTAAAATAAACAACCAAAAGACATCACCTTTGAATTTATGATGGACCTTTTGAATCCTCACATTTAGTGTTAGAAGTCATAGCACAGACAACATTTTTGGCCTTAAAAGTCACGAGTATTAACATCATTCTTCATTATTTTGTAGATGCTGCTCTGAGTAACACAAGGAAACTAAGTTCCCTTTGAATTAAAGGAGAAAGAATAGACTTTAAAAAATAAGATTTCCTTTGGAGGTATGAACTAGATTACAGTTCTTAAAAGTGTTACAGATAAACAGCACAGGAGTCAGGATGATCCTATGCTTCCCATGACATTCACAGAACTTCCTCAGGACTGAGGTGGACTTCGTCATTCACAGTTTGTCTCATTCTTGCAAGAAGCCATCTTCACACCTTCCATCCCCCCAGGTGAAAAGTGCAGTGTTATTTTGTTTCCAAGTAGGGTTTTTCATGGCATGCATTCAGATTCCATCTAAACAAAACAAAACAAAAATCCAAAGAGAGAAGAGAGAGAATCAGAGATTTTAAACCCCTTTGGTAATTGTTAGGTTATGTTATTATTTAATTTTGTTAACTATGTGACTATAATGTACCAAAGGGATACGTTCTGAAGGACCTCTTTTGCACTTGGACTGGTATTTAGGGTTGTCAGAGCTGTCTTAATGGTTCTAAAAAGACTCAAAGCTAAAAATCCTGCAGTTAGGATGTGTTGAAGTTTACACTTTATGCATTGAAATTTAGAGACATCACAGCTTTAAGTTAAATATTCGTATTTGCACAAGAGGTGTTCCTGTAACAAAGCTCTGCTTTCCAGTGTCTTTACTTGCTTTTGAATTTTCTAGAAAAATCTATTCTAGTGCAGGTTTTCTTAAGTTATATTGTGTTTCTTCCTGTGGTTCTTCTTTGATAATATATGTATAGATGCCCTTCTTTTAAATATGTAAACAGCGAGATCACTTGTTTTAAAGCACAGGCCCAGTTGTTGCATGCAGTGTTGAACTTAGGCTTGGCGTATTTTATATTATGGGCCACTGAAGACAATGGTTTGAAATTGCTGCCTTTTGAATCATGGATCGTGAGTTTTACTATCAAGTTGGCATATTAGGTGCATGGTTTTTGATGATTGGTTTTACAGAAAACAATACAATAACTATATAATACATAAATTATCTTTTAAGTAGGCTTGTGTATCATGTCAAATCATAGTTTATTTCAGTGGTATCATTAGATGTAACCATTTATATGACAAACCAATTGTATTTTATTCAAAGTTACCTGTAAATTATAAATCTTCTAATGTCAAATTGCTGGAATTTGTGATGGTTGATTTATAACTGACTCATGAAAATGTCCATATGTTTGATATTTCAATTAATGCTTCTGCAACAATAACAACAACAACAAAATGATATTAAAATACATTTCTTTGTGTGCTGACCCTGTGGTTAGAAGACAGAATTAGGAGATAAAATCTTTGAATAATGATGCCCCTCTGCACAAGGCATTTTATTTTCATGGTATTAAACTAGGGATTTTAATCATTTAAGACAGTACTGAGTTCTATATATTCAAACATACAGTGTAGTCTTTTAATGTTTTAATCACTGTACAATGAATGCTATATTTGTACATGTATTTGTATATGTAACTGCACTGTATTAATTTTTTTGGGTTTATAAATGTGTGTTACTATGAAACAGCAGCAATCCCTTTAAGTCTTCAAATTTTAATTACGTTATAAATGTACTTAAAAAGTAAATGTACTTGCATTAATTCCACATTAAAAATATCCAACCTTAAACTCACTCATATATTTTTTTTGGTTTAGTATAGTGTCATTGAAAACTCCTTTCCTTTTTTTTTTATTGAAGTATAGTTGATTTACAATGCTGTGTTAATTACTGCTGTACAGCAAAGTGACTCGGTTATACATATATATAATCTTTTTCATATTCTTTTCCATTATGTTTTATCACAGGATACTGAATACAGTTCTCTGTGCTATACAGTAGAGTAGGACCTCGTTGTTTATCCATCCTATGTATAATTGTTTGCATCTGCTAACCCCAACCTCCCAATCCATCCCTCTCCCACCCCCTCACCCTTGGCAACCACAAGTCTGTTCTCTATGTCCTTGATTCTGTTTCTGTTTCATAGATAGGTTCATTTGTGTCCTATTTTAGATTCCACATATAAGTGATATATGATATTTGTCTTGCTCTTTCAGACTTACTTCACTTAGTATGACAACCTCTGGGTCCATTCATGTTGCTGCAAGTGGCATTATTTCATTCTCATTTATGGTTGAATAGTATTCCATTATATATATGTACCACATCTTCTTTATCCATTCATCTGTCCATGGACATTTAGGTTGTTTCCATGTCTTGTCTGTTGTGAATAGTGCCACTATGAACATAGGGGTGCATGTATCTTTTTGGATATATGCCCAGGAGTGGGATTGCTGGATCATATGGTAATTCTATTTTTAGTTTTCTGAGGAACCTCCACACTGTTTTCCATAGTGGCTGCACCAATTTAGGTTGCACCAACAGTGTAGGAGGGTTCCTTTTTCTCCACACCTTCTCCAGCATTTGTTATTTGTAGACTTTTTGATGATGGCCATTCTGATGATGGGTGTGAGGTGATACCTCATTGTAGTTTTGATTTGCATTTCTCTAATAATTAGCAATGTTGAACATCTTTTCATGCGCCTATTGGCCATCTGTACTTCTTCTTTGGGGAAATGTCTATTTAGGTCTTCTGCCCATTTTTGAATAGGTTGTTTTCTTTTTTTTTGGATTGTTGTTGAGTTGTATGAGCTGTTTGTATATATTGGAAATTAGGCCCTTGTCTGTTGCATCATTTGCACGTATGTTCTCCCAGTTTGTAGGTTGTCTTTTCATTTTGTTTATGGTTTCCTTTGCTGTGCAAAAGTTTGTAAGTTTGATTAGGTCCCATTTGTTTATTTTTGTTTTTATTTCTATTGCCTTGGGAGACTGACCTAAGAAAACATTGGTACGATTTATGTCAAAGAATGGAAAACTCCTGTCCTTTCATTTATTAGTGATACAGTAAAGACACAGTAAGTATTTTGAGTTAAATGCTTACCTTCAGATTTGTCATAAAGTTGTAATAAAGAAAGAGAATGAGCTCAATGATAGACAAAATACAATAGAACAAAGAAAACCCAGAAACAGAGTCTTACATATATTTAATTTGCTGTATTGATGGATGTAGCATTGCATGTGGGGAAATAAGGGACAGTTTAATAAACGATGCTAGGAAATGTAGAAAGAAATGTTCACTTTCAGCCTTGCTTCTCTGAGAGAGACAGAGCCAGAGAGACACAGAGACACAGAGATATGACCAGAGCTAGGATAAAATATTTTGCTTAAAAAATTTCTTTACCCAAATTTGTAGGATAGCAGTTTCAGGGGTTAGATAGCCATGTTTATGAGTGGATATTTCCACACACTGAAAAATTCTACTTCCATGTGATGGAGCCCCAGGAAAGCTGGAAAGCATTTAGATACCCACAGTTGTTTTCTGAACTGTTGCTTGCTTTTGCAAAGGGCTCTTAGTTAGGTTTGCCAGACTTAATCTCTTCCACAGCCCATTAGGGAACTAGAAGTATGCCTTAATATAGAGGGGGAATCAAAACCTATCAAACTGATTTGGTTGAATCTTCCATTTCTCAAAAACTCAGATTGTTTTGGATGTCTTAATGAACATCCCATGACAGGATCAACTGTTCCTTTTTGCCTTTAATTTTATTTTGAGCTTTTTTGAGGAAGCACCATTGGTGAACTACTTAATCAAGCATTTAATCCATCTTCAAGAACTCCTTGAGGACTTCCCTGGTGGTCCAGTGATTAAGACTCCACATTTCCACTGCAGGGGACATAGGTTCGATCCCTGGTTGAGGAAGTTCCGCATGCCACACAGGGGCCAAAAATTAATAAAAGAACTCCTTGAAAATTAAAATGTGTATTCAAGTCTTTATTCCTGTGTTGGCTGAAGAGTAAGTATTATTGTTGACATTTCCAAAATTACACATGAATCTCACAATATAGAGTATGTAGTTGTTTTAAAAGCCTCCCCAACTTCCAGGCTACAGTATTCTCTTAAGAAGAGAGAAAGTTTCAGAACATATATTTGAAAGTGTAAGGGAGTATGAGAAATGCTCCACCTGAAGAGAAATTAGGTCAGTGATTTTGTCTGATGTTTAGTCAGAAATCAATCCAGTTTCACTTAACAGACTTTCTCTGAAAAAAATGCTTATTAGTAGTAGGTATTAGAACACAGGAACGTGCTTCCCTTAGGAGCAGTAGACTCCAGAGTGCTCAGTGAATCAAGTCTCAAGCAATTAATTGTCAAAACAAGTCATTTTTATTACATTTCAGTACACTTCCCTATGTTGATTTGGAATGATCAGTTTGCAGTTGGTCTTATGGGGCCCAAGGACAGCAAACAAACAAACAAACCAGTGTCACAGACAAAACGTAAACCCTTTCTATCGTTCAAAAGGAAATTAATAGAATTGACAATAGTCTTTTAAAAAAAGTAATTCCTTTTTAGTTCAAAATGTATTTTCTATATTAAAGCTCATGACACACTCAAGTCTAAAGTTTTCCCTTGTACTTGGTGAGGGACTACCTAATATTTGTTGATCACCTCATTTTCACATATATGAATTTGCACTTTAAATTCTGAAGAGATAATTTCAGCAAATGTACACCAAATAGGACTAATAGTGTGCATTGAGAACACCCAATGAAGCTGGACTTTGTGAAGATGAATTCCTTAAGGTAAATGAAACTTCCCTTAAGCCCAAACCCAAATAAAATGTAAACTGTTTCAAAGATACGTTTCATCTAAGTATTTCTGAGATACACTCACTAACTCAATTACTCCCAAAATAACCAAACAAATAAAACCAGGCTGGAGTGAAAGTCAGAAAGATCTGAAGCATGAAGAGAACTCGACGTGCTGAGAATTATCTAAGTCAATATTTCTTTTTTATCTCAGTTTGATAGTGAGTGTGCTCTTTCACATGGCAAGCTATGAGAACAAATAAAATGTTAGTAACTCAGTGAACTGTAACTTTTCAACCATGACAAAAATGACTTAAAAGGGAAAAAATCCTAGTGGATGTTTTGGAATCTAATGTTAGAAGCTAAAGTGGTCTCTTTACTGACCTTGGAGAAGACACAGAGCTATACCTATACATTTAGAACTAGTTTCAAAATACCTGAATTCAATGCAAAACAGCCATTTTACATGAGTATTAGTAGCTTTAAATTCTGCCTCTATTTCTAAAAATACCAAGCGTCAGAAAAAAAATGTGAAGCAAGAACTCTTACACGGTGCTACTGGTGCATAAATTGGTACAACCCTTTGATGAACAATTTGCTAATACCAAATAAAGTTGAAGTGAATACTGTATGGCTTAGCAATTCCACTCCTAAGTGTCTCCCCCAGAGAAACACTCACACATGTGCTCAAGGAGACATATGTGCCAGAATGTTTATAACAGCATTATTTGGAAGAGTAAAAAATTTGGAGACAACGTTAATGACCTTGAACAGAAGAATAGATAACTAGATGATGAAATATCATACAATAAAATACTATTTAGAAGTTAAAATGAATGATCTCGGGCTTCACCTATCAACGTCAATGAATCTTGCAAGATAGATGCAAGATGATAGCATTTGTATAGTTTTATTTTTATTTTATTTTATTTTATTTATTTATTTTTGCGGTGCACAGGCCTCTCACTTTTGTGGCCTCTCCCGTTGCGGAGCACAGGCTCCAGACGCGCAGGCTCAGCGGCCCAGCCGCTCCGCGACATGTGGGATCTTCCTGGACTGGTGCACGAACCCGCGTGCCCTGCATCAGCAGGCGGACTCTCAACCACTGCACCACCAGGGAAGCCCTGTATAGTTTTGAAATGTGAAAAACTCTATACTTTTAATGGATAATTTAGAGTAAAATATGCATATGCTGGATAATGATGAACATCAAATTAAGGATGGTAGCTACCTCTGAAGATGGGGTGGGGGAGAGGGGAGAGTCAGAGACAAAGACAGCGGGAGTTTATGATATTGAATATTATCCTCTCTATATCTTTATATGTCTGAAACATTTCATGCTGTAAAAAATTCTGCTTACTTTAATTCAGTACTGGAAAAGTGGATTATAATGTCTTGTCCCCTGATGATTGAAGTATAGTGAAAATCTACACCAAACTTACCTTCCATACATCCTTGTGGGTTTTTTTTAAAATCTTACATGCTAGCTGAAAATAACAGTCAAGAACTCTTTTCTGCAGTCTTCATAAATATCTTAAGAAATTACTATGAACTAACATACCAGCAGAAAACTACCATAGAATAATCCTTCATTGACTTCACAATGTGTGAATGTAAATGTGTTGTATAGGAGAAATATTTGCACTTAAGAAATGTTATGGGACTTCCCTGGCAGTCCAGGGGTTAAGACTCTGTGCTTCTACTGCAAGGGGCACAGGTTCAATCCCTGGTTGAGGAACTAAGATCTGGTATGATGTGTGATGCAGCCAAAAAAAAAAAAGAAAAGTTGAAAAAAATTGTTTTATTTTGCAACAAAATAACTACTTGTTGCCACCTGAGAACAACTTTAAAGGTCTGATTTTTAAATATTTCTAGCTCATAAATATTCTGCTTCCTTAAGCAACTTTTAATTCACAGTGTATTTAGTGCTCACTCAGCAATAATTGAATAGCAGGACTGTAAAGCTGATGAATTTTTTAAATCAAATAATTAGATTGTGTCAATTGGTATGTTGATAAATGTTGAACAACTGGCTCTCTTTAAAAAAGTATTTGTAGTATTTGTCAATATCTGTTGTGTAAATACCCCTATTATGGTGGATTTCAAGCTACTGACATGAAGTCACTGAACTGGACATTGGAAAGAGATGTGCAAAATTCACATTTGTGAGTTGGTATAAGCCAGTTCCAGCACATGGCTGATTTTATCTTATGAAACAGACACAGTGCTAGGCCCATAGTAAGTGTTCAGTAAAATTCCTTATTCCTTATGCGCTAAGATTTCCGAATTATAACCCACCATTAGGTAATGTGTAGCTATGCTTTGAGCCATATCAATTACCCAAATTTACATTTTCTAAAGTAAAAAAGCAGAGATTGTGATCTCAAGCACAATCATCTAAAACAGGACATATGGAAGAGAGTGTGGACAATGAAAAATATGGGATGCATTTTGAGAGAAATTAAATCCCTGTGGCAAAGAACAACAGTTTGATTTGGATATAAAACTTTGAAATCCAAATGAAAGCTAAGAGCTGACTATAAAACCAAGGTACGACAATAAAATACCTACCTAAATAAGGATACAAAGCACAGATAAGAGAGGTAAATATGGCTTCTGGAGAACACAAACACAAAAGCAAAAAATGTTAACAGGAGAGGAAAAGGCTAAAACAATGGTCTTATGGGCAATTCTTTTTTACATTTCCTAGAAATTAGTAATAACTCCTCTCATAATCCTTGGAAGCACATGAATGTAGGCATTCTCTCTGTATTTGTCTCTCTTCCTTTCTATGGCATATTCCCTATGTGTTCAGGTTGAATATCTCATTCCTACCTTAGATAACTGTGTTTTTCTCTGAGGTAGTCAGTAATAGCTTGTTTTTCTTCCATTTCATTCACCCATTGGTTCATTCAACAAGCATGCACTGAGTTTCTCAGAGACCTGTTGTATTCTTAATTTGGCTACTTACTTTCAGAGCTGAGTTTTAATGTCATGAAAATGCATGTTTATTTTTGTAATATATTCCAAGAGGAAAATAGATTTTTATATATAGATTTTCACTAAAGCATGTCATGTGTAAATCTCGAGACCCCTTAACTTTATGAGGTCAGCACCTAAGCCACTACACGGTTATTGATCCGGAGAAGCTATCTACTGCAGCATTTCTTTTTTTTTTAAACTTTAAAAAAAATAGATTTATTAATTAATTAATTTATTTATTTTTGGCTGTATTGGGACTTCATTGCAGTGTGCGGGCTTCTCATTGCGGTGGCTTCTCTTGTTGTGGAGCATGGGCTCTAGGCGCACGGGCTTCAGTAGTTGCAGCACACTGGCTCAGTAGTTGTGGCACGTGGGCTCTAGAGAGCAGGCTCAGTAGTTGTGGTGCACGGGCTTAGTTGCTCCACAGCGTGTGTGATCTTCCCGGATCAGGGCTCGAACCCGTGTCCCCTGCATTGGCAGGCAGATTCTTAACCACTGCGCCACCAGAGAAGCCCTGCATGCTGTCACTCTTATAGTTCTAGAAATGCTGCATTAGGGCTTCCCTGGTGGCGCAGTGGTTAAGAATTCACCTGCCAATGCAGGGGACATGGGTTCGAAATATAGGAAATATTCCTATTTCCATCCTTCTCCAATCAAGAGGTAGCTCTTGGGGGTAGGGTGGGGGTGGGGTTCGGGGGGCAAAAAAGAGGTCAGTCTCCTTCCAAGGTGAAATGATCTGGCCAGGAGTTCGAAATAGTACTCTCATTCTGTGAGGGGGTCTTGGCTGTCTTCCAGAAGCTGTTGCCTCTTTATCTATAAGAAAGTGTCTGCTTGCTGTTCTTCCCTTCTGATACCTTTCTCCATACAAGAGGTTGAGGTTAACTCTGGAAATCTCAAGGCAAGCTATAACCCCACGGACACGGTGGAAGAGGTCTGCCTTGAAAGTACTCTTGGAGAAAATGAGTGATCTGTGTACCTGGATTGGTTGGAAAGGGCAGGGGTCCCATAGTCTTTTGCCTGCTGTGACTCCATAGTTTCCAGAACATGGTTTTTGTGGCTTTAACCATGAGATTTTTTCCCCCCAAGTTTTAATTTTGTATTAATCCACGGATCCTAGCATTTTTCTTTTTTAAACCCTGAGGTTTCTAAATGGCATCAGCCTCAGATTCAAAAAGAGCCCTGATTCCTGAGTGCTTTGCTCAGACAGGCCTGTCAGCTGCTGAAGTCTGTTTTCCCGACACCCAGGGCTGGGCGGCATTGTTAGCATCCCAGATTCGGCGGGCCTTTGAAACATTCCTTCAACTCTCAAACAGCAGTTTTTGGGGTAGGCTGCTGTCTCGGCGTGCTGCCTATGTTTTACCCTGCGCAGCTGCAATGAATCGAGTTGAAATGTTGCCAGGATGACTGTGTGCCAGATGACACTGATGAAGTTGCTCTAGAAGTCAAATGTCACATCTGGAAGGCCCAGTGCTCACAGCTGGGCTAAAAGCCAGGCACCAGCACTGCAGGTTCATTCCACATGTGCTGCTCTGAGTCCAGGACTGTGGTTCCAGTTTGCTATTCGACCGCCACTCTGCCTTCCCCGCTACCTGTTGGTCTTCTTGATTTGGTCACCTGTTTGTCAATTAGAGCATCACTAGTAAGAATTTCAGGCAGTTTTCACTCCCAGGTTTGCTGAAAGGATAGCCACCAATGCAGAATGCCCCAGCGGCCCTAAAAATATAGACAGGGCTCTAATTGAAAGCATTGTACTTTCACAGTGTGCAGTGGGACACCTGAGTTCTAGTCCTGGCTCTTGACATTGTATTACTTTGGGCCTGGCATTATCTTGGCCTCAATTTCCTCATCTGTTAAATGGGTAGAGGAGTTTGGATGGTGTCTAAGGGCCTTTGCAGCTCAGACATTCTTAGATTGGATTGTAAACCTTCAGAAGTGGTTTAGAAATTATAATTAAGCAATTTTGCGAACTGGTCTGTCATGGTACAGGAAAGTTGGGGAGAAAACCTTTCTTTCTCCCTTGGCAGAGAAAATTGGACACTTTGTTCCTGTCAGCATTTAGCAAACAATATTCAAAAGAACCCAAAGCAGTCATACTTAAACAGCAAGTTGAAATGACCGCACTACATTAACACACTTTTCTTCACTCAGCAAGAGTTCTATTTTAATCTGTCACTCCCAATATTGTTGCAGCAGCATATTTCAGCCAATTTAGGTTAAGTAGCTACAGCGATTTTTGAAAGCATTAATGATTCTTATATGGCGACTGCAAATGCTCTAGGTAGAATCTAGCGAGGGCCTGGATCCAAAGCCCCTGGCTCTTAGGTGGGCTTAAAGGCCCCGTATGTTTAGTGGTGGCAACATGCCATATGTGGGTCCTAATGAATCCAGTCATTTTTGAGCTTATGGGGAAAAAGGCTGTGGATTTGAGACTGATGGGCCCAGAAGCTCCTCCCTCTGCCACAGGGAAGACCAATCGCAGGAGGTATAAGGTGTCCTGCCAAATGTAGGGTTTGGGACCTCTCTCTGGGAATGATTCAACAAGAAACACTTTGAGAAATTGAAAACTACCTTTATTGATACTTATGTTTGAAAGACTAAAGGAAAAAGGAATTAACTAGAGTAACTTGAAAGAAATCAGCAAGTGTGAGGTCTGGCGGAGGGTGAGATGAGGGCAGGAGCAGCAGCAGCTTGGTGGGGTCAAAGTGGTCCAAAACATGATGTTGTCAGTAGTTCCACATGTAATCACATGCACGGTAAATGATTCACATCACCCAAATTCGTGAAAAGCCAAGGTCTGAAGCAGAACACCAGTTTAATTCACAAAGGGAAATAGTCTAACAGATCGAACTATTGATGTGATTGATGTGTTGGTTGGTCAGTAACCCTCTAGAACATACAATATAGAAGGCCTAATTATAATCAAAAAGTGGCTTGGGGAGCATGAACCAGAAAAAGGGAGTTGGTTGGCTCATTGTAATGAGTGCATCCCTCTTCACTGTGGTGATACACCAGTTGAGGAGGCATGATGCCTATCTTCTCTGGTCTGAGCAACTTCTTCCTTAGCCCTGGATAACACTGGAGACACACCAACAAATTCTTTCTTGAAGACTCTATTAGCTCTAGTTGCAAACTGACTGTTCTGACAGGGGACAAAACACCTGGGTTGATGTCAGCTTTCTTGGTTACAATGACACGCCGGTTTGCCTTCATGGAAGCATGTCTAGTGAAACCTCCATAACAACACAATTAAAGCTCTTAGGAAACTATTCTGATGGGTCGTTCCTTCCATTATGTATGCATTTTAATAATGTGACTGTCTGAGAGGAACTTTTCCTCCAAGTTCAGGCACCTTACTTCATCCCTATGCAATGAAAAGCAAGTCCAAGACCAAACTGAGAGCAAGTCTGGGTTTGATAGGTATATATAATTGTGTACAGCAGTAAAACAGTATGATGCGCCCCTTCCCTCCTTTAATGCCTATGTAAGGAAAAGGGGAGAGAGGGAGAGAGAAAGAACAGAACTGATTTGGGGATTAGGAGTTGGCAAGGACAAAGGATGCAGGAATAAGGGTACTGAAAAAAAAGTAGTGTTTCCCATGAGTTTTAACCTGTCAGCTGCTCCTGTGTTCTTCCTGTATGAGTGTGGTGCTGGCCTTGTGATGGACTAGACCAAATATCCTAGATACAGATCTAATAAATTTTAACGTTTTGATGGGAGAGGTGAGAAAGATCTGGCACATGGAATGCTGCTAAGGACGGAGAAGCAGGGAGTCGCCCCAGTGGAGAAACATAATGCCTGATGCGCAGGATGAAGAACTTAACTTCACAGTTCTGTCAAGGGCTGGACCTGGAGGAATAGGCACAATTTCCCACCACAGTATATTTCTCTAGTGATTACATTTTCTAATCTACTTATTCTAGTAAAATATGAATTCTAGCTAGACTTCTTCTGGTAAAGAGAAAAAGCAGTATTCATAGAATGTATATATTCAAATCTAAAGAGATGGGAAAGTGATTATTTAGGAAAGGACCTTGTCCATGTTCAATCCCAAATATATCAGCCTTGGAAATACATTTTTCTTTAAGTGAACTTTGTTTTTTCCTTAATCCAGTTGACATACCGAGATACCTTGGTATATATTCCATATTTTCCTTTCACTGCACACTCTTCGCCCCAGCTAATAATTCCAGTTAAGAAACTGGTACCTTCCACTTCGGTAACATGGGGTCCCCCACTGTCTCCTTGGCATGAATCTTTACCTCCCTCATGGAAGCCAGCACAGAACATGTGATTATAGATGGTGAACTTTGTGGATCGAAGGCATGTAGCTCGGTCAACAAGTGGAACTTTCAGGTACTGAAGAATTGAAGCCGATCTCCCTCTGTTGAAGACTCTCCCCCAGCCACTCACATAACCATATCCAAATTTGAGGAAGATGTTTGTGTATTCCCTGTCAGCAATGCAAATAGGGGTTACGTAGCTATTTAGCATTAAGGGTTCATCCAGTTCCAGAAGGGCAATGTCATGGCTGTACTTATTAACAGATGCGTTGTAGCTGTGGTGAGGAATAGCACGGATCACGTTTCGCTTTTGCTCTGTAGTTTCTGTCTCCTCGGTGTTATGCTCACCTATTGAAAAGAAATTTGTTTTTCAATCACAGTCTTTCCCACAAAGAAACACGTTTTCCAAGTGTCCACCTAGCATCATTGAATTACCTGGCAGTCAGGTGTCAAAGATCTTGTATTGTTACGATTTTGGTAAAATGTAATGAGGGCCGATGCATACTTTTCAGACCAAAAAGCCATTCAGGACCATCGGATAGATGGATCTGTTCACCCATGCTGTTACAAGTCTTACACGGTTCACAGGTGATAATGAATCGACTTGTTATGAATTATCCTAGACGTTCCCAACTTCAAAGATTCTGACCCCCTTCTTTGAGCACAGATAATACATTCATTTGGTCATTCATTCAATGTTATCTGAGGGCAGGTTGCAGCTTGTGCCAGGTGCAAGGATACAAGAATCAGTGATATGACACGACTTTTGGGAAGGCGCAGTCTGGTGGGGAAACGGACACATCAATAGATAATTGTACTGCACTGACGTGAAAGGTCCGCCAAAAGAACGATGGGGGGCTTGGAGGATGGAACACATTGGATTTTGAAAAGATGGCCCCTCTACCACTAGTTCAACTTATTTAGCAATGAGCTTATTAGGCCTTAGTAAAGTATGGTCTAGCAGTCATGCAGAAGATCTAGGGATGTTGCAGACGTCTATCATTCTTTATTTACCTGCGACAACAGTAATTTTAACACCAGGTTTGATACAGTGGGCTGCAGTTACAACCCATTTTTCATTAACGATGGAACCTCCACAGAACCCATCAATTTCATCACTCAAAAGGACCTGTGGAAACAAAATTATGAATATTACTACATAATATATTTGATCCAGAGCAAAAAAACCCATGTGTGCTGTTTAGAGGAGTGGGCAAAATGTTGGCTTCTAGGTGCTGGCAGAAGTAGAGTGTTTCTGGAAAGTGTCAGCTTTGAAGATGAATTAGTGTTTCTGGAGCACAATCAAAAAAGCCATTTCTGAAACTCTTGAATAGAATGAGCAGTGATAGCCAGGGGGAGCACTAGATGAGGCAACTATGAGGAAATGGCTTCTTTTGATGATTCAGGGCCCTTGGATTCCTTTTCCAGGTGAGTCAGGTTCTCTGATAGCATGAATTGCTTCACGGGGATATGGCAGGTACATTCAGAAACGCACTTATTTGACTCCTGGGGATCAATAGTTATTACCCAGTCTTCTGTCTCTGCACGAGGAAATCTCCTTGCTACAGATCATTTGAAAGAGAAAAACTATTGATTTTTCCAGGAGGTCTTTTCAAGCTCTTTCTAAGCCAGAATGATATGAAATGAGACCTATGGCCTCCCTAAGGGCTGTTCTATGGCCATCCAGGCAGTGAGCAACAGCAGAGCTCACCCACTCCTTCCGGTCTCCCCCAGCTCTATTCTCCTCCCCCAACTGGATCCGTAAGCTGCCTCTGTCCTAAAAGGTCTATTAAGCTATGTTTGATTTGGGGACAAAGCAGACAAAGGTGTTTGGGTGCTCCTTTGAGCCTGGACATTATTAGATAAGAGGCCAATCCATCCTTTCATCTGTACGTTCATTGTATAGCCAGAGTGGTTCATGAATATTTTTACCACCTCAATGTCTAGATCAAGTTGGAGAATTTCACTTCTTGTGTATGCAAGGGCCTGGATCCATCTGAGAAGTGTGAACACTAGAGGGCACACTAACATTTGGTAAACCCTGTGTGGGCCCTGACTAGCCCTTGTGAGCTGCTGACCTTTTACTAAAGCACACATAGTCCCAGGCATAAACCCATTCATAATAAACTAGGGAAGGGGTGTGGTCACTCCTTTCAAGTGTGAGTCTGAGAAGGTCCTTGGGGGCATATTCTAGTGAAGATTCTTTTTGTCCTGAATTCAGTTTATGGAACACTTGCTAAGCCCTAGACACTAAAGCACTTGCTAAATCCTAGACACCAAAGCACTAGCCTCCTACCTGGAGACCTATGGGCCTGACTCACTGCAAGCCTCTGAGCCTCTTTTCCATACTCAGGTTTCCCTCTCATTCTAGCTGTTTCTTCTTACGTTGAAAAGTAAAAATATAGGAAAACTCACACAAGATAATAAACACCAGTGTACCCATCGCCCAGACTTAACAATCTTAATTTTTTTTGAACCTGTATTGATTGCTAACTATGGATAATCACTGTGCTAAGTGTTTTATGTACTTTGTGGAGTGACAGTAACATATCCATATATAGACGAGCAAACTGAGGTTTAGATATGCAGTTAGTTAGTTAAGGTTAGTTAGTGGTGAGGCTGGGTTGCAAACCCTAGTCAGCCTGGCTTCAGAATCTAGGCTTCTAAGCACCCAGTATTTCTCCAAGCGTGCTTGGTGGGCCGATTGCTGTAGAATCATCTGGGATGCTTGTAAAATGCAGCTTTGGGAGCCCACCCAGACTTAATCAGAATATTTGGTGGCTGGGATGGGAGAAAATGAAGATCTCCAGAATATCCTTATGCATAATTAAATTTGAGAAATTCGGTTTCAGAATTCCCAAGGCTTGGTGACCTTTCTTAAGGTTTTAAAAGTGCTCACTCCAGGCAGGGCTGGCTACATAATTTGTAGGGCTTGTTGCAAAATGAAAACGCAGGGCCTCTTGTTCAAAAGCGAGGAAAAAGTGTCACGGAAGATCCTAAAAAACAAAACTTTTTCTTTTCTTCTGTGGTGTCTCACAACCTATCATGGTGTTTTGAATTTACTATTCAAAGTTGTGCTTCCTCGGGTATGGGGGATATTCGCTGGCCGTGCGCAGATCCTCACGGGTGCCCAGGGACTACAGCCTGAAATCGAGCACGCAAGCACAAAGGCAGCCCTCAGCTGCCAGGTCCCCTCTTCCGCCAGCCCTGTGCTGACGCCCTGTGCCGACGCCCTGTGCCCCAGCAGGGGAAAGGGTAAGTCAGTCTTTCCCACTGGTCCACTGTAGCAATCAACAGCAAACAGTGACTCCCAAGGGATTTCAACTTCCCCGCCAGGATATGTTCAGGCCCTGGAATGAAGGTGGACAAGAGGTTTGCCCCTGCCATTCACCCTCCAAATGTGCTATGATGCATTTCTGGTCCTGAGATGCGATGTGGCCACGCCCCGTCCCCAAATGGCATAGAGTCTGTGCACCCAGCCTCAACCCTCCCTGTGCCTGTGCCGGAGGATGATGACAATGGTAGCTGTTGAGGGTGAGGAGGTGGCATCTGCCAGTGAGCCAGAGGTTGGGGGTGGTAGTGGTCACTGGGCAGCTGTGGAAAGGGGAGACAGAGCTAGCCAAGGCACAACAGGACAGGGGAGAGGGAGGTCAAGAATCCATCCCTGGGTGGTGCTGAGAAGTAAGAGTGTGGTGACTTGAGGTTCCAGGTCCCCAGCACATGCATGCTCCATTGTCTCATTGAACTTGAGTTACAAAACACAAATGCAAAGCACTGAACTACAGATGCGGGAACCTTTTGAAGACAGGGCCCTGTGCAAGTGCACTGGTCACCAGCTCATGAAGCTGGCCCAGACCTCAGGTGAGTTTCATCACCAAGCAAATTTGCGTAACTGTTCTTTACTGGGCCTAATGATTACAACTGAATACATTTGCTCAAGTAACTGGAGTTAAGCATTCACATGCAATGATATAATGGTGCTTCTCCTCTATATGAGAGGTGAATTGGACATCTCTCAGCTTAATGGGCTAGTTAGGCCAGAGTGAATGATAGCCACAGCGCCTGGGCACAGAGACTAATCTGATGTAGCTAGTCTGACTCCTGCCAAAGACTTGCTGCCCGGAGCTTCTACACTGTTCTGGTGGATGGCTGAGAAATACAGTTGTGTTCTTCTAAGCCCGAAGAGTGTTTTTTTGCCCATTCCTGATTGGTATTAGAAATTTTAGCAAACATCTTTGCCAAGAAAAAGCCCTAAAATACATTTGCCTTTAAAGATATTACAAGCGACTTGGTTTTGGAATGTTTGCTTGGCTACCTCAGGATCACAGCTATCTAAATATTAGCTGTTTGGGTTTGAGCTGTCTGCTTGGCGAAGGACAAGTTCTTGTATGGCATCACTTTGGAGAATGCTGGAAAAATGGGAAAGCATATGTTCTGAGCAAGGATGTCAGAGTTCTGATCTGTCAAACATTTTCATGTTTGTCACATCCTAACAGGAGCCTGTTTTCTCTTTCAGACATACCCACACACCCACACACATCTGCAAAACACACATTCACATATCTGTTTTGATGTTCTTCACTGACAATGCCAGCCTAGAATAAAAGCTGCTGCCCTGTTGTTCCCTTCCTAACCTTTTAACTCAAACTTGGCCTTTCCCTGTGATTTCAGTAAACCCTCACTCTCCCTACTTAGCCACCTCCAGCTTTACAATAACATTTTTTCTTTGCACATTTGTTCTCTTTCATATGAAGAGCAAAACCATTTCTACATGATGCACAGCTTATTATGCCCACAGGTGTGATTCGCCCAGCCCTTGGCCCTACTTCATTTTTCTGGGCACAGAGGGGATGCTCACTTTTGGCTTTTAATGGTTAACTAGACTCGTCATTGAAAGAGACTTCATCTAACCATCCTAGAGAATAATTGTATAAATGTTCTGTTCAAAATAGTTTTGTGAGGCCAGATGATATTACATATGTTATGTTTTCATTTCTGCTAATTGGAGCTGTATCATCTGAGCTAGGAAAAATAGAGGATTACCTTTCCAAGTGAAGATATATCTATAGTCTTAGGACCTTCCTGTAACATCTTCCTCCCAACCCCTGTCCACCCCCCCCAACCCCCGCAAAAAAAGAGAAGTTCTGGTTCGTACAGATGGTAACTGCATGTTGTCTGCTATGGGGGTGTATCCTAATCAAATGGAAAGGATTGGGTCTGTGTAGGTAGCTGTATAGGTCAAGTGCTCAGGTGCCTTTAAGGATAGCTTCAGGCCAAAGCTGAGGAAAGCCAAGACTGGGGAAAATGCTAAGACATTTTAAAGATTGTTTAGGCCAAGAATAGAATAAGGGATAGACAGACTGCCTCTCAAGACATATTTTGTTGGGTAAAATGGTTAAATACAGGCAATTGCATATGATACAGCCGATATAAAGGATTAAGGAAAGCTTAACTACTTGGTTTCCATTGTATTCCGTTTTTATCAATCTCATAGAATGATCTTCAAATTATTAAATGTACAATAATTATGGCTAATACAGAACCTGAGGCCCATGATAAAACAAAAGAGAAAGATCTGGTACTTCACGCACAGGGCCAGTCGGATCCTAACTCAAAGCAGAAGAGGAGGACAGAACTCTTGGGGGCAGGCTTGCGCATGCTCAGAATTGTGGGCTGGCAGGGTCAAGTGCATGGGACCAAAACCCAGTTAAAGCTTTAGAAAGCGGAAACACAGTGCTACTTCCTCAAATCTCTCACTATTAAGCTGTTGATGAAGGTGGTCTCATGGTACAGGTGTTGCAATTTCCCAACTCTAATGTTCACATCTTTCATTGTTTCCCTTTGTAGCCGTATGAAATTCGAGTTCTGTTTTAGTTTCCCACTCCGCTAAGGATATACCGACTCTAGGAAATAGCCTTTCTGTTCCTATATAAGAGTTAACCCTCTAGCTTCCTCTCTCCGCTCCTAAGTGGCCCTGCAGAGTCCCTGCTTCCCGTCCCCAGAGTTCTCCAGGGGCTCTGAGACCAACCCTGGGCATCTGGAGGGAAAATGAAGGAAACTGGCCTCACACCTCCCTAAGCTCCTTTCTTGGGTGTTCTGTCACTGTGATGTAGGGTCAGAGGTCATAGGTCAGGCAAGCCTGCCTTCACCTTTGGCCTTGGGGGTCGGGGGTCAAGGCGGCCGGAAGCACAGGGGCTTCTGGGAAGCATCTGTGGCTGACCCGGTGCGGCTGTGGCTGCGGCGGCGGCGGCGGCGGCGGCGGCAGCGGCGTTTCCTCTAGCTGGGAAGCGGAGACGAAAGCCCTAGAATAAGGTAAGAAATGCACGCGGCCGCGGACAAGCTGCGCCGAAGGTGAAGCTCGCTCCTTAGGGTCTCAGAGCTGCACGGGGTGGCTGCAGTCCCTAGCCTGTCCTGTCTCATCTCCCACCAGGGGAGCCCGAGCCCTCGATGCTCTCCGGGATGGGGTTGTCCCGCTGCTGCTGTCCCAGTGACAGAGCAGCTCGAGTCAACAATTCCACGAACATCTGTTGAACCAAATCTCCTCCCCGAGCTGCCCAGCTCACGTGGCCAGCCCAAGTGGTTGGGAAGGGCTTTCTTTTTCTTTTTTTTCTTTTTTTGGCGGTACGCAGGCCTCCCACTGCTGTGGCCTCTCCCGCCGCGGAGCACAGGCTCCGGACGTGCAGGCCCAGCGGCCATGGCTCACGGGCCCAGCCGCTCCACGGCATGTGGGATCCTCCCGGACCGGGGCACGAACCCGTGTCTCCTGCATCGGCAGGAGGACTCTCAACAACTGTGCCACCAGGGAAGCCCGGAAAGGGCTTTCTTAACCGGGGCCAGGATCGACCTGCCTGCCTGGAACTTTCACCCGTAAGTCTACAAAGAAAAAGTCGGCGTCCCCTTTCTCTTGTGGCCCTTTAACTCTTGCAAACAGCTCACCTAAACCTTTTCTTTAACAGACTAGACATTTCCAGTTCGTTCAAACTGTTTGTTACTCCAGAGGAAAGTGAACTCTGTCTGTGCTGCTTTGTGGGATTGCTTCACCCACGTGGTCGCGTTATTTCCCATCCCCTTTTATTGACGCATCAGCATTTTGAATCACTTTTTTCTAGGTGACATTGCTACACAGTATTTCCTATGTTAGAGCCACAGATCTAGTTTGGCCATTGAAACCCCAGCTGTTGCTAGCTTTCTCTTGATGCCTGGGCTGCAGCAGGTGTGTTGCAGTCTTGTCTGCAATCAGATCAAGCATTTCCACCTTGCAGATTGACGGTGACATGGTCGAGCTGACTCATCCACAAATGGGGAGAGATTCTGGTTGGTTTTCTTTCTTATTTTGTCTAAAAGTGACTTTTGCACACTCAGTTTGTCTCCTATTTTTGAAACCCAGTAACCTTTTGTGAGAAACTGGGTGGAGGTGGGTGTGGAGAGACGGTTCTCTGGTGAGGAAGGCATCAGTGTGAAAGTATGGCAGGGTCTTTCTCAAGTATCCTAGCAAGTAGCACAGCTCTTCACTTTTGGAAAAAACTAAAACCTAGCGCTTGGTACCTCTACAGTCAGTAATCTTACTTCATATGGATGAAATAGCGAGTGAACGTGTATGTGCACAGGTGTGGATGAGTGATCTTGAACATTCCTAATGATCTTAGCTGGGCTCCATAGGAAGGAGACAACAGGTACACTAAGTGTGCAGCGAGGAGGATGTGAAAAGATTTGAAATAATGGGTATCAAATCTAGCCCTTGGCTGTTACCTCAAAAATGTGCACAGGTGATTTTCATGTGGGTTGTCTGCAGATCACACCTGGAGAAATGTGGGACTAGGGACCACGAGTCTACTGTTTGGTGTTTTGGAGCCTAGCTTCTATAAAAAGTTTGTTTCCTTTGGACCAGTGCGTTTCAAATTGTAGAGTGCGTCAGAATCACCTGAAGGGCTTGTTAGTGCACAGATTGCTGGCCTCACCCTCAGAGATGCTGATTCAGTAGGTCTGAGGCATAGCATGAAAATTTACGTTCCTCACAAGTTCCCAGGTGAATCTGATGCTACCACACTTTGAGAACTACAGCCTTTGACCAACCCCTGTCTCATATGCCCTGGTTCCAGTAACCCAGTTCTTGTCTTAATCCTTCCTGAGTCCTTTTAAAAATGCCTTCGAAATAATTCAGTTTCTCTGGATCTAGTGACTTTCTGACTCTCACCAGTTCTCCCAGGGGCTGAAGCTGAAGTAATACCCAGAACCCCAGCACCAGTGACCTCGCTTCCAGACCTCCCTGTTGCTTGTCTGAAATCCTGCTGTGCTATTTCCTTGATGCCAAACTCTCCTTGACCTTGTATGGTAGCTGTCCCTGGACTTCTCTCTCACCAGCTTCCTCCTCCGGCTTAGTGTTGAAACTTGCCTAAATACTTCCCTCATCCCAATAAGTCTGTCTGATGTCCTAGCCTCAGCCTCCCACCTGGCCTGGCCCTTGCCCACTGGGCTCCGGTTTTGACACACCATAAATATAGAGTACCTGCCAAGGGAATTGACCTCTTATGGCGTCTTCTCCACCAACAATGCGAATGACGTCATTGGATGATTGGTTGCTTTGAGTGATGTTATCCAAAATTATTTCAGCTTCAGTAGAATTTTCATAGTCCATATTGGAAAAAATAGTCTCAGCACGGGTGAACTTCATACGAGGGTTTGAGACAGAAACTCTTCCACAGGGAAATGGCACTAGACAAATGGGAAAAAAAAAATTAGTGTTCTGGTATTTCTCATTGGCAAGCAGAACTTGTATTACAAAAATCGAAAATGAGGCCCATCCTTGTCACTTCTGAGAAGTAGGCCTGTCGATATTTTTAAAAAAATCAAATCAATGAATATAGTCTAAAACTAAAAGGTTAATTGAATTATTTTCATGGAAAGTTTTCAAACCCTTCATGAAAAGGACATTTGGCTCAGGAATCCATCATCTTTATGGAAATAGAAGAGGTGTTCCAGAATTGAATTTTTTAAGACTTTTATAAAGTCTAATGACTTTCTGTTTAGTTTCTTTGCTAAAAAGTCTTACTCTCAAGTACTGTCCCTGAATGGAAATCTGGTGCCATGTGACTTTGATTTTAGAATTAGGTAAATGGAATGTCTGCTGCTTATTGTTAACAGGATTTCTTTCTTTCTTTCTTTCTTTCTTTTTTTGGCCGCACCACGTGGCTTATGGGATTTTAGTTCCCCGACCAGGGATCGAACCCGGGCCCTCAGCAGTAAGAGTGCAGAGTCCTAACCACTGGACCACCAGGGAATTCTCAGGGTTTCTTTTGTAGACCAGAATGCCTTCTAGATTCCAAGGTGGACTTTAGGTATCCATTGGGGAGAGATCATCGTGATTTAATTACCTGGCTATTGAGTATTAACCAAATAAGTTATTGATATGATTATTACAGCCACATCTACCTGGGCACTGGCCACCTTTTACCTTGGGTTGGTTTATTTCCTAAAGAAAAGAAATCATCTACTGAAACACTGGGGACAACCCGAATGGAAATTTGTAGTCCAGCAAAGTCACCTCACATTTCATTTCTCACTTTCCTTCTATCCACATTCCTTATAACAGACATTTCTATAGCAACCAGCTGTGGCAGAGTATCATGAAGACAGCATGTGGTTGGGAAAACAAGAAATTAGTTCAGAATACTTATGTATAAATATAAATCATCAACAATAGCTAGAGAAAAGGGACCATTACTATTGAAAGGCAGAAAAGCTTATTTTAGGTTTGGCCTATTTATTCTGCTAAAGCTAAGGCTATATTCAAATATAACACTTAATAGTTGGAGGTGGGTCTCCATTTTTTTCCTCTCTTATAACAGAGAAGGGCTTATAAGGGTTTACCTACTATGCTATCTGTCTACACTGGAAGTTAGGTTTCGAAGGTTAAAACAGATATGTGCACACACTTCTCCCTAGGTAGGCTAAGTTGAAGCAGTGTATGTCAAGAACCAGGTAGAAGAACAGGAGGCAGGCAGGTCCCTGAAGCATTAGAGACTCTTCATTTTAGTGTAGCATGTATACTCTTGGCTTCTGATGCTGCCTTTAATTTCCTCTGCCGGGTGCATTGCTGAGATAGGTATCGAACCCAGTTACAGAGGAATGGTGCGTGATTTAATGTACCAATTTAATAAGATATCAGGCTTTGGAAATGCAAAAGAAATTATATCTAGTTTGCTTCAAAAAGACCCCTCATTTAGCAAATGTAATTGATCCCACAGAACCTGCTTTTTTCAAAATCCAAGTTTCTACTGCCTTCTTTTTCAGAGAAGAGCAGTATGAGTTTGGAGTGGAGATGCTCTGAACACACCAGTCAGCTGTCAACATGGTGGCATGGTTGGCATGAGTGGGAAACATTGCTTTGTCCACTGCTGTATAGACTGACTGTGCTGATCAGCCTGACACAACTTAAAACAGATGGTTGTCGGAACTGTTGTGATGCCAAGCGTGTAAACTCAGCTGAGACCCAAGGATAGGAAATAACTTTCTTGGAGTAAGCCAGCCACACCCAGACAGATCATGCTTAAAATTCACTATCCTTGTACTAGAAGCCTATCAGTCGATCACGTACGTATCTTTTATGTTATGGGATTACTACATTAATTTGACTTGGCGAATTACAAATAGGCATACAGAAATCACACAAATCGATTGCTTCATGATATAAAGGTCAGAGAAAAAAATCAGACACAGAAAAGAACTCAGACTGAAGACAGTTGCAGAATTTCTATTTAAAATGATGATGCATTTTGAAAAATTAATTTGTCCAAGCTGCTAGTCTTTTCTATGATTTCAAAAGGAAGTAGAAACAAGTAGGGCATAAAATTATGTAGGTTAGTTATAACGCAAAAAGTTCAAATATGGATTTGGAGAATGTATCTGCCGAGCTTAAAAAAAACTTATTTAGATTTTGACCTGCTGGTTCGCAGGACTTGTGGTCTTCTGCAAGTCGGTATCCAGCAGTACAGGAACAAACCACCTTGTTATCAGCGCCCTTTTTACAAAACTGCTTGCATCTGCCATTCTTAATGCTGCATGTCGCATCTGAAAGAAAGCAGAATCAACAGCAATAGCATCATGTATTTTTTTAAAGATTTTTTTGATGTGGATCATTTTTAAAGTTTTTATTGAATTTGTTACAGTATTGCTTCTGTTTTATGTTTTGGTTTTTTGGCCACGAGACATGTGGCATCTTAGCTCCCTGACCAGGGATCGAACCCACACCCCCTGCATTGGAAGGGGAAGTCTTAACCACTGGACCGCCAGGGAAGTACCAGCAACAGCATCATTTAACATGCATTTCTAAAAAGTACATGAAACTACTGACTCCTGTACAGGTCAGATATAAACTGGGGGCATTCATGGAGAGAAGTGTGTGAACCTTGAGCTAAGAGTAGGGAAAAAAAAAAGATAAAAATCTTAATAAGGCATAAAAATGGTGGCAGCAATATATGTGATTTGACATAAAACTGAAGTTGTAGATATACTACTTTCACAAAGTCATAGAGTGCAATGAAAAAAGCTGTTTATTAGAGTATAACGTATTCCGAAAAGTACCCAGAATTTTGGAATAAGTTTTCACAAGGTGACTGCGCTTGTTTAAACAGTAAACAGATCAGTACATAGGACGTTATCAAAGCCCCAGAAGCCCTCCTAATTCCCCCTTCTTGTCACTATTTCCTCCTTTCCAAAGTTACCGTTACCTGACTTCTAACAGGGAATTAGTTTTGCCTGTGCACGGAGTTTATACAAGGAGAAGCTCCCAATATGTACTCCTCTGTGTCTTTCAGGTAACATTTTGTCTGTGAGCTTCATCCATGTTGTTCTGTATAGCTATAGTTCATCTGCATGCTGTGTAGTATATTCCATTGTATGAATATTACTACCTTCATTCATCCATTTTACTGTGAGTGAATATTTGAGTTGAGTTTCCAGTTTTTGGCTCTTATGTATAATGCTGTAATGAACATTCTTGTACATATCTTTTGGTAACATATGCGTGCATATTTACTGGATATATACTTATGAGTGCAATGATTGGACCATGTGTTCAGGTTTAGTAGATACTGCCAAGTAGTCTTCTAAGATAATTGTACAAATTTGGATTCCCACCATCAGCGTATGAGAGTTCCAGTTACCGGATATATGTATTGCAGATATCTTCTCCCACTCTGTGACTTACCTTTTCACCCTAAATAGTATATTTTGCTGAATAGAAGTGTCTGGTTTTAATATAATCCAGTTTTTCTAAGCAAACTTGAAGCTGGCTGAAGTGAGTATGTGTCAACACAAGAGAATGAAATAGGGTCCTTTAAGGGAGCTAAATGCCAGAAATGCTATGTGTTGACAATGATAAGCATTCTACTGGCTCATATTTTCTTTACTCTCCTATACAATCTCCCTTATTAATATAAAATATCTTTCTTTGTCTCTTATAATGCTTTTTGTTGGGATTCTGTTTTACCTGATATTAAGATAGCTTTGCCAGTTTATTTTTGTTAGCATTTACCTGGCAAATGTTTTCACATCCTTTTATTTTAGTCTCCTGGTAGAGTTTTATTTTAGGTTATCTCTTTTATCAACAGCATACAATTAGATTTTTAACTCCAGACTGAAAATTGTCATTAACCCCAATTCACATTAATTGTGATTCCTGATATATTTGGCTTGTTCCTGCCATCTTATTTTCCATTTTCTAATTTGCGTGCTTTCCCTTTGTTTCTCTGATGCGATCTCAATAAGAGGAAGTAGCAGGGTTTAGGGCTTGCTGGCTGAGACCTGCTGAGTTAAAAGAGACAGGCTCTGCCCTTGGGCCTATTTCTGTCTCTAGAGCAGCATAGGAGCACAGTGAATGGAAGGCACCTTCCCCCTTACCTACAGGCTCAACAGCAGTACAGCCTTCAAGAGAAATGCTCACTTGTCAGTGCAGTTAGAACATGGAGAGTTTGAACATGAGCGACTGTGTTAGCCACCTCTTTGTGCACCACCTTAGTCCCCACCAGCCTCACCCACGTCTGTCCCCAGCACCCTGGTGATCAGCTCTACATGGACTTCCGCTGGTCTCGTCCAGGTGCGGCCTTGAATGGCCTGGGCTTAGATCTGCACTGTGTGCCTCTCGCCTCTTAGTTTGGCATTCCCGGGTTGATGCTGAGGCCTGGGATGCCACGTGACCTCTAGGGGCCCCCAGCGTGTACAGCCTGGTGATGCAGGGGAGTTAAAGCCCCACAGGCTGAAGTGTTGACCATCTGGAGAAGGGTGCTGATGGACAGATTCTTTCACCTCTTCTCCCTCCGAGGCTGACTCTCCTGAGGCCAGCTCACGTGGCTTCTTGGGAAAACAGTCCCCGGAGTTCAAACAATCAGCTGCAGATGAGGAGAGATGACTCCTTTTACTCTTGGTTCTCCTTTCCTCACTGCCTCACTCCCCCATCCCTTACTCTTGCCCCCCTAGAATTGCACACTCTAATAGATAAGCTTGTGTCACAGACTCTTTTTTCCTGGGGGATTCCAGGCTAACCGAGTGACTGTATGGTTTTGGAGTATATTATGGATTTTTGAGTGACAGATCTAAATTTTCTAATTACATTTTACATAGGTAGCATAGGCTAATGTAATGATTCGCTCATGTTCCTTACTGATACTTCAGGAAATAAGGGGAGGCAAATCATCTGTTACTAGGTGGACAAAGGAACCAGCCTGAGCCTTAACCTTTGCTACCAATAATCCACTAAGTGCATGATCCAAAAAGGTGGCACTTGGTCCTTTTTATTTATTTATTTATTTTTTAAAGACCTTTCTCCTCACTATTGGTGATTACATCCCTGGCTCTTCTCATGTTACTAACAATCATTTTGTCGCTACAAAGCAATACTAGAGTGTTCAGCCAAATCAAATACCACCTGCAGGGAGTGTTCAGTCAATATGAGATTGTGCTAAGTTCACAGAGGTGGGTGGTAGGTGCTGACTACTTTGGTCCAGGCCATGCACAACGGGAATGGGTAAAGCCAGGGTGCTTTTCCCAATTCTGATGCTGCGTCCTTGGCTAGGTAACTAGACCTCTCTGTCATTTTCCTCATTCGTCATTGCTCTTTGCAGCCCAGTGTGTTGCCGCTGTTGCTGTCCTCTGGGTTGGTTTGCACACGCAGTGGGAAATATTGCTGTCCGACCAGCAGTCTTTTGACCTCAGGTAAAGAACTCGAGTCTGGAAAGAGAATAACAGCACGAGGAGTTCCAGTTGAGAGGTCTGTAGTCCTGGACCTCAGGGACAGTCACCGTGGGTGGGCCTCATTCATCAATTGTTTCTTGAGCACTCGGACGTCAGGCACTGTGTTGGGTGTGGGTTCTCCCTGGTCCTGGGGCTGATCTCAGTGCCTAGAATATCTGTGGAAGGACATGTCAGAGCATCTGTTCTTCTCCCTCCGTGTTAGCACAAATACCTCTTTCTAATTCCCCTCATGCCTACTACAAAAGTTATCGTGTTCTGCTTTATTTTACTCTGCCTTCATCTTCCCTGATATATTCAGGGATGGAAAAACCAAAGCTTGGACAAAAGATGTTCTGTTTAACCAGTGTATCACAGAATATGTTGTTGTTCAGCTAAACTCAAGATATTTTCTTTTTTCTACTCCACAGAAATACGCAGTAAATTAGTAGTGTCTGTGACGTGTTAGCAAAACGAAAAATAAAGTGTTTATATGCTTGTTTTTCTTTCCATCCTCTGTTACTGTGGGGAAATGCCTCTTGTACTCTTTAGAAGGGACGGGAATGACCAAGTTCTTACAGACTTTGATTTATCTGAAAAGGACTCAGATGTGATGTGTAGCTGGGCACATACAGTGGTCTTTATTCCAGCCAAAGGGACACAATAGCCAATTAATTGTTCTAACTAGAAAGTGTGCCCTGAATATTTGCACCTCTCTCCCCTGGAGAGGAGCCTGATGAACAACAGAAGAGGAAAACAACAAGAATTTAACAATGGAAATCTCCTTCCTTTTCCGAGACAGGGTGAGGCAAGGGACTTGGGGCCCAGATACTCCATAAACTGTGCTGTTTTTCTAGCAGCTTTTGAGATTAGTCCTTAGTTCAGTTTGAAGCAACAGCTTAAATGGGAGTTTGTATATGCTTTTGCTTTCCTCTAGTGTCTGAGATAAAGAGCTTTTTGAGAGAATTCCCACTTTGTTTCTGAACTAAGCAAGCTGGGAGGATTTTTCTAAAACTTGATCAGATGGGCTGGGGGAGCTCAAGACACCCTAGAGGCCAGGTGTAGTGGTGGCTGCAGTGTCACTGCAGAGCCCTGACCAAACCAAAATGTGGGGAACCCAAGAGGCCTGAGATGGTGCCCGTTGTAGACTTAGCACTTTTGCTGTGTAGACTGTAGCCTCACACACGTAGCAAAACCTGTTATAGCAGTTTTGTGCTTATAGCTACATTCCTCAGGGCTCTTTGCCTCTTTTAAAGTGTCTTTATTTTTAAACTAAAGACATTTAGGAATATTTAATACTAAACACTGTTTTCAGTTATACTTTGCTACCACATGCCCTCCATTCTTTTCTTTTTTTGCGGTACGCGGGCTTCTCACTGCTGTGGCCTCTCCCGTTGCGGAGCACAGGCTCCCAACATGCAGGCTCAGCGGCCATGGTTCACGGGCCCAGCCGCTCCACGGCATGTGGGATCTTCCCGGACCGGGGCACGAACCCGTGTCCCGTGCATCGGCAGGCGGACTCTCAACCACTGCGCCACCAGGGAAGCCCCCATGCCCTTCATTCTTAACGGAGACCAGTTGAGTCCTTCATTCCCTCAGCTCCAATAGTTATATTATTTAAGCTGATACTCCATCAGTTTCTGTAGGTTTCCATAATAGCAGGATCGGATTTATCTAGGTCAATCTGAACTTGAAATTATAACCTTTCAGATGAAAGTAGCACTTCAGAGGTGTTGAGCTAATGAACACACCCATAGGAAAGGGAACCCAGACATCGGTTTGTCTCCATGCTGGGAAGCCTGCAGGAGTGGGATTCCAAGCCTGAGGTAGAGTTCATCCACCTGCATCTCCTTTTTTCTTTTTTTTTTTTAATGTTTTTGCCCTGCCACCTTTTCTTTTTCCTATCTTCTATTCCTTTTTATCTTTTGGATCTCAAAGGAAGATGATCAATGGATTTCTCTTTAGCACTGAAAGGATTTCTGAACAGCATTAGAGATGACTTTTTCCCTTCTCAATAGGACAAGTGCAGCTGCTGTGTTTCATTTTGTTTTATGCCCTTTTCATCTGTGTGTCAGACGGGTTGCCATAACGCCTTAATAGAGTCTTGCTAATTTTCTACTCTTTGCCCTTAGTCATGTAGCCTGTGGTGTTAGTCATGTAGCCTGTGGTGTTAAATTCTTTCTCTAGGACTGCATCTCTATTCTTCTGGAGTTTCAGAGGAGAAAGAGAATCCGTCATTAGCACTGTATGCTTTTCACAATCACGATACCAGTAATCCTGCATCCAGAGGTAATAAACAAGTAGGTAAAGGACTTTGGGGTTTACTGTTCCAATTGCCAAAATCTCAGAACAAAAAAATTCTAGGATATGCAAAGAAAAGATGCACAGTGATCCTAGATTTTCTGTTGTGTAACTCTTTCAGCGTAATCAGTATAGTCAAATTCAGGAATGAGTTTTGATTTTTGTCAACAAATTTCATACGTGAAGTGGTTTGTATGCATGGAGAAGTGCCTAGTATATGGGAGAATTGGTCTTCTCATACCCCAGTTCTTTACTTAGTTGACTTCCACTGCTTTTGTTGATAGCAATTTAGTCACGAGTTCTAACAATTTTATGGGTCAGTTTTCTTTGTGTTTTGTGGGTAGCAGTTAGGAGAATGGGTTTTGGCCAAACCAACTGAAATTCAAGTCCTGGCTCAACTGTTTACTGCTTCTGTGATTTTTGAGCTGTTTGAGCTGCACTTTTCTCATTTGCGTAGAATGGAGATGATAATTGTGCTGACTACATGTGGTTGTATTGAGGATGAATATGCTAGCGGAACATCATTACCACTTCCTACTAGCTACCAAATCTTACTATTGTTCTTCATGTAGTTTCTTGAGCACATCCTGGAAACTATGACTGCAGATAAAATGAATATTTATAAGCTTTGAAAGTATGTTTTATACAATGGAATATTATTCAGCCTTCAAAAAGAAGGAAATTCTGTCATAATCAACAACATGGATGAGCCTAGAGGACATTATGGTAAATGAAACAAGCCAGTCGTAGAAGGACAAATACTGCATGATTCCACTTATAATGAGGTGTCTAAAAATAGTCCAACACATAGAAGCAGAGAGTACAGTGGTGCTTGCCAGGGGCTTGGGGGAGGGGAAAATGGGGAGTTGTTGTTTAGCAGGTATCAAGTTTCAGTTATGCAAGAGGAGTAAGGTCTAGATGTGTGCTGTACAGCATAGAGCCTAGAGTTCGCAGTACTGTATCATACACTTCAAAATTTGTTGACTGTAGATCTCATGTAAATGGTTCTTTACCATAATTTAAGAGAAAATTATGATACATACACATTGCATTTTCCAGTTGCATCTGGTTTCAAAGGGAAATTTTGAACCACGAGTAATCCAAAGATAGTTACTTACCTAATTCACAGTTCTTTCCTTCAAATCCAACTTGACACCAACATTCATAGGAATTAATGTCATCCTTGCACAGGCCGCCATTTAAACATGGATTGGACTCACACTGATCTCCATCTTCGAGATAGATTAAGAAGTTGAATTAGCAGATCCATTGCTTAGAATGCTTAGTCTTCCCTGCACAGACTCATGGAGAGGGGAGCCTGATTTTAGGGTCAGAGCAAAACTGCTGACCTGGAAACCAACTGCTTATGGGATGCCCCTGTCTTCCTAAGTTTCTAAAAACAAGTAAAGGTTTTTAGGCTAACATTGTCCTAGGAAATGGCCCCAAGGAAGGCATTTACATTGTTTATGTAACTGAAGGGAGGAGGAAGAGGGAAAAGAATGTCTGAGTATAGAGATGTACTCTATCAGCAGAGTGTGAGAAGAATGTTCAATCCTTCCTTATCGAACGATGATGGAGTTAATTCTCAATCAAATCACATTGCTTCAACAATCATCTGTGTGTTGTACAAGGCTTGCTCTGTCACAGGTCTTGTAGATCAAGCTGAGCTAGGTAACAGATAGCAACTCTACTCAGGGACCTGGCAGCCTAGGCATGGCGCACATGCATCCACTTCCTCATCTTATCACTTCACTTTTAAGCAGAGTATGCAGTGATGGTTCCAAACAGTACAAAAGATGCTTTACTCCTGAAAGATATTCTACTGTCTGTGCTTAGGTCCCAAATGGTTTGGTAAAGTGAGAAACAACTTTCAATACAAAGAATTAAAAAAGAAAAAGTTCTGAAAATGTGCTTTATTTATATATAGATTGGCTATGTTTCCTTCCCACCTTTCCTTAAGTTTCTACATTTGCAGAGTTCTAGAGAGCCTTTGAGGATACTGGTCATCAGAAAACAGGAGGAAGGAATAGGTAAGAGGGGAAGGGTCAGGATGTGGAGGGAGCCTTTAAGTCTGGTTTCTTAGAGCTCTGCCTCCATCTGTACTTTTAAGGAAGCTTCAGGAGAAAGGGATGAATAGAACCAGAAGGGAGGCTGGTGTGCACTGTGAGCTGAGAGAGAGCCCTGAAGAAAACTAGGAGCGCGATCAGCAAGGCTTAATGTATGAGTAACAAAAGAGTAAGTGATAAAGATGATGTAAGAATAAAACAGGGAGCGAAAGGGGGCAATTTAAGAGAAATTTCTAATGGTCATTCATATTTTAGAGCCAAGCTCCGTGACATCTAGTGTGTGGCCCCCTGCCTGCTCTGGGGACAGCAGGAGAGTGTCTGTCGTGCTCGCTGTCAGGAGCATGTGTCCAGGTCCCACTGGCTGGGGGTTAGCACCCCTTTCCTAGGAATAGTCCCTCTCTGGAAAACTGCTTGTTGTACAAATTAGACCTTGTCCCCTCTGCCCCTTGATCCAGTGTGCTTTTGCACAGATACTTCGTTTGTTCCAATTCTATGAAAACAAAATACGTTATCTCTGGTTTATTATTATTGATGTTCAGAACTGGTCTAAAAAAATGAGCCACGGGCCTCCCTGGTGGCGCAGTGGTTGGGAGTCCGCCTGCCGATGCAGGGGATACGGGTTCGTGCCCCGGTCTGGGAGGATCCCATATGCCGCGGAGCGGCTGGGCCCGTGAGCCATGGCCGCTGGGCCTGCGCGTCCGGAGCCTGTGCTCCGCAACGGGAGAGGCCACAACAGTGAGAGGCCCGCATACCGCAAAAAGAAAAAAAAAAAAAAATGAGCCACATTTGCACTTTATATTACAGACCAACGGAGCTGAATTATTTAGGATGTTTCACTGAAAGGCTCTGGGCTTGCAGCCAGCTACACAGCAACTCAATTGCTGAGACATATCTTTAAAATGAGTGTCATTTCATCCTGCATTTAGTCCTCCTTTGGGTGCTTGTCTGTGTGTACTTCGGGCTGAAGCAAAGCCACAGACTGTAGGGGTCAAAGACAACAAGGGACAAGACCTTGCCAAGTGAGAGCTTCCTGTTTAAGCCTACCAGGTGGTGGTTTAATGAATAACTGCATGTAGATTTGAAGGCCGGGAGGGGTAATAGAGAAAGTGGGGATTGGGCAGTGGAGAATTTGGCTGCTCTTCTGGGCTCCATGACTCCCTAGCTGGGTGACCTTTGACAAGTCATTTAACCTCCCTAAATCTCAGTTTCTTCTTCTGTAAAATGAGGTTCATAGTGCTTTGCTCACAGGGTTGGTGTGAGGATTAAAGGTGACAGGCACTCTGTAAAGGGCTGGGCAGATGCTGGTTAATGTGGTTGGGCGATGTTTCCTCTTCACCAGGCTCCTTACTTGGTGAGATGATGGAAGAGAGTAGGGCAGGAGTGAGGGGCCTGCGTCCCTACCGTGTGAGAAAGCCCATACAGGGAGAAACAGCATAGGCTATTTTGGGGGTGGGGGGGTGGGAATCTCGACTGCAAAGTGAAAATAAGCCGTGGAGTTGGGTTTTCTTTTTCTCTTTTCTTGTTTTTGTTTTATTTTTAGCAGACAAAGCAGTAGTGACAGTGTAAAAAATTAATAAACAGAAACCTCAGTTAAATAGAGTTAAGAGGAACTTCCCTGGTGGCGCAGTTGTTAAGAATCCGCCTGCCAGTGCAAGGGACACGGGTTCGAGTCCTGGTCCGGGAAGATCCCACATGCCGCGGAGCAGCTAAGCCCGTATGCCACAGCTACTGAGCCTGCACTCTAGAGCCCGTGAGCCACAAGTACTGAGCCCATGTGCCACAACTACTGAAGCCCTCGCGCCTAGATCCCGTGCTACACAGCAAGAGAAGCCACCGCAGTGAGAAGCCCGCGCACCACGAGGATGAGTAGCCCCCGCTCGCCGCAACTAGAGAAATCCTGCCCGCAGCAACGAAGACCCAATGCAGCGAAAAATAAATAAATAAATTTATTAAAAAAATAGAGTCAAGAGACTGGAAGGCAGAGCTCTCATGCCCTATGACGATAGCAGAGCCCAACACGAAGAAGACAGACTCCTCTTCTCTCTTGGCAAGGACTCAGCCAATGAAAAGCCAGGGACTCTTTGTTTACTGTAGCCCTCCTCACTTCCTTTTCCCCTCTCTAAAGGAGCTGTCTGCCCCCTACCATGCAGGGACTTGCACGTGGCTCATGGTGGTTGTAGACCCTGAATTGCAATTCTCTGCTGATCCTGAATAAACCCATCTTTGCTGGAGTCTGTTTGTTTCAGGTCAACAACAGAATCATGCCCTTGATGTTTTCCAGGTATCTTTACCTGAGTTACAGTCAACAACACAGCCTGTGACCTAGAAGGTAGGGGGCCAACTTCAAAATATGGTGTTTAAGAGGTACTGATGAACCCCTACTCACAGGTGGGGGGCCAGCTGGGTTGGGGGGTGGGCAATGAAGGGACCCATGGGAGTTTAAATATAGCCAGGAATATTTTGGGAGGAAAGGTGGAAATTGATTTGCTTTCAAATACAAGATTCAAAATTTTAAATAGATTAGAAATAGAGAATAAAAAGACTTGTTTGGACTAACTGTAGGGCAATACCTTAGTAGAGAGTTGGCGTGGTAGCATTCATTACTAAGAACAAGGAAAGGCAGATAAAGCAAATGTAACGGAATGGACCTCTTCTTCCCTCATGATTTAAAAACAAAGTGGAGAAATTATGAGTTAACAAGAATATGAATAAGTCCATTAGTGTCTGCAGAATAGAATCTGGGAAAATAGAACTGATGGAATTCAGTGCATTGGCTGTCCAGGTTAGTTTCTGTCCATGCAAATGGTCTTAGGTAAATCAAGCTGGGAAAGTTACACTGTCTCAAAATTCTGCTGGATTTTATTTATTTATTTATTTATTTTTTTGCGGTACGCAGGCCTCTCACTGTTGTGGCCTCTCCCGTTGCAGAGCACAGGCTCCGGATGTGCAGGCTCAGCGGCCATGGCTCACGGGCCCAGCTGCTCCACGGCACGCGGGATCCTCCCGGACCGGGGCACGAACTTGTGTCCCCTGCATCGGCAGGTGGACTCTCAACCACTGCGCCACCAGGGAAGCCCTGGATTTTAAATTAGTTTTAAAACTTAGTTGTCATTAAAGTTTTGACTTTTCCTCCTTTTGGTCAATTCATTCAACAAATATTTACTCAGTGCTTCTGTACCAGATACTGTTCGAGGTACTAGGACTATATCAATAAACAAAACAGTTGAATACCTCTGCCAACATGAAGCTTGCATTCTAGTGAGGTGGGAGACATAAATAGTATACATAAGACCATTATATGATACCTCAGTGGTGAAAAGTGCTATGAAAAATAATAGAGCAGGATATGGTGTCTAAAGAGATGAGGTTATGGGGGGCAGGTTGAAGTATTAATAGATGATCAAGGCAGGCTTCATTGAGAGGGTGACATCTGGGTAAAGACCTGAAGGAGGTGAGTGAGTGAGCCTAGGGGAACCTGGCAGAAGAACCTTCCACATTAAAGGAACAATCAGGTCTCAGACTTTGAAATGGAAGCATTCCTAGAGCATGCAAGGAGCAGCAGCAACAACCCAGGATGTGTGAGGAGGAGAGGAGGTCAGAGGGGCAGCAGGGAGGGAGGGGCTGGTCAGTCAGGAGGGCCTTGCAGGCCGCCAGAACGAGGAGCACTTTTAAGCAGTATACATGTAAGTCAGTCAGCATTCTCTGATTCTCTGCTGAGGATGGTAAACTCTCATTCAGTCCCAGATGCAATTCTCTTTGGTCTCTCCCTTCCAGATTCCTGGGGTGGAATGATGTTCCTTTTGAAGCCCTAGGAAGAAGTAAGCGTATCTGCTGGCGGATATCTCCCACGCTGGCATAAACCTGGAGTCTCTCACCATTCAATTTTGGGTAAAAGGAGTTGGACTTATTTTTCTGAGCCCTTTTGACAGAGTTTAATATATTATCTGTTTACACAGAAGAAAAAAATACATAATTCTCAAATGTTTCGTATACTAGAGGATAAAATGAATTGCTTACCAACATATTGCTTCCAAAATTCAGTCTATAACGAAAAAGAAGAAAAGTTAATGGTACTATTTAAAATGTTTTTGCTTTGATTCCTTCTCTATTATAACATTTATAAAACACGTGTATGTATAGATATTTTAAAATTCCAAAGAGAAGTATGGTCCCCCCCCTTTTCTTTTTAAAGGGTTTTCTATTCTTTGCTCTGCATCTGAAGGATGTTATGTGGAAATACTCACAGTTTTCTCAGTGTTTTCAAAAACTTCTCGTGCTTCTTCAAAACTACACTTTTCTTCTATACATTCTCTCTCAAGGTTCCCTCGAACAAACTCTTCCAATTTACCTGAATTATACCTCTTTGGCCGATTCAGAATTTTGGTGGCACTTTCACGATCAAGAAAAACTGAAATTTAAAAGACAAAGAAAACATCATGAAAATTAAATACATCTCTTAAGAAAGGATTTCTTTCTTTCTTTTTTTTTTTTTTTTTTTTTTTTTTTTGCGGTATGCGGGCCTCTTACTGTTGTGGCCTCTCCCGTTGTGGAGCACAGGCTCCAGACGTGCAGGCTCAGCAGCCATGGCTCATGGGCCCAGCCCCTCTGCGGCATGTGGGATCTTCCCGGACTGGGGCACGAACCCGTATCCCCTGCTTCAGCAGGCAGACTCTCAACCACTGCGCCACCAGGGAAGCCCGAAAGGCTTTCTTTTTAATCCAAGTAATCCCAAAGCCAATTTATCTTCGGGACATGGACCCAAAATCTGTGATGTTCTCATGGTACTGTATACACATGGAGATTTAGGAATTAAAATTCAATTTTACTCTTAGTCAAGAGAACTCTGGTAATGAAAGTTCAGATTTTCAATCATATTTGAATTTACTCTGGATGAAAGAGAAAGTTCTCAGATAAGCAGTTAACTTCACACTTGGTCATCATTTGAAAATAACTAATTGCGGATCCTTGCAAGGTGATCCATCACGCTGGCCGGGCTGTGTTTACAGGATGCAGTTGCCCAAATGCCTTTGGAGCACATTTCCCTCGGAAGAGCAGAAGCCTAAATGCAACCCTGCTGTCTCTCACTAGATATTAAAGAAAAACCACTGCATTCATGTTTTTTTTTTAACCTTCAGACTCACAGCACCTTAAGTTGGCATGTGTTCTAGGAATACCAGTGACATAAGTCTTTCTCTGGGATTCAGGATGTGTTTTATTTTAGCTCTGACTGTCTAGCCTGTTAGGAACACACTCCTGAACTCTGGAGGATTGAGGTCTCTAACCTAATTCTCCACCCCAGCCCCTCCCCGCCACTCTCCATATCTCAGTCTCTTCTTTCTGTTTCACTCTCTGTGCGTGTTTCTCTCTAGGTAGACAGATATAGATGTAGTATCTATATCTATAACTAATAACAGGAACTCAAGAAGTTGCCTGGAGTTACTCCTTTCTTCTAGACTGTCTGATACCATCTCAACAGGACCAGGTGTTTATAACATGAACTTTCCAGGGCATTTTGGGACTGTTTTCTCATTAGCGTCAAAAAAAAAAAAAAAAAAAAAAAAAAGGAAAGGGAAAGAAACAAACCGAAGTTCCTTATTTCCATTGCAGCTGTTCGCTTTATGGAGCCTTCTAGTCCCTTCACAGCCTCTCACTTTTTTCTTTCTGTTCAAGTCCCCTTGGGCTTTACTTTTTCCCTGAATTTAGCTTAGACTTTTTCTCTTCAACTCTTCCCTTGCCAACTTTCTCAGTTCCCTTCACCCCTTCTTCAGTGCTGCAATACCCCGCAATCCCAACCACTAGGTCAGTGCCACTAGCTGCCTCTTCCTTCCCTTGCCAGGCAGCCAGGCGCCCTGGGAGAAAGCCACAAGCTGCAAATGGGTGCCATGGCATATCGACACCTCCCAGCCTGCACCAGGCCCTGCTCTCTGCTTGCCAGTTCATGTGCTTGGCCCTGGGTGCTCCTACAGTAGCATCTGTGTCTATCCATTTACAGTGCAGTCTAGTGGAAAAATAGGGGTTTGGAGTCAGAGCAGACACACCTGGATTTGAATCATATGTCTACCAGCTATTGGCAATGAGACCTCAGGCAAGTCACATAATCTCTGCAGGTTAACTTTGTCAAGTGTAAATGGGTATAACAGTAGTATCATCAGACTGTCTACCTCCCAGCATTGCTGACAGGGTCGGTGAGATAATGTGTACAGGCTGGTGTATGTTGGTTTTCTCTCTTCCTTTCTACTCCTCTGTCTGGTCTGCCTTCCTAATTTTCTCAATTCCCTTTTTATTTACTGCACTTTTCTGTGGCTCTTTCTCTTCTTTACCGCGATCCATATAATGACATGAGTACTGTCAGGATCAGCAGTGACCTCCTAAAGGGTAATTTTGAGCTTCTGTATTTCCTGCCTGCTCTGAAACATTTCTAATTGTTGATCTTTCCCTTTTCAGGGTGCTCTTTTCATGAAATCACTCTCTCCTGGTTCTCCTCTTCGCTCTGATTCTTGTTACTCATCCACCACTTGCATCCATTCATTCCCCTTCTTCTGCTTGCCCCTTATATGTTCAGAGTTCTCCCCGGCTCCAGCCTCCAGCCTCAGCCTTGTCCCTCTTCACTCCATACATCCTTGCTAGGGCCGGGACTGGGGTGAGGTAAACAAGGCCCCTAGGGCACAGAATATAAGGAGTTCCTCTCTCTCAGTGTGTGCAAGTATGTCTCTGCCCTGTGTGCCCTGCTTGCCTCACCCTAGTCCAGCCCTGACTCAACACAATTTTCTGAGCACTCACTACTGCCAGGCACTGTACTAGGTGCCACAGGATCCGTGCTCACTCCCTGGATCCTCACACACGTGGTTGTAACTACTGTCTATACGCCAGTGAGTTCTGAATATCCATCTCTAGTCAGATATATGTTCGGAATTCCAGATTGTCTTTCCAACTTTGTAACTGTCCATCGTCAGGTGGCTGATAAGAGCTGATGTTTATTTAATGCTTCTGATGCGCTGGACAATGTGCTTGGTGCTTTGCATCCATTATCTCATTCCCTGCTCACAGCAGTCCCACGAGAGAGGTACTGTCATCTCATTTTCGTAAATCAAAAAACAACGGAGGTTCAGAGAGGTTAAGTGATTTGCCCCAAGTGATATATTAAAGTGTCAGAGCCAGAATTTAGACATTGGCAGTCAGACCGCACAGTCCATGCTCTTAGGCACTGTGCTGGATCCTAAATGCTCAAGACATGGTCTTTCCACTTCCTCTAAACCCGTTCCCCTTCCATACCTAGGTGGTTAAGTCATATCATTTCTGCTTCCTCAGTGTCACTTGCATTCCATTCCCGCCTCTCTGTCTGTACAGCTAATGTCCCGGTTCAGGCCCTCCTGCCTTTCCTGGATGATTACAGTAGCCTCAAGACTGGTCTCCCTTTGTCTGGCCGCCCCTTCCTCACACAGTTCATGAGAATGTTGCCAGGCCGAGCAGTGGTATTCATGTTTACACTTCTGATGACTCCACATTCCATTCTCTTGTCCAAACTCCTTAATTTAGGGCCTTCCTTATCTGATGACCTGACCCTGCCTCACCTGTCATATTCAATATTGAAAACATACTTAGTTCCTGAAAGACCTCACGTTCTTTGTGGATCTGGATCTCTGCACGTGAGTGATCCTCTCTTCACAGGATGACCTAGATCAGTCATTTAAGGAGGGTGTGCCTACTTATTTTTTAAGACCCAGCTCAAAATATTGTCTCTCTGTCAGTGTCTCCCCAGTTAATGTGTTCCTTTTTCTGTGCCCCTTTAGCAGCTGGTATACATCTGCTCATGTTATATTGAAATCTCTCAGCTGACCTCATGGTGCTTTAGGTCAAAGAGGGAATCTGGTTTATCCCCAAGCCCCTAGTACCTTGCCACAGTACCTGGCACCGTATTAGTCACCTAGTTTCATAAAGTTTTGTAAAGCGTGTGGACTGAAGCTGTCTTTCATTTATTTCATTCATTCATTCTAAATGAAAGACAGGTTGGGTCCATATGCTTTACAAAACTGAATTGGTTTTAGGGAACACATTTGATTTCAAAATTCTAAATTGATGCAATAATATCTAAGGGCAGCAGCCATGAAAATGCAGCATCTCAGAAAATAATTCGTAGAAACTGCTTTGAGAAGCCAGTGGTGGTTCAGCAGTACAGGAGAGCACTGCATCAACACTGTCCGTCCTTAGGGAAGGCCCCTTGGTGCTCTGCTCAAGGACCTATTATCTCTGACTAAGGTGACTCCGGAATCACACTGCCTTTCTCCTCACCATTGTCTGAGGGTCATATTTTTAACCTCCCTTCGGGCTTATCTCTTCTAGTCATTATTTCCCAAGCTCTGAAATCTTAGTCCTTCTTTTTTTCTCTGAATCTATCCTTTTTCCTACATCTGAGGTCTTCAGGGGGGCAGCAGTCCTCTTAAAACCTCCATCATCTCAGCACTTATCTTGAAGGAAGGGTTTGGATCCTTTGTCCTCCTAGATTTCACACTGATGAGATGTGTGTAAAGGCTTAGCATTCTATCCTACTTTGTGAGTGTTCATGCTGAATTTCTTTATGGCTTGACTCTAGCCAGTTTGCTGGCTTGATTTAACCTCTGCATTCTCGTACCATTATTTCTGCATTTCAGTGTGACATCATGTCTGGAGTGGGAACCTCGGGCCAGTCTGCTCTCTGGGGATGCTTAGGGTTGGCACCCCTGATCCTCCACTGTCAACTACTAGATTTGATCATAATAGGTTGACAAGTAAGTGTGATAAATGCTTCCTGTGAGAACATGCTATTTATCTAAATGGGGTAATTTCTTCCCTATGTGCCTGCCTTTGGGGAATGCATAAAGTCACTAAAGTTGTGAAAAAAAACCAAGTGATGTAAATTGCTTTAACTAAGTTCCTACTCGACATCAATTCTTGGACTTGCTTTGCTGTCCTAAGAGCTCAAGTGAGTATTGAGTTTCCCCCTGTATTAACTCTGAGATGTTTAGAATCAGACAAAATAATTTCTCCCTCACCCATGGAAAACTTCAGTGATAAATAACAACTTACTAATGAAAAGTTTGTATTTTAACTACAACTTACAATTGAAGGTATATAATTTTATAGACTAAAAATTCGAGGCATGACTCATTAAATAGTTCTAAAATTTTGAATCACATCATGTCTTAAAATCAAACTTTTTGTGTAAATAAAACCATTGTTTTTGCTTTAATGTTTCCCATTTTGATTTCAAAATGAGTTAAAACCCCACAAAATGACAGTTAATTTTTTCTCCACATTCAGCTGTTTCCTTGTTAAAACATTTCCCCCTTTTATTTATTTTTTTAACCAAGGAGACGACTTTTCTAAGGAATTACATTGTCAAATCATAAGCCCAATAGTGTCCATTAAAAAAAATGTACTATAAACATTGTAAATCTATTTAGTTTTAAAAATGAGGAAGAACCGGTACCAGAGAACTAGTACTCACCAACCCACATGCTAATTAGTAGAATCTTAAACACTGTGGTCAAATCCTATAATCATTATTTAATGAAGAAGAAAGCCCCAGACATTTCTATATCTAAAAGCCAAGCACATTGAATGTATCTTTATAAAGGAGACAAACCTGTACATTCAGCACTGAGTAGATATCCTAAAAGGCAGATGGTGACGAGGCCCGGTGATTCTGCCATGATCATGTTCAGGCACCGCATAACCTTTGCTAGTAGATTGTGCAAGTAGCAAGGTTGACAATTGTTCCAAAGTACAAGCTGAGCTGTATTTACTTCTGGGAAACAATGTCCATCTCCCTCAGTGGGTCTTTCGGCTGCTTCCGACGTCCTCTTTGGTTAAATGAAGAGAGGAGGCAGTGGCCATTGTTAAACTTCACCTCTGATTCCATGGGCTTCTGTCACTGTGGCTGATCTGAGGCTGAAACAGGAAGTGACCCATCATTAGAATAGGGGGAGGTATAATGGCTGCAGTTGCTGTGGCAGCAAAATTCATCATAGGATCCATTTTATCCTTCTCAGGGAGCATTAATGTCATATAGTTGAAAGGTAAAGAGATGGAAAGAATGAAGTCATTTTGTCACCCACCTTAAAACGTCTCCACTGCTGATATCTCTTGAGTCACCTGGTGGATCCTTTATGTTCCTCCTCATAACAAGGAGCTTATAAACTTTGTTGTGCTGTGTACCCATATGGTGAAACATATGGGCCCTGTCGCAGAATACATGTATGTATGAGTGTATGTATATGCATATATACTTATGTATAGAAAATAAATGTTATAAATATTATTATGTAATAGTTCATATGGATATACCACTTCACATGTAATATAAAAAACTCATTATAGTATACCAACATTTACCTACCATTCTTTGTGCTGTTGTTGTGATACATTTTATTTCTAAATTAAAAAAGTTTTTTTTTATTGGAGTATGATTGCTTTACAATGTTGTGTTAGTTTCTGCTGTACAATCAAGTGAATCAGCTATACATATACCTATATCCCCTCCCTCTTGGACCTCCCCCTCCCATCCCACCCATCTAGGTAGTCACAGAGCACCGAGCTGAGCTTCCTGTGCTTTATAGCATGTTCCCACTATCTATTTTATGCATGGTAGTGTATATATGTCCATCCTGATCTCCCAGTAAACCCTATATTACCTTATTCTGCCTCAAGCAGTCAACAGTCTTTCAAAGAAATTTAAAAATGAGGAAAGATATTTTATATTTAGTCACATATACTTCATTTCTTTGTGTAGACCCAAATTTCAGTCTGTTAACAGTTTTTCATCATTGTGAAGAATTTTCTTTAATTATTTTGATAGCGTAGGTCATCTTTTGATGAATTTTCTCAACTTTTGTTTATTTCAAAATGTCTCCATTTTACCTTCATTTAAAAAAAGTAATTTGGCTGTATATACAATTCTAGGTTGACATTTTTTTTTCTCTTAGCACATTAAAGAAGTCATCCTGTTGCCTTCTGGCATGCATTGTTTCTGATGAGAAGGCAGTGGATATTCTTATCATTTCTTTTCAGCAGTTGGACTACAATGAGCCAAAGTATTCTTGGGGTTCATTGAGATTCTTGGATCTGTGGCATTAAAGTTAGGAAAATTCTTGGATCTTATTTTTCAAAATTTTGTTTTAAAATAATTACAGTTATGGGAAATTGCAAAAACAATACAGAGAAGTCCCATATACCTTTCACAATGTTTATATCTTACATAAATATAGTAGTATAATATCAAAACCAGGTAGTGGACATTGATTGGTCTGTTGTATGTGTATAATTCTGAGTGATTTTATCACATGCATAGATTTATGTGACCTCCACTACAATCAATATACAGAACAATTATAATTAACAATTATGTCACCACAAAGGTCTCCCTTGTGCTGCTATTTTATAATCACACCCCTCCCCCTCCTTCCAATTATTCCTAACCCCTGGCACTACTGATCAGTTTTCGGTCTCTATAGTGAGAATGTTGTATAAATGGAATCATAGAGTACGTGACCTTTTGAGATTGGCTCTTTGCATTCAGCACAATGCCTTTGAGATCCATCTAGATCGCCGCATGTTTTAGTGGTTGCTTTCTCTCACTGAGGAGTATGGATATGCCAGTCTGTTTAACTGTTCACTTACTGAGGGACATTTTGATTGTTTCCAGTTTTTTGCTATTGCAATAATGTGCTTTCAACATTCATGTACAGGTTTCTATGTGAATGTAACTTTTTAATTTCTCTGGGATAAATGCACAGGAATGCAGTTTCTGGGTCATGTGAGAGTTGAATATTTGGTTTTAAAATAAACTGCCAAACTATATTCCAAGACGGCTGCACCACTTTACATTCTGACCGCGATGGATGAGTGGTCTAGTTTCTCTGCATCCTTGCAAGCATTTGGTGTTATCACTATTTTTTATTTTAGACATTCTGATAGGTATGTATTTAGACCATTTATATTGAAGATAATTATTAATATGTTAGTGGTTTAGTCTGCCATTTTTTTAACATCTTTATTGGAGTATAATTACTTTACAATGGTGTGTTAGTTTCTGCTTTATAAGAGTCTGCCATTTTATTATTTGTTTCTTTTTCCCCCCTCTTGTTCTCATTTCTCTGTTCTCTTTACATGCCTGTTGGTGGGTTACTTGAAAAAATTTTTAGAATTCCATCTTGATTTATTTATAGCGTTTTAAAAAAAGTGTATCTTATTGTATAATTATTGTAGCTTTTGCTCTGGGTTTTACAATATACACATGTGACTTGTCACAGTCTACTGGTATCAGTATTTTAACACTTCAAGTGAAGTATGAAGCCTTACTTTGATTTTGGTCCATTAACCTTCTCCACTTTTAAATATCATTGTTGTGATAACCAGATAGTGCTATTTTTTGTTTTAATTATCAAATATCATTTATAAAACTCAGAGGAGAAGGGTAGTCTAATGAATATATCCGTATCTCTTCTCTTTGCATTGCTAGATCTTCCTATCCAATTCTTTTATCATTTGCTTCTCATTGAAGAACGTCCCTTAGCCATTCTTTTAAGATAGGTCTGAAAATGCCTCTGTTTCCCATTCATGCTTGAAGGATAGTTTTACTGGATATAGAATTTGTGTTGGACTGTTTTTTCCCCCCAGTACTTGAAAAATGTACCACTTTCTTCTGGCCTCCGTGTTTTCAGATGAGAAATCTGTCATTCAAATTGGTCCTCCTCTACAGGTATTGTGTCACATTTCTCTGGCAGCTATCAAGTTTTTTTTCTTTGTCTTTAGTTTTCACAAGTTTAGTTATGATGTGCTTTGGCATGGATTCCTTTGGCATTATACTGTTTGGGGTTCACTCAGCTTCTTGAATCTGTAAATTTGTGTGTTTTGCCAAAATTGGGAAATTTTCAGCTATTATATCTTTGGCCCCACTTTCTTTTTCCTCTCCATCTGGGATTCTAATGACACCAGTGTTGCATGTATTTTATTGTCCCACAGGTCTCTGAGTCTCTTTTCATTTATATTAGTCTGTATTTTCTCTCTTATTAAGTAAATTCTGTGAATTCACTATTGTTTGGTGATTTTTGTTGAGTTCTCTTTTAAGTTTACTGAGTTGATCTTCTGTCATCTCCACTCTGCTATTGAGCCTCTCCAGAGAGGTTTTTCTTTTAAAAGTTATTCTTTTCAGCTTTATATTTTCCATTTTCTTCTTCTTTTTTTTTTTTTTTTTAACGCGGTACGCAGGCCTCTCACTGCTGTGGTCTCTCCCATTGCAGAGCACAGGCTCTGGACGCGCAGGCTCAGTGGCCATGGCTCACGGACCCAGCCACTCCATGGCATGTGGGATCCTCCCGGACCGGGGCATGAACCTGTGTCCCCTGCATCGGCAGGTGGACTCTCAACCACTGCGCCACCAGGGAAGCCCCCATTTTCTTCTTTTTTTAAAAATAGCTTTTACATTTTTGCTGAGGTTTTCTACTTTCTAAATTTTTTTTCTGAGATAATCTGTAATTGATTATTGAAACATTTTTATGATGCCAGCTTTAATATCCCTCTCAGATAATTCCAACATCTGATTCATTTCAGTATTAGTGTTGCTTGATCATCTTTTCTCATTCAAATTGTGATTTTCTTTGTTCTTAGCATGATGAGTGGTTTTCAGTAGTATTCTGGACATTTTGTCTATTATGTTAGTAGACTCTGGGTCCTATTTAGCAGGCAGTCACTCTGTTAGACCTATCACACAGGTCCTGGCCTATTTTTCTGGGCTGTGATTCCAATTCCAGTTTAACTTTTAGATTCTTTGTGGGATTATTTTGGTAATTAAAGTTCCAAGTCAGTTGATATTATGATATGGAGACTATCTGGGTGGGCCTGACCCAGTCAGGCATATCCTTTAAAAACAGAGAGTTTTCTCCAATTGATAGCAAAAGGAGAAGTCAGAGATGTTCAAAGTACATGACAGATTTGATGAAGCATTGGTGGCTTTGAAGTTGCATGGGAGGTGGTGGGGCATGTGGAAAGAGTGGTCTCTAGAGGCTGAGAGCCATTCCTGGCTGAGAGCCAGCAAGAAATCAAAGATTTCAGACCTATAGCCAAATGGGATTTAATCCTATCAACAACCTTAATGAGTCTGAAAATGGATTATTCCCCAGAGCCCCCAGATAGGAGCCTAGCTGGCTGATATCTTGACCTCAGCCTTGGGAGACACTGAGCTGAGATCTCACTTGAGATCACTTGCTCTTCTGTTTACCAAACTGAGACATAATAAATGGGTATTGTTTTAAGCCACTGTGGTTGTGGAAATTTGTTACGTGACAGTAGAAAACTAACACTCCATCATTAGTGTTTTCGTTTGAAAACATTGCTTTCTTCTTGAAATTCTGTTTGAACTGTTGGTACCTCTGGGAGGGTAAACAAATACCGTCTTGAGAACACTAATTTAAGATTATAAAAGCTTTATAGTTTTAGCTTTTATGTTTTAGTCTGTGATATAGCTTGGATAAATCATGTATATGAAGTGAGGTTAATATTTGAGGTTAATTTTTTGTTCTTTATGAATATGGATTTCTCCAGCACTGTTGATTGATAAGACTATTCTTTCCCCATCGTATTACCTTGCTACCTTTGTCAGAAATCAGTTGGCTCTGTACATGTGAGTTTGTTGCTGAACTCTCAATTCTGTTCAGTTTGCATACATTTTAATTTATATGAATGGGAGTATATTATATATTTTGTGTTTCTTTAATTTTTAAATTCAAACCCATCATTTTAAGATCCATTTTTATTGCTATGCACACATCTAGTCTAATGCTTCTAACTGCTGCCTGGTGTATATGTACCACATTTTTTCCTAGCTTTTCTCCCAGTGATTGACATCTAGATTGCTTAAAGCACTCTGATTCCACAGATATTGCCACAGTGGACACCTTCTTTTGAGTACCCTTATGGAATAATGTGGTAATTTACTTAGGATATATATTCAGGAGCAGAATGTCTGGGTCTTAGGGTATTCCTATTCCTGATTTGTCTAAGCACTGACAGATTGTTCTCCAGGTTGGCTGCACCAATCTACACTCCCACCAGCAGTACGTATAGATTTCTATACCTGCACATTCATGTCAATTCTTGGAATTATCCCTTTATAATTTTTTTTTGTGTGTGGTACGCGGGCCTCTCACTGTTGTGGCCTCTCCCGTTGCGGAGCACAGGCTCCAGACGCGCAGGCTCAGCGGCCATGGCTCATGGGCCCAGCCGCTCCACGGCATGTGGGATCTTCCCGGACCGGGGCACGAACCCGTGTCCCCTGCATCAGCAGGCGGACTCTTAACCACTGCGCCACCAGGGAAGCTCCCCTTTATAATTTTTAATAATTTAAAAGAGTTAAAGTGCTATCTTGTTTTAATTGATGTTTGCCTTATTGTTATGAGTTAGAACATGTCTCTGTATACTTTTCAGACTTCTGAATTTCCCCTTTTATAAATTGCCTGCTTATGACTATTGCCCATTTTTCTTCTGGGGTTGTTAATTTGAAGACTTTCCTTGAATATTCTAGATATTAATCCATTATCATTTTAGACATTGTAAATAATTAACGTTTCCCTTTCTGTCATATGTCAACTAACTTTGTGATTTTCTTATACTTTGTTGAATAGACATCCTCAATTTGAATTTATTAAATTCATCAGTTTTTGCTTTTCTAATCTGTGTTTTTAAAGTTTTGTTTGAGAAATATTTCCCTGCCCCTAGGTCAAAAAAATATTCTCATATATATATATATATATTTTTTGTGTGTGTGTGTGTGTGTGGTACGCGGGCCTCTCACTGCTGTCACCTCTCCCATTGCGGAGCACAGGCTTGGGACATGCAGGCTCAGCGGCCATGGCTCACAGGCCCGGCCGCTCCACGGCATGTGGGATCCTCCAGGACCGGGGCACGAACCCGTGTTCCCTGCATCGGCAGGCGGACTCTCAACCACTGTGCCACCAGGGAAGCCCCTCTCTTAAATGTTTTATACTAGCTTTATAGCTTTATCTTTCACATCTAAATTTATAGTCTAATCTGTGTCTAAAATTTGATAACAAGCTTGATGAGAGTGTGGGGAAAGAGTACTCACATTTACTGTTGGTGGGTGTACAGAGATCTGGAGGTCATTTAGGTCTTATCAAAAGCCTCAAAAATTCATTCTTTTGACATAGAAATTAAGCTGATAATTATAAATGAACAAAGAATTTACCTCAAACTATAGTTTTTGCACTTATTATAATAGTGAAATACTGAAAATCACCCAAATATCCAACAGTAAGAATTATGGTAACAATTAAATAATGGTATATTGAACTGTAACATGATACAGCTTGCCAGAATAGCAAAAACAGTGGGGAATTGTTGTTCAATGGGTATAAAGTTTCAGTTATGCATGAAAAATAAGTTCTAGAGTTCAGCCGTACATCATTATGCCTGTAATAGTAATAATAAATGAAATTGCTACAAAGCCATAGTAATCAAGAAAAGGTAGTACTGGCACGTGGATAGACAGATTGAATTAGTTTCCTATTACTGCTGTAACAAGTTGCTACAAATTCAGTGGCTTAAAATAAAAAATTTATTATCTTATGCTTCTGAAGGGGTCAGAAGTTCAAAATCGATTTCACTGGGTCAAAGTCAAGGTGTTGTCAGATCTGGTTATTTATGGAAGTTCAGAGAGAACAGTCCATTTCCCTGTCTTTTTCAGCTTCTAGATGCCACCTGAATTTCTGGCTCATAGCCCCTTCCTTTTATTACTCCAAGCTCTTGCTTCCATCATCGTATCTCCTACTGACTGTGATCCTACTGCCTCTCCCTTATAAGGGTTCTTGTAATTACATTGGGCCCACTGACTAATCATGGAAAAGCTCCACATCTTAAGATCCTTAATCACATCTGCAGTCTTTTTTGCCAAATGTAAGGTAACATATTCATCGTTTCTGTGGATCAGGATGTGGGCATATTTGGGGGCCAGTATTAAGCCTACCATATATATCAATGGATTAGAATTGAGTGTCCATAGATAAATCCTCAATTTTATGGTCATTGATTTTGACAGGGGTATTGAGACAATTTGATGGGGTAAAGAACAGTCTTTTCAAGAATTGGTTTTGGGACAATTGGATACCCACGTGAAAAAGAATGAAGTTGAATCCCTACCTCACATCATACACAAAAATTAACTCAGAAATTGACCACAGAACTAAAACTATAAAACTCTTAGAAGAAAACATAGGTGTAAATCTTCATGATCTTGGAGTAGGCAATGGTTTCTTAAATATGACACCTAAAGCTCAAACAACCAAAGGAAAAAAAGCAATAAATTGAATCTCATCAAAATTAAAAACTTTTCTGCATCAAAAGGTGCTATTAAAAGAGCGAAAGTATAACCCACAGAATAGGAGAAAAAAATTGCCAATCATATCTGATAAGGGATTTTTAATAGGATATATAAAGTACTCTTACAACTCAACATAAAAAACACAAATAGCCCAATTAAAAATTGACAGAAGATCTGAGTAGAGATTTCTCTGAAGAAGGTATACAAATGACCAATAAGGATATGAAAAGATGCTCAGCTTCATTAATCATTAGGGAAATACAAATCAAATTAACAATTAGAGACAACTTCAAACCCAATAGGATGGCTATAATCAACAAAACAAGATAAGTTTGGTGAGGATGTGGAGAAATTGGGACCCTCGTACATTGCTCTTGGTACAGCCTCTATGGAAAACAATTTTTTTGTTCCTTAAAAAGTTAAACACAGAGTTACCATGTGACCCAAGAATTCTACTCCTAGGTATGTATATACTCAGGAGAAATGAAAATTTATGTCCACACAAAAATTTGTACATGAATGTGAATAGCATTATTCATGATAGCCAAAAATTGCTATTGGCAGATGAATGCCTAAGAAAAATGTGGTATATCCACATACTGGAATATTATTCAGCCATGAAAAGGAATGAATATAGCATCCATACGTGCTACAATATGGATAAACCTTGAAAACATTAAGCTAACTGACAGAAGCCAATCATTAAAAGGCCACATATTAGGACTTCCCTGGTGGTCCAGTGGTTAAGACTCTGCACTTCCACCACAGGGGGCACGGGTTCGATCCCTGGTCAGGGAAGTTCCACATGCTGTGTGGTGTGGCCAAAAAAAAAAAAAAAAAGGCCACATATTATATGATGCTATTTATATGAAATGAGAATAGGTAAATCCAGGTTGCTGAGGGCTTTGGTAAAGGGAAAATGGGGAGTTACTACTAATAGGTACAGGGTTTCTTTTTAGGGTGATCAAAATGTTTTAAAACTGATTGTAGTGATAAAAAACTGTTCAAAAAAATTGATAGTAGTGATGGTTCCACAACTCTGTGAAAATACTAAAAACTTAAATTGTACACTTTAAACTGGTGAATAGTATGGCATGTGAATTATATCTCAGTCAGCTTATGAAAACAAGTGAACTAGATCAAAAAATAATGTGGTTTACAGTGATTTTAAACTGGAATATGTGTTTTATTTTCACCAAAGCTTAAAATAAACAAAGCTTAGGGTTTAGAAAACAATGATGGGGAAGTGTGTTTGACATGGACAGGTGTTGTCAATTCTTATGTGAGTAGAAAACAGCAGCATGTTAGTGTGATTGTATTCTCATGTATGTGTTCCTGTGTGTGTAAACGATGTTAACACATGCATGCACACTTATAGGCACAGTAGATTACTCCAGAATTTTCAGTGTTTTTTTCCTGGGGCTCGATTACAGGTTTTTATTTTCCTTTTTTCCTCGTTTATAATTCTTTTCTTTTTTTTTTGTAATGAGCATGTACTTTTTTTAAATTAAGAAAATTGCTAACACTTCTGTGCTCAGATCCAGTGGCACTGAGGAAGGAGAAAAAGTCCATCAAACTTCAGCTTTTCCCCTGAATATCTGTGTCCTCGGTTCCAGGACCAGTGTGAGGGTAGCCAGAGCTTGCATCATTGATAGGAAAGAATGAGCCTACTCTTTGTCCCGAATTGGAGGGGGGAAAGGGGGGGGCGGGGGTGGGGGACGGGTAACAGGCACAGTGTGGTGGCGCTTCTTTTTATTTATAGGTGAACTCTCAGAACAGCAGGCATATCCACGATCAAATGTAAAAGCATCCCAAGCACCTAAAGCTGAATGGAAATGCATTTAACAATGCCTATTATTTGTCTGATCGAATTCCCTACATCCTCGTTAATTTGCATTAGTACAAGTGACCTGTTGTTTTGCATTTGTTCACAAGTTGTTTCATTTGTATATGTTTGCTGTCCTGGAGCCCCTTGTAAGCACCCCCCCACCAACCCCGGGCATGGGATCTTGGATTTTCTTCCTGTTCTTGCTCTCCCAGAGCCCATTAACAGTGCTTCGCACACAGCAAGGACACAGCCACTGTGGATGAAATGGTTGAATTGGCAGAATCCAGGAGAGACTTCAATCATCAGATAGCCCTGCTATCTATAGGTAGCCAGAAAGATATTCTGTATTTTATTCTAAAACCAAAGGTTTTATCTTTGGCAGGTGGCCCCCACCATTTAACTGTTTTATAATTAAGAAATGAACTGCTGTTTTGCCACATATTTTAAAACAAGTTTATCTTTTTATATTGAGTGCCTTTTTCTGCACCACAAATTACCACAAACTTAATGGCTTAAAACAACACACATTTACTATCTCACCGTTTTTGTGGGTCAGAAGTCTAGGCATACCTAAGCTGAATCCTCTGCTTAGGGTCTTACCAGGTTACAGTCAGGAACAGGTCCCAGCCAGACCCTGTAGGCATGTGGAGACTTAACTGGGGAAGAATCTGCTTCCAAGCAGCTCATGCAGGTGGTTGTCAAAGTTCATTCCCTTTGGGATGTGAGGACAGAGGGTCCCCTGGCTTTATGTTGGCCGCCGTCAGCTCCTAGGGGCTGCTCATAGTTTCTTGCTTTGTGAGTTCCCCCAAAATGGCTACTTACTTCTCTTTTTTAATTTATTTATATTTCTTATTTTTTTGCGGTACGCGGGCCTCTCACTGTTGTGGCCTCTCCTGTTGTGGAGCACAGGCTCCGGACATGCAGGCTCAGTGGCCATGGTTCACGGGCCCAGCTGCTCCATGGCATGTGGGATCCTCCCGGACCGGGGCACGAACCTGTGTCCCCTGCATCGACAGGTGGACTCTCAACCACTGCGCCACCAGGGAAGCCCCGCTACTTACTTCTTCAAACTAGTAAGGAGTCTCTAAAGCCCAACTGCTGACAGAATGAAGTCTTCTACAGTGAAACCTAATCACAGGCACAACCTTCCATCACTTTGGCCCCTTCTGTTATTCAGAAACAAGTCACAGGTCCCACCCACACTCAGGGTGAAGGGATTATATAAGAAGGTGGCTACTCGGAGGAGGGCATCATGGGGAACTTTATGATTTATTTATCAGCCACACTTGTGATTTATTTTAAATTATATACCAGAAATGTATACTGTCTTAGATTAGACATTTCATGATTATTTTATGTTTTTAAAATAACTAACATGAGTATTTGACTTACTGTAGCTGAACTCACTGCTAAAGCACATGCTTAGCTGGTTGTCTAAAAGAGCTCCATTTCAGTGACTTGTCAGGGAACATTTCCTAGGAATTGCTGATGCCAAAAATCAAAACTCAGTTGTTGGTAACATATTTATGGAGAATGGCCTATAAGTTATGTCATCTGTCCATTCCTAAAGAAATGCTAAAACCTCTCTGTAAGCCAGACCTTGGTAGAGCTTGTTACCTGGGTCCCATCTCTCTGGCTCCTTGTAGAAGTGCTTTGACCTGAAGTCATCAGTGTACAGCGAGTGATCCTATAGGAAACAGCACTATGAAGCGTGTTGCTTGTGGATCATGTAATGTAATGTCTGGTCTCAGTATCAGAAATACCTGTGCTTCTCTTGTTTGGTTTATTTCCTGGAGGCACCATGTCGCTGCTTTTCTTCCTTCACACGGGCCGATTTTATGGCTGGCTTGCTGTTAGCATGTGTTCCGTACTTTCAGTAGATGTTTTGTGTATTAACTTTACTCCTAACCCTGTTTTTACCTTTATACCATTTTTTAATATAAATTTATTTATTTAATTTATTTATTTTTGGCTGCGTTGGGTCTTCATTGCTGCACGTGGGCTTTCTCTAGTTGTGGCGAGCGGGGGCTACCCTTCGTTGTGGTGCTCTGGCTTCTCATTGCGGTGGCTTCTTTTGTTGCAGAGCACGGGCTCTAGGCATGTGGGCTTCAGTAGTTGTGGTGCACGGGCTCAGTAGTTGTGGCTCACGGGCTCTAGAGTGCAGGCTCAGTAGTTGTGGCGCATGGGCTTAGTTGCTCTGCCACATGTGGGATCTTCCCGGACCAGGGCTCAAACCCGTGTCCCCTGCCTTGGTAGGTGATTCTTAACCACTGTGCCACCAGGGAAGCCCTCTACCATTTTTTTCACCTTGCCTTGATTTCCTGACCTTTTACCTTCTTATTTACACTTTTAATTTTATCATGAAATAAAATAAATAAAAATATATCGTATCATATAATAAGCTACCTTAAATCCTGTTGGTAGCAAGGAGGAGTATAAATAACTTATTTGAATGCTACGTGAGTCTCAAAGTGAGCCTTGTAGCTGTGCCTGTAGAAGTTGAAGCATTTTTCTTGGATGGAAAGGTAGGTGTTGTGCTGAACCATTTGAACCTACTGAAGAGATGGTGTGTTCAGTAGTGACTCAAAGGTAGTTCTTCTGTGGCTGTCACTTGCCTTGGCTCATGGGAATAGCAAGCCACATGGCTAGGTGCTGACAGTAAGAGAGAGGAGCCATGAAGTTTGGGTGGTGGTGGGGATTGCTCTTAAAAGGAACTAGAACTGGTACAACGCAGGAGGAGGAGGGGAAACAGAGGTGGAGGGGCCCTGGGAGGAAGGGTTATTTCAGAAGAATCCTGTTTGTCCTCAAGTTCAGCCTTTTTGCAGGGATGATTCTTGGGTTGCTGAGAATCATTCTTGGGTTTCCTCTCTCTTTTTTATTTTAAGTTTTATTTATTTGTTTGTTTGTTTATGCTGTGCCAGGTCTTCGTTGCGGCACATGGGATCTTCATTGCAGCACATGGGATCTTTTGTTGTGGCATGCGGACTTCTTAGTTGCAGCATGCAAGTGGGATCTAGTTCCCTGACAAGGGATCGAACCTGGGCCCCCTGAATTGGGAGCACAGAGTCTTACCCCCTGGACCACCAGGGAAGTCCCTTGGGTTCCCTCTCTTAATCATCCCTGTCAAGCCAGGGCGGTGCACAAGCTGTGGCGGAAGAGGTTTGCAAAGCTGTGTGCAAGGTCAGTGTGTGGATAGAATTTTTCTGTGGAACCAGATTGGTCCAAAAAGGGCGCTACCCTACGAGTTATCAACATGTGCCAGAGGGAGAGATGATAGAAACATTTGGCCAGGAGGGAAGCCAAGGCTGAAAGTTTGGATGGACTAGATTATCTGTCCAGCTGAGGGGGTGATTTGAAATTGGAATGGTCAGGGGCCAGTGGATGAATGAAGTCAGAGTGAGGAACAAGGTATGGAGTGAGGGAGGATGGAGTGTTGAGGAAATGAGTTTGTGCACACTGGACATGAGGCAGATTGTGGCAGGGGCAGCTTGTTGCAGTTCTATACAGGGCTGCACCCTGCATCTTCCTGGGAAAAGGCCAGGTAGAGACTTTCTGGGAATTGGCAGTCGTGGCTTGTTACCATTAAGATGGAGTTAGCCACTGGATTGATTTCTGACTCTGCCTGACATCTGCATTATCTCCATTTGGCCAAAATGAAGCCGCTAAAAATGGCTTATGCAAATGTCACAATATGCTTTCTTCTAGTAACCAAATGAAGAACTATTGAAGCAGTTGTCAAGTGAGTAAAATTGAGAAATAACACATAATTCAAATACAAATAGCACTATTTTCAGGACTAGTACTGGAAAAAGCTAAAATAAAAATCTCCTTTCAGCTTCCTTTCCATCCCCCTCTCCAACACTTCTTCCAAGATAGCTTGGTTTTTTATTCTTTTTTTTCTCTACTACATTGCTTCCTACAAATCTTGGTTTAATTTTCAGATTTAAGGAGTGATGAGATAATATACAAACTCACTCATTTGTCCTTTACTTATTAATTTTAAAGGAAAGGCTTCCCTGGTGGCGCAGTGGTTGAGGGTCCGCCTGCCGATGCAGAGGACATGGGTTCATGCCCCGGTCTGGGATCATCCCACATGCCACGGAGCAGCTGGGCCCACAAGCCGTGGCCGCTGAGCCTGCGCGTCCAGAGTCTGTGCTCTGCAACGGGAGAGGCCACAGCAGTGAGAGGCCCGCGTACCGCAAAAAAAAAAAAAAAAAAAAAAAAAAAAAAAAAAAAATTTAAAGGAAGGAGGAAGTGTAACATTAAACACCTGTTATGTGCCAGGAACTTTATATACGCTATCTCCTTAAACCTTGGCAACCCGTGAAGTAGGAATGATATGTTTTACAGATGTGGAAATTGACACTCCATAGTTAGACAGGCTCTATAGCTTGTCCAAGACCACACAGGTATTAAGTGGGGGTCCCACAATTCAAATCCAGCACTTTCTGATTTCAAAACCCTTTGGGTTAATCTCTATGTTGATACCTACCTCTTAGAGTTGTTGTCAAGATTAAATAAGATAATACATGTAAGATACTTAGCAGAGTGGTAAACATAAATAGCTCAATAAAGGGCAACTGCTATAACCAGCATCACCACCACCACTACTATTCTGCTTTCCAAGTAGTTGAGGTTGACTGGAATACAGGATGTGTGAACAACTCCCTGCAGGACCTATGAATAAGTAAGATAGTTTTAACTGTATTAGTGATGCTCATTTATTGAATGTGAACCATATGTCAGAGTCTTTTCTCAAGTGTTCTAATTTATTCTCTTTTTATCTGAGAACATTGCAAAGTTGGTATTTTTTAAAAATTTTTATTGAAATATAGTTGATTTACAATATTGTGTTAGTTTCAGATATACAGCAGTGATTTAATTATATGTATATTTAAATATATTCTTTTTTACATTCTCTTCCATTATGCTATTGCAATATATTGAATATAGCTCCCTGTGCTATACAGTAGAATCTATTTTATATATAGTAGTGTGTATCTGTTAATCCCAAACTCCTAATTTATCCCTCCCCCTGTTTCCCCTTTGGTAACCACAAGTTTGTTTTCTATGTCTATGAGTCTATTTCTGTTTTGTAAATAAGTTCATTTGTATCGTTTTTTTAGATTCCACGCATAAGTGATATCACATGATATTTGTCTTTGTCTGACTTACTTCACTTAGTATGATAATCACTAGGTCCATCCATGTTGCTGCAAATGGCATTATTTCATTCTTTTTATGGCTGAGTAATATTCCATTGTGTATATGTACCACATCTTCTTTATCCATTCATCTGTCGATGGACACTTAGGTTGCTTCCATGTCTTGTCTATTATAAATAGTGCTGCTATGAACACTGGGGTGCATGTATTTTTTCAAATTATGGTTTTCCCTGGATATATGCCCAGGAGTGGGATTGTAGGATCATATGGTAGCTCTATTTTTAGTTTTTTTAAGGAACCTCCATACTGTTCTCCATGGTGGCTGTATAAAGTTGGTATTTTTGCTCTCCCCAATTTACAGATGACACTGAGCCTCAGAGAGATGAGGTAAGTTGCTTAAAATCACAGGTAGGATATAGCAGAAGTAGAGACTTGCATCTAGGTTTGGATGATTTCCAAAACCTAAGCTTTTTGCACTCCACCTTTTTGCCTCCCTGTAAGACCAAATTCCTGCAGTTATTTCTGTACCTCACCCACATGTTGTACTGTAGAAATAATACTCTCCATGCACTAGGCCATGATTTAAATGGATCCATCCAGAGTTCCTGCTAAAGAGTTTTGGCTGTGACCACAAATCTCCAAGGTCTGTAGTAACTTTTATTGAAACTGATTTGTTCAGTTTTTCCATACAGTGGCATAATCAGTGGGTGGAAATCTGGGGTTATTAAATGCTCTAAGTCTTTGTTAACCACCAGTTCTGATCTCTGGCTGCAAAATGGGATCAGAAGTTGCTTCCGAATTTAATGTAGACACAGCTCTCAAGAGCATGCTCAGGGTTCAAAGGGGGATACATCGAAGTGTGATCCTGAGAAATTCCCACATTACACTTTCATGATATAGATAACTCAGAGTCCTGAACAGTGAGGCCTGTAAAAGGGAAGCAGTTATAATCAACTCATAAAGAAGAGTTTTTGAATAGAAACAGTTGGTAACTATAGTTACTTTTCTTCACCAAGGTGTATGGAATGGGAATGATGGTTAAATATACAAAGAATACTAAAATAAATGAAAGTACCCTGTATTTGGAGGTTGAAAAAACAATTACTGAAAATGGTATTGGAACAACTGAGTTACTAGGAAGAAAAAATGGTGCTGGGTTTATCCTCCCAAATTCGCTTAGCCATCCACAGAATAAGCCACATGCTGCAATATACCTGGGAAATAATTATTGCTGTCAAATGGCCTCCTGGTTAGCAAGACAAACCAGTGTACTTGGGAGGTGAAAGCCCAAAGAGTGGGCCTGCGCAGCTGGGCAAGGGAATCTCATGCCAAGGATACTCTCCAGAGGCTTCGCTGGCAGAATTTAATCTCATCCTTTTTACTTCTCTCTGGGTCTTGCCTCACTCAGGGAGACAAAGCCTCCAGCATTCTCTCTCTGTTGGTGTCCCCTAGAATACCCTCCTGCGTTTCTCCAAGAGAAGCAGCCATAAGAAACGATGGAGGAATGTCTTAGAAGTCATTGCACTGGTTTTTAGAGATGTGTTTATGTTACAGGGGCAAAACAGTAGGTCACAGAATTGTTCCAACCCCATATATCAAACTCTGCAGGGAAACCATATTATTTCCTTCTATTCAGTAAACTGCTGAGCATTCTTTCTGCCCAAAGACAGCTCTGATTGTCAGCCTCTGCCTTCTCCAGCCTCCAGCCCATGGACTCAGCCCCAGTCCGCCATGAGGCAGAAAGGATATTAAGTCGTCCCATCCCTACCATCAGGTGAGGTCTGGACCTACTTTTGTTACCAGGCTTATATCCACTATGCCTGAGGTGAACCCATCCAACCAGGCCATGTGACTGGGCTGTTGCCTCATTTCCCTCCACCTGGCCCACCAGTTCTCCACACTCCTCTAAACCATCTTCTACCAGTCTGTAGTCCTTTACCCACTCTTTCCCCGGAGGCTGGCTCTGGCCCTTATAATCTCAGGTGCTCACAGTTTCCACTTCTGAGGTGCTGATGTGTGCTGCAGCTGCATTGGCCTATGGAGGCTGGCTGTACTTGAGAATCATGAGCCTTTGGGCTATGTGTGGTGGACTGTCCACCTCTCTGTCCAGAGACCAGACTTTTGCCTGTTCACAGCTTTTTTCTCCCCTCGACTAGCTCACTGTAGAGGTCCTGTATGGCTCCTGTCTGAACTTGCACTGCTTATAGGTCATGTTGCATAGACAGGTATTCAGCCATCTCTGTGATGTGATGGAGGTGTTGTGGTATCATGGAGAGAACAGGAAGAAGTGGATTTGTCTAATTACAGCTAGCAACTGTCTTTTTCTTCACACCTTTTGTGTGAGTTGGAACAGCTTCTCTTTTACATGCCACGTAGTGACAGGTCTCAACTTTTGGAGTAGTAGTGAATTCAGGGCAGACTGTTGGGACAGAAGACATGGGTTCAAGTTGCAGATCTGTTATTAATTGTGTGGGACCTTGGGTAAGATGCCTCACCTTGCTGGATCCTAGTTTCCTCATCTATAAAAATGGGGGTGATAATGGCTATATACCTCATGATAGTGGTGAGAAGATTAAATGAAAGAATGGATGTGAAAATGTTTTGTGAAATGCTCTTTATCCTGTAGGGGAGAACCTTGTGAGTTATAAAATTTTATGAATAGAATTTTATGTTCTATTTCTCACATGTGAAGAAATGCATCAGGGCATCAGGACGTCTGGTGGCCAAAAAGTCTGACCACCAACTGATCGATGCTTTTAAGACAAATAGTGGAGTTTCATATGCTAGGTTAAGCTGTGGCTCCGTGACTTAGTGCATAGAAAATCAAACATTACACATGTGATTACAGCCAAATCCATGCATGAGGAGGCAGCGTGTAGTAGTGAAAAGAGCATGGGCTTTAGTTAGACAACCTGGGTTCAGGTCTCAGTTTAGCCACTTAATGGCTAGGTGAACTTGGGCAAATTAATTAACCTTTTTGAATGTCAGCTTCATCACAATAACACCACCCCCAAACTACTGATTTTTTAAAACCCCAATCTGACTGTCTTTGTCTATTATTGGAACATTTGGCCCACTTATATTTAATGTATTTACAGATATATTTGGGATTAAATTTATTTTTATTGTGTTGTTCTTTGTTTTCTTCCTTGCCTTTCTTTCAGTTAATTATTTTTAATCATTCTATTATTTTCTCTTTACCACTTAGAAAGTTATATACTCTATTTATTTAGCTGTTAGCCTGTAAATTCTAACATGGATAAATAACTTATGAAAGTCTAAAGTGAGTCAAAACCTTTATCCTACTCCCAGATACTGCAGGAATTTTGGAACTCATATTTTGTCCTCTCCTCCCCACCTAAAGCTTATATATTTTATTGCCTGGTATTAAAATCTGTCATGTTTCATTTCTCTTTTTAATACCACTAGACATTATTATTATTGCTTTTTAGTCAGTGTTCATTTATATTTGCCCACATTTTTATTACTTTATTCTTCATTCTTTTTTACACCTCAGATATTCCATCTGGTATATATATTTTTGGCTTTAAATAAGTCTTTATTAGTAAATACATTTTAGTAAAAGTATAGGCTAATAATGGCAATTATTATTAATATTATTATTATAATTGCCTGTAGTTGTCTCTGTTTTGCATTGATTCAGAAAAAATATTTCTGTAGGCTATAGAATTCTAGGTTAATAGTTACTTGGGGGAATTCCCTGGCGGTCCAGTGGTTAGGACCTGGCGCCTCACTGTCAGGGCGGGGTTCCATCACTGGTCTGGGAACTAAGATCCTGCAAGCTGTGTGGTGTGGCCAAAAAAATAAAGTATAAAAGTTATTTTGTTCAACATATTGAAATAGTCTGTTGTCTTTTGGCTTCTGTTGCTGGTTTGGGGAGGTCAGCTATCTATTGGTTATTCCTCTGAAGTTAATTTGTCTTTTTTTTCTACTTTTAAGATTCATTCCACCCCCACCCTACCCTGCCAACCACACACACCCCAAATCTATCTCAGTACAGTTTTATTATGATGTATCTAGACATGGATTTATTTTCCTTTACCCTGCTTGGAATTCGCTGGACCTTTTGAATCTTAGAATTTGTGTCATTCTGCCTGTGGTGACCATATGATTTCCTCTCCCAACCAGGACTCTTCTTAGAGTGAAAGGAGGTGATATTAATTATTAATCTGGGATAACAGGCCTAAGCTAGGACTATCCCAAGCAAACAGGATATATATGGTCACTATACCTCTGTCCCTCCAGCAATCTTATGCTTACTGTTTACATGGTATATTTTTTCCCAGTCATTTACTTTTGACCTGTCAGTGTTTTTATTCTTAGTTTGTCTCTTGTTGCCAGCATATGGTTCAGTTTTGCTTTTTTCTCCATTCTGAGAATCTTTCTTTAATTGAAATGCTTATACCATTATGGTTTAATGTAACTATTGATATGGTTGGATTTAGGTTTACCATTTTATTTTTTGTTTCCTGTTTGTCTCTTATTTCTTTTTTGTTGTTGTTCCTATCCTGGTTTCTGCTTTCATTTTGATTATTTGAACGTATTTTAGTATTCTATTTTATCTATTGGCTTTTTAGCTATAGTGATGTGTTAGTTTTTAGTGGTTGTACTAGCAATTAAAATATATATTCCTAAACTTTACCAATCTATTTAGAATTAATATCATACCATTTCATGTAAAATGTAGAAACTTTTTAACCATATAGGTCCCCGTAATCCCCATTCTCATCCTCTATAATTACCTGTGTATTACATCTACCTACTTTGAAAATCAGAAAAGAAAATGTTGTTATACTTTTTCTTTAAACAATCATCTATGTTTTAAAGAATTTAAGAAGTAAACCATTTAAAAAAAATTTATTTATTTATTTTTGGCTGCATTGGGTCTTCGTTGCTGGGCGCGGGCTTTCTCTACTTGCGGTGAGTGGGGGCTACTCTTCGTTGAGGCGTGTGGGCGTCTCATTGCAGTGGCCTTCAGTAGTTGTGGCTCGTGGGCTCTAGAGTGCAGGCTCAGTAGTTGTGGTGTGTGGGCTTAGTTGCTCTGCGGCATGTGGGATCTTCCCAGACCAGGGCTCGAACCCGTGTTCCCTGCATTGGCAGGCGGATTCTTAACCACTGTTGCCACCAGGGAAGCCCCAAGAAGTAAACCATTTCTAATGCTTCTCATTTCTTCTTGAAGATCCAAGCTTCCCTCCAGTACTATTTCCCTTCAGTCTAAAGAACACTGCAATGTGCCTTCTTAGTTCTCCTTTTTCTAAAAATTTGTTTATTTTACCTTCATTCCTAAGGGATATTTTCACTGGATATAGAATTGTGGGTGACCTGTCTTTTTTTCTTTTATCACTTTCAGTATGCTATTCCACTGTCTTATAGTCTTCATATTTTCTGATGAGAAATCTATGGTCATCCTGCTTCATGGTCATCAGATAAATGCAAATTAAAATCCCAGTGTGGGACCTGTAACTTCTGAAGTAGTGGTATAACCCCTCAATAGAGGGGTTATAGAGGTAACTATTTACTTAACAGAATACAAAAAACAGCCACCTGAGGATTCTGATTTAAAAATATAGGCAGACAAACTGCGGAGGAGAGTTGAAATTCGCAGAAGCAATGTGCATGGGCATCAGCTTTGTGCTATTTGTTTTTGTCTTTGTGGCTTTGCCCCAAGGGCAGGCATCAGTTGTTCTGTGAGACAGGGCAGCAAAGGCAGCTTCAATTCTGATAGAAATGGTGCTTTCTGGCTAGGAGAACCAGGGAAAGAAATCCAGGCAATCATGACTAGAGAGTGAGGTGTAATTCCCAGAGGGGAGAGCTGGAGAAAGGGATCTCCTAATTCTGTGTATGAACACCAGGAAAGTCTCACGCTGACCCTTGAACCATATAGTTACAGAGCAGACTCAAAGGAGCAGAGCAAAGGCTTAAAGACTTGAACTGATGGTTAAACCACAGTCATGCATGGGCCATGTTTATTTTGTTTGTATTATATAATTTCTGCTCAGTTGGTTTTTTTTTTCTGTTTTAAATTTCTATTATTATTTTATTTCTGTTATTAATTTCTGTTTATATTTTCATTATTAATTTCCATTTTGGTTAGAAAACATATTCTGAATGGTTTTAATATTTTTAATGTGTTGAGTATTTTTTCATGGCTCAGCATATAGTGGATTTTAATAACTGCTCCATGTGCCCTTGAAAAAAATGTGAATTCTGGCTTTTTTGGATGCAGAGCTCTATAAATGAATATTACATCGAGTTTGTTAATTGTGCTCTTCAGAACTTTTATGTGTATACTGATAGTTTTGTCTGCCTGTTTTATTAGCTATGAAGATTGATGGAGATGGACAATGAGGTCCTACTGCATAGCACAGGGAACTATATTCAATATCCTGGGATAAACCATAAGGGAAAAGAATATAAAAAAGAATGTATATATACGTATAACTGAGTCACTTTGCTGTACAGCAGAAATTAACATGTAAATCAACTATACCTCAATTAAAAATATTGATGGCTAAGTATTCCTTTATGATTGTGGAGTTGTCTATTTCTCTTTAGTTTTATCAGGATTTTTGCTATATATAATATACTTAGAAGCTATATTATTACGTGTGTACAGTTTTAGGATAGTGATATCTTTTTACTGATGGTATTGAGCTCTTTATCATTATAAAGATATTGAAGAGGTATTGACCTCTTTAAATTTTTTTTTAATTTTATTTTTTAATTTTTAAAATTTTCATACAATTTTAAAAGTTACTTTCCATTTACAGTTATTACAAAATATTGGCTATATTCCCCATGTTGTATAATACATTCTTGAGCCTGTCTTACACCCAATAGTTTGTGGTTTCCACTCCCCCACTCCTACATTGCTCCGCCCCCCTCTCCCCACTGGTAACCACTAGTTTGTTCTCTGTATCTGTGAGTCTGCTTCTTTTTTGTTATATTCACTAGTTTGTTGTATTTTTTAGATTCCACATATAAGTGATATCATACAGTATTTGTCTTGCTCTGTCTGACTTATTTCACTTAACATAATGCCCTCCAAGTCTACCCATGTTGATGCAAATAGCATTATTTTGTTCTTTTTTATGGCTGGGTAATATTCCATTGTGTGTGTGTGTGTGTGTGTGTGTATACACACACACACACACACACACACACACACCACATCTTCTTTATCCATTCATCTGTTGATGGACACTTAGGTTGCTCCCAAATTTTGGCAATGGTAAATAATGCTGCTGTGAACATTGGAGCGTATGTATCTTTTCAAATTTGTGTTTTAGTTTTTTTCGGATATATACCCAGGAGTGGAATTGCTGGATAAACAAATAGGACCTAATTAAACTTAAAAGCTTTTGCACAGCAAAAGAAACCATTGACAAAACAAAAAGACAACCTATTGAATGGGAGAAAATATTTGTAAATGATATGACCAATAAGGGATTAATATCCAACGTATATAAACAGTTCATACTACTCAACATCAGAAAAAAAATGACTTGATTAAAAAATGGGCAGAACACCTGAATAGACATTTTTCCAAAGATGAAATGCAGATGGCCAACAGACATGAAAAGATGCTGAACATCTAATCATCAGGGAAATGCAAATCAAAACCACAGTGCAATATCACCTCACACCTGTCAGAATGTCTGTCATCAAAAAGACCACAAATAACAAGTGTTGGTGAGGGTGTAGAGAAAAGGGAACCCTTGTGCACTGTTGGTGGGAATGTGAATTGGTGCAGCCACTGTGGAAGACAGTACGGAAGTTTATCAAAAAAACTCAAAATAGAGCTACCATGTGACCCAGCAGTTCCAATCCTGGTTATTGACCTCTTTATCACTACAAAATGTTGCTCTTTATCTCTAATAATGCTTACTACCTTAAAATTTACTTTGCCTGATATTACTGTAGTTATGCCAGCCTTCTTTTGGTTAATGTTTGAATGATGTATTTTATCTATCCTTTTAATTTAGGCCTTTCTGTGTCCTTATATTTTTTAAAAGTGTTTCTATAAGTGTATTATAGTTATCTTTAAAAAATTATAACAGCTTTACAAAGATATAATTTACATACTATAATATTCTTGCTTATAAGTGTACAACTCAGTGGATTTTAGCATATCCACAGAGTTGTGAAACCATTACCACTAATTTTAAAATAATTTCATCACCCCCAAAAGAAACTTTGCATCCATTAGTCTCTTCCAATACTTTTTCACCCCAAGACCCTAGAAAATATAGTCCTCTTTCTGTATCTATGGGTTTGCCTAATGGGAACATTTTATATAAACATAATCATATAAAATATGGTCTTTCATGTTTGGCCTCTTTCACTTAGCATAATGTTTATAAGGTCATCCATGTTGTAGCATTTATGAATCCTTTATTCCTTTTTATGGCTGAAAAATATCCCAATGTATGTATATACCTTATTTTCTTTACCCATTTATTAGGTGATGGACATTTGGGTTGTTTCCACTTTTTGGTTATCGTGAATGATGCTACTTTGAACATTCATGTAAGGGCTTTATATGGACATATGTATTCAGTTCTTTTGGTATATGCTTAGGAGTGGGATTGGTGGGTTATATGGTAATTATGTTTAATACGTTCAGAAACTGTCAAAACTGTTGAGCTCGCAATTCTGTTCCATTGATCTATATGTCTATCCATATGTCAGTATGACAGTGTCTTAATTCTTGTAGCTTTGTAGTAAAATTTGAAATCAAGAAGAATGAGTCGTCCATCTTTGTTCTTTTTTGTGAGTGTTGTGGTTATTCTAGGTCCCTTGCATTTCCATATGAATTTAGGGATGAACTTGTCAATTTTTGCACAAAAACTGGCTGTGATTGACAGGAATTGCATTGAATCTATAGATAAATTTGGGGAATATTGCCATTTCAACAATATTAATTGTCCAATCCAAGAACATGGGATGTCTTCCCATTTATTTAGGTCTTTTAAAATTTCTTTCAAAATGTCTTGTAGTTTTCAGTATACAGCTTTTGCACTCTTTTTTTAAACATCATTATTGGAGTATAATTGCTTTACAATGGTGTGTTAGTTTCTGCTTTATAACAAAGTGAATCAGCTACACATATGCATATATCCCCTTATCTCCTCCCTTTTGCGTCTCCCTCTCATCCTCCCTATCCCACCCCTCTAGGTGTCACAACGCACCGAGCTTATCTCACTGTGCTATGCAGTTGCTCCGCAATAGCTGCCGACTTTACATTTGGTAGTGTATATATGTCCATGCCCCTCTCTCACTTCGTCCCAGCTTACCCTTCCCCCTCCTCCTGTCCTCAACTCCATTCTCTACGTCTGCGTCTTTCTTCTAGTCCTGCCCCTAGGTTCTTTAGAACTATTTTTGCTTTTTTTTTTAGATTCCATATATATATGTGTTAGCATACGGTATTTGTTTTTCTCCTTCTAAATAACTTCACTCTGTATGACAGTCTCTAGGTCCATCTACCTCACTACAAATAACTCAATTTTGTTTCTTTTTATGAGTGAATAATATTCCATTGTATATATGTGCCCCATATTCTTTAACCATTCATCTGTCGATGGACGCTTAGGTTGCTTCCATGTCCTGGCTATTGTAAATAGAACTGCAGTGAACATTGTGATACATGACTCTTTTTGAATTATGGTTTTCTCAGGGTGTATGACCAGTAGCGGGATTGCTGGGTCATACAGGAGTTCTATTTTTAGTTTTTTAAGGAACCTCCATACTGTTCTCCATAGTGGCTGTATCAATTTACATTCCCACCAACAGTGCAAGAGGGTTCCCTTTTCTCCACAACCTCTCCAGCATTTATTGTTTCTAGATTTTTTGATGATGCCCATTCTGACTGGTGTGAGGTGATACCTCATTGTAGTTTTGATTTGAATTTCTCTAATGATTAGTGATGTTGAGCATTCTTTCATGTGTTTGTTGGCCATCTGTATATCTTCTTTGGACAAATGCCTATTTAAGTCTTCTGCCCATTTTTGGATTAGGTTGTTTGTTTTTTTAATATTGAGCTGCATGGGCTGTTTATATATTTTGGAGATTGATCCTTTGTCCATTGATTTGTTTGCAAATATTTTCTCCCATTCTAAGGGTTGTCTTTTCATCTTGTTTATGGTTTCCTTTGCTGTGCAAAAGCTTTTAAGTTTCATTCGGTCCCATTTGTTTATTTTTGTTTTTATTTCCATTTCTCTAGGAGGTGGGTCAAAAAGGATCTTGCTGTGATTTATGTCATAGAGTGTTCTGCCTATGTTTTCCTCTAAGAGTTTGATAGTGTCTGGTCTTACATTTAGGTCTTTAATGCATTTTGAGCTTATTTTTGTGTATGGTGTTAGGGAGTATTCTAATTTCATTGTTTTACATGTAGCTGTCCAGTTTACCCAGCACCACTTATTGAAGAGGCTATCTTTTCTCCACTGTATATTCTGGCCTCCTTTATCAAAAATAAGGTGACCGTATGTGTGTGGGTTTACCTCTGGGCTTTCTACCCTGTTCCATTGATCTATATTTCTGTTTTTGTTCCAGTACCATACTGTCTTGATTACTGTAGCTTTGTAGTAGTCTGAAGTCAGGGAACCTGATTCCTCCAGCTCCGTTTTTTATTCTCAAGATTGCTTTGGCGATTTGGGGTCTTTTGTGTTTCCATACAAATTGTGAAAATTTTTGTTCTAGTTCTGTGAAAAATGCCATTGGTAGTTTGATAGGGATTGCACTGAATCTGTAGATTGCTTTGGGTAGTAGAGTCATTTTCACAATGTTGATTCTTCCAATCCAAGAACATGGTATGTCTGTCCATCTGTTTGTATCATCTTTAATTTCTTTCATCCGTGTCTTATAGTTTTCTGCATACAGGTCTTTTGTCTCCTTAGGTAGGTGTATTCCTAGGTATTTTATTCTTCTTGTTGCGGTGGTAAATGGGAGTGTTTCCTAAAGTTCTCTTTCAGAATTTTCATCATTAGTGTATAGGAATGCAAGAGATTTCTGTGCATTAATTTTGTACCCTGCTACTTTACCAGATTCATTGGTTAGCTCTAGAAGTTTTCTGGTAGCATCTTTGGGATTCTCTGTGTATAGTATCATGTCATCTGCAAACAGTGACAGTTTTGCTTCTTCTTTTCTGATATGGATTCCTTTTATTTCTGTTTCTTCTCTGATTGCTGTGGCTAAAACTTCCAAAACTCTGTTGAATCATAGTGGTGAGAGTGGATAACCTTGTCTTGTTTTGATCTTAGAGGAAATGGTTTTAGTTTTTCACCATTGAGAACAATGTTGGCTATGGGTTTGTCATATAAGTCCTTTATTATGTTGAGGTAAGTTCCCTCTTTGCCTACTTTCTGGAGGGTTTTTATCATAAATGGGTGTTGAATTTTGTCGAAAGCTTTTTCTACATCTGTTGAAATGATCATATGTTTTTTATTCTTCAATTTGTTAATATGGTGTGTATCACATTGATTGATTTGCGTATATTGAAGAATCCTTGCATTCCTGGGGTAAACGCCACTTGATCCTGGTGTATGAACCTTTTAATGTGCTGTTGGATTTTGTTTGCTAGTATTTTGTTGAGGATTTTTGCAGCTATGTTCAGCAGTGATATTGGCCTGTAGTTTTCTTTCTTTGTGACATCTTTGTCTGGTTTTGGTATCAGGGTGATGGTGTCCTCGTAGAATGAGTTTGGGAGTGTTCCTCCCTCTGCTATATTTTGGAAGAGTTTGAGAAGGATAGATGTTAGCTCTCTTCTCTAAATGTTTGGTAGAGCTCGCCTGTGAAGCCATCTGGTCCTGGGCTTTTGTTTGTTGGAAGATTTTTAATCACAGTCTCAATTTCAGTGCATGTGATTCATCTGTTTATATTTTCGATTTCTTCCTGGTTCATTCTCAGAAGGTTGTGCTTTTCTAAGAATTTATCCATTTCTTCCAGGTTGTCCATTTTATTGGCATCAAGTTGCTTGTGGTAATTTCTCATGATCTTTTGTATTTCTGCAGTGTCAGTTGTTACGTCTCCTTTTTCATTTCTAATTCTATTGATTTGAGTCTTCTCCCTTTTTTTCTTGATGAGTCTGGCTAATGGTTTATCAATTTTATTTATCTTCTCAAAGAATCAGCTTATAGTTTTATTGATCTTTGCTATTATTTCCTTCATTTCTTTTTCATGTATTTCTGATCTGATCTTTATGATTTCTTTCCTTCTGCTAACTTTGGGGTTTTTTTGTTCTTTCTCTAATTGCTTTAGGCGTAAGGTTATGTTGTTTATTTGAAGTGTTTCTTGTTTCTTGAAGTAGGATTGTATTGCTATAAACTTCCCTCTTAGAACTGCTTTTGCTGCATCCCATAGGTTTTGGGTCGTTGTGTTTTCATTGTCATTTGTTTCTAAGTATTTTCTGATTTCCTCAGGGATCTCTTGGTTAATTTGTTGTGTATTGTTTAGCCTCCATGTATTAGTATTTTTTACAGATATTTTCCTGTAATTGATATCTAGTCTCATAGCGTTGTGGTCGGAAAAGATACTTGATACGATTTCAAGTTTGTTAAATTTACCAAGGCTTGATTTGTGACCCAAGATATTATCTATCCTAGAGAACATTCCATGAGCACTTGAGAAGAAAGTGTATTCTCTTGTTTTTGGATGGAATGTCCTATAAATATCTATTAAGTCCCTCTTGTTTAATGTATCATTTGCACTCCTTTTGAAAAATTCTTTCATAAGTATTCTTTCTCATACTATTATAAATGGAATTGTGCTCATAATTTTAGGATGTGCATTAGTATAGAATTACAATTGATTTTTGTAAATTGATATTTAACCTGCAACTTTGCTGAACCCTCTGATTAGTTCTAATAGTTTTTTGGTGGGGATCCCATAGGATTTCCTATATATGATTGTGTCATCGGTGAATAGATATAGTTTTATTTCTTTCTTTTCAACTTGATGACTTTCATTTCATTTTCTTGCCTAATTGCTATAGCTAGAATCGATAGTAAAATGCTGAATAGAAGCAATGAGAGTGTATATATACATCCTTGTCTTGTTCCTGATGTTAGGGAGAAAACATTAGTTTTTTCAGTAGCGTGATGAGTAGGTTATTCATAGATGTCCTTTTTCAGGTTGATAAAGCTCTTTTCTATTCCTAGTATATTGAGTGTTTTTAATCAGAAAAGAGTATTGAACTTTGTCAGATGCTTTTTGTTTTTACATCTGTTGAGATGATCATGTAATTTTTTTTCCTTTATTATATTAATATGGTACATTACATTGGCTTTCATATGTTAAATCAGCCAGAACTCCTGAGACAAATCTCTTATGGTGTATAGTCCTTTTTATATGTTGCTGAATTTACTTTACTAGTATATCATTGAGAATTTTGGCACCTATATTCATTCATTAGATATATTGGTCTGTTGGTTTATTTTCTTGTGAAGTCTTTGTCTGGTTTTATAATGTATATAGTCATGTTTTGTTTTTGTCTCGCTTTATAATCTTGGTCTTTTACTTGGAGTAGTTAGTTCCTTTACATTTATTGTAATTACTGATATATCATGTTATTTATTTCTTTCCTGGTCCATCCGTTTTATATTCCTTTTATCACCTTTTTTTATTGATACTTTGTTTTGGATTAATATAAAAATATATTGTGCTGGGTTTTTTCTTCTGATAATTTGTTAGTTACATACACTTTTGATCTTTTAGTTGTTACTGTAGAGATTATAACATGCATTCATGAATTATTTTATTATAATACAAATTATTGTTTTGCCATGGCCTCATAACCAGTAGACCCTTAGAACCTATAAACTTCATTCACCTCTCTGTTATTATTATTTTGGTATTGTTGTCATTTAATGTGAATTCTACAAGGCAGTGTTATTATTACTTTGTGAAGTCAATATTTATTTACATTTACCCACTTATTAGTTCATTCTTGGGTTCTTCATTCCTTCCTGCATTTGCATGCTTCTGTCTGGGATCCTTTTCTTCTGTCGCAAGGACTCCCCTTATTCTTGTTGTAGTGCAGGTCTTGGAATGTTTGTATACTCTCTAGAATATTAGGTCATCTAGTCCTAATTGTTACCGAAGCTCTCTCAGACATTTAAGATATGATTTTTAATAATGTATCCATATTTAATTAGTTATTACAGCAGGAGTATTTATTTGCTGCAATCTATTACATTTTACCTGGAAGTAGAAGTTGTGTGATTATTATTATTATTGTTTTAAATTTTATTTATTTATTTATTTATTTTTGGCTGCGTTGGGTCTTCGTTGCTGTGCTAGGGCTTTCTCTAGTTGTGTCGAGTGGGGGCTGCTCTTCATTCCAGTGCACGGGCTTCTCACTGTGGTGGCTTCTCTTGTTGCGAAGCATGAGCTCTAGGCTCGCGGGCTTCAGTAGTTATGGCTCATGGGCTCTAGAGTGCAGGCTCCGTAGTTGTGGCACACGGGCTTAGTTGCTCCGTGGTATGTGGGATCTTCCCGGACCAGAGCTTGAACCCATGTTCCCTTCATTGGCAGGCAGATTCTTAACCACTGTGCCACCAGGGAATCCCCTGTGTGATTATTTTTAAATGTCTCTTTCTTGAACTCAGTTGTAAGCTACGTGAAAGTAGGAACATTATCTGCTTTGCTGATTTTGGGTTGTCTGACATTTATAGGTTATTTGTGAATAAATGAATGAATGATTAAGGGAGATAATATCTCTGAATAGCTGGTCACATTGTAGGTCCTTGATAAACTTAATGGTACTTTTATCTCTTGACTCTTTGATTCCTGTCAACTCTATATCATACTAGGGTGGAGGCTAAAATCTGTACCTATTATCAGACATTTTTGCCTGCCTTTTAGTAGAGGGAGTAGGAGAAAGCATCAGGGAAGGCTACAGAGCTGAGATGTTGAGGCACAACTGGCTGACCTACTTATACAGGTTTACTAGAGCTCAGGCTTGTAGTTGACAGCATGAAGATTTGACTTTTTTCATTCTATAGTTTTGAGATTTGGGTTACACCAGTGAATGATTTGTAAAGTAACCACTGTCATATTTCAGTGGCAGAAGTGTGTTAAGCTGTACTTAATCTATTTATGAATTCAACTGGAGAATGCCATGATAATTACTTAGCATCCTCTTTGTGTAAGAATCTGGAAATGAGCAAAGGAGCCCAGGGAAAATGAGGTGCAATCGTACAACATAATGTGACCACATGGATGCAAGGCAGCAGGGAGGACACCATTCTACCCAAGTTAGATTAACAAGGTTTTTGACATATAAGAAAATAGTGTTAGGGACTTTCCTGGCGATCCAGTGGTTAAGACTCTGCACTTCCACTGCAGGGGGCAGCATGGGTTTGGTCCCTGGTCGGGAATTAAGATCCTGCATGGCACGGGTCCTGGTCGGGGTGGGGGTTGGGGGGTGGGGGGTGGTGGGAGGGTGGGTAGGGAGAACAAAAAAAGAAAATAGTGTTATATAAGGATCTGGCTTTCAGTGTGTATCTCAGGTTCTTGTAAAAGTAGTTGCTGCTCCCCTGCATTCTGGAATCAAGAGCCATATTGGTAGGATATAGCCAATTATACATCAGACAGCCACTCTGGTTATCGATTGTCATGACACAAATTGTGAATAGAGGATTTATACTTGGTCATTTTTCAAAAAGGATGTTCTAAGAGAAATTCATTGGCTTGTCTGAAATTCTTAAATTATTATCCTCAAAGCTGTGACATTTTTAGAAGAGGAGCATCATATTGCCTCCAAAGATAATACATCATAGCAGATGAAACATAAAAGGAATTTCTGAGTGGTTCAACACAACAGTGTTCTTTTGCTTTTTAAAGCATTTCATTTTCTTTAGGAGCCAAAAGTTTCTGCATTTTAACAATTCCATTTGCTCTCCCATCTTGGGCATAAGGTAGAAGCAGGTTCCTTCTAGTTCTCCCAATCATTTGACTTCCACAGGGACAGCATTTTAAAATTGGCAGAGCCCACTCCCATTCATTTTCGTATTTGGGTCTCACAGTAATCCTTTGAACTAGGCAGGGAAAAGAGTTAATATCTGTCTTATAGGTAGGAAACCAAGACTCTGTTCCTGGCCACTGTTCTTGCCTTTATTTCACTCTGCCATCCCAGAAGCTAAGTTTATGTTGGGACTAGATTAGTTATTATTTGTTCAGCCATCTTAACCCCCCCCCATATTTCAGTTTTTAGTATACTAGAAGGGAAATGAATATATTTTTGAATTCTTGCTGGATCAAAAGACCTATTTTCTCAAATATTTAATTAGACTTGTATATAGTAACCTACCTTGAACTCTGCTTTCATCTGAGAAATCCTGTCACAGTAAAATATATCTGGGAAGAAAAATATCAAAAGGTAAAAAAAAAAAATGCAGGTTGAGATGAAGTGCCTGCCTTGAAAAAAAAATTCTTGCAAAGATAGCTTTCCCATTCAAATGACAGAAATGAGTGGTGAGACAGGGAAGACTTTATAGTAGAGAGGACAAATATGATTATTAATTCATTAGTAAACCGCATTTTCCTCCTGTAGCATCTGTCATTTTCCTTCTATTGAGTCTATTCTGTTTTTCTATTGATGATGAACTATCAGATAAAAAAGTAATCAGACTCAGTAATTCTGTTTACATCTATAACCGAGTATGGCCATTTTATGTAGCAAAATGAAAAGTTTTCTGCCAGGGGTTAGATGAATATGCCTTTTTTGTGTGGCTAATTGAATTGTCAGTAGTACTTCATCATAAGCTTTGGAAGTTATTTTTATAAAGCATTAGGCCTACAAAATTGGCCTTGGCCTTGGCCTTGGCCGTGCCCTAGGGGCTGAGAGCACCTCTGCTCAGCCACCCCACCCGAATTCCTGTGTCTATTGCTTCATTGGTAACTGGTGTAGGTTCTCTGTCTCTGTCTCTGTCTATACACACACACGGACAGTCCCCAAATAATTAGCTGGAGTGAACATTTTATTCAGCGTATAGCTACTTCAATACGTTTGCCTTATTTTTATTCTGAATTGACTGGTTGCCTTGGGATTTTAATTCTTTATTCAGAGAATATTTATTGATCACCCACTGTGTGCTAGGTACTGTTCTGTGTCCTATGGATGAAGCAGAGAACAAGACAAGAAAAAAATCTCTGACCTCATAGAGTATGCACTCACATGTCAGGGGAGACAGAATTAAACAATAAATAAAATGTAGAGTAACTTGGTGATAAGTGCTGTGGAGTAAAATCGGAGCACAGGGGTCCTGTGGTGTATGGGAGAGGATGCCATTTGGAATTGAGTGGCAAGGGGAGGCCTCATTGACAAGGTGCCATTTGAATGAAGACTTGAAGGAGTTGAGGGAATGATGCCTGCAGATATCTGGGGAAAAAACATTCTAGGCAGAGGGAGAACATCCAAGTGCAAAGACCCTGAGATGGACCTGTGCATAGCCAGGTCTGTGAAAAGCCAGGTGACTGGAACTGAGTATGGGAGGCAGAGCCTGGTAGGAGATCCCATGGAGGGCTGTTGGGAGCCAGCGGAGAAGTGAGGTGATCTGACATGCATTCACTGATCTCTCCGCCTGCTGTGTTGAAAAGCGATGTAAAGCACCAAGGGCGGGAGCGGACCAGTGACGAGGCTGTTGCAGTGACCTAGGGCACAGATGCTGGTGGCTAGACCAGGTGGTAACAGGGGTAGGGTGAGAGATGATGGGATTCTAGACGTAGTTGGAAGGTATTGCCAATAGGATTTTCTTACAGATGGGGTGTGGGTGTGAGAGAACAAGAGGAGTCAGGATGACTTGAAGAATTTTGCCTGAGCAGCAGGAAGGATGGGGTTGTTACTAACTTAGTTGGGGAAAGTTGAGGAGGAGCAGGCTTTAGGGGAAAGTCTGGCCTTTGGTTTTGGACATGTTAAATTTGAGATGCCTGTTAGATATTCAGGGGGAGCTATTGAGGAGGCAGCTGAATACATACATCTGGGCTTCAGAAGGTACATTTATATGCATTGGGGAGTTGTCTGCATACAGATGGAATTTAAAGGCATAGGACATGGGCTTCCCTGGTGACGCAGTGGTTGAGAGTCTGCCTGCCGATGCAGGGGACACAGGTTCGTGCCCTGGTCCGGGAAGATCCCACATGCCGCGGAGCGGCTGGGCCCATGGGCCATGGCCACTGAGCCTGTGCGTCCGGAGCCTGTGCTCTGCAACGGGAGAGACTGCAACAGTGAGAGGCCCACGTACCGCAAAAAAAAAAAAAAAAAAAAAAAAGGACATGATGAGATCACCAAGGGAGTAAGTGTAGAGAAAAATGTCCAAAGACTGGGCCCTGGGGCCCTCTAACATCTAAAGCTCAGAGAGATGGGGAAGAGCTAGTAAAGGTGACTAAAATAGAGATGCAGGTAGGTGATCTGAGAGACCTCAAGTGTGTGCCTGACAGTGCGAGCAAATGCAGAAAAAAAAATGTGTTTCCAAGAGTCCCATCATCCTATTAGGCCTTGCACCCTCCCTCAGCTGGAGGGACTTGACAGAGTCAACTGTATGTAAGGGGACTTCTCACTTATTTTTTTATTTTTTTAAAAAATGAATTAATTTATTTTTGGCTGCGTTGGGTCTTCATTGCTGTGTGCGGGGTTGCAGCGAGCGGGGGCTACTCTTCGTTGCAGTGCGCAGGCTTCTCATTGCGGTGGCTTCTCTTGTTGAGGAGCATGGGCTCTAGGCGCACGGGCTTCAGTAGTTGTGGCTTGCAGGCTCAGTAGTTGTGGCTCACAGGCTGTAGAGCGCAGGCTCAGTAGTTGTGGCGCACGGGCTTAGTTGCTCTGTGGCATGTGGGATCTTCCAGGACCAGGGCTTGAACCCATGTCCCCTGCATTGGCAGGTGGATTCTTAACCACTGTGCCACGAGGGAAGCCCCTCACTTATTTTTAAAGTTTGGCGGGATATAATCCCCTCATAATTTTGGTACAGGATGGCAAAGATACTGGGCAGTGACAGATGTGTCAAAGCAAATATTGTAATGGAACCACTCTTTGTTACAGCGAATGCAGTGTGTGATAATGAAGACACTGTTGTCCTCTGTCATCATGACAGGTCAATTTAGTGCTTTGTCAGTTTCTTTATTTTTCATTTGGGGAGTAGGGTGTGGTAAGATAGAGATGGAAAGGTCAGCATGAGGCAAGAGATACTAACCATTTGAACATTTGATGTTGTTTATTATGACATTCAGCAGCAGGTCACACAAAAGAGGACCCAGGAGCTCTTTTTCCCCTCTGTGACCATTAAATGTCATGTCACCAGTGACAGGTTGGAGGCTGATTCCATATTCCTCTTTGTTTGAACAGCCATCCTTGAGATACAGATCTCTTCTGAGGCAGAAGGTCAAGGCCATGTGTATTGTGGATTGAACGCTCAGCTCAACTTTTGGTTCTTTGCTCTCTGAATTTTACTTTCCCTGAACTTGCCTGCCAGCATCTGTCATTTGTAAGAATCAGTTTAGAAAATTAGTGAGCAGGTATGAATTCTGAGCATCCCTTCAAGTCCCAGGTGAGCCTTCCTAAAGCACAGTGGCATTGTAGCATCCTTGCTGGTACCTAGGAATAGTACTAATTAATTTTCAGTGCCTTTCCCTATCGGAGAATTTTGGTCAGAAAGACTCATTTCTAAAAGATGGCCTGGAGCATATCTAAGCACAGAGCCCTTTAATTAGCATGAGTGAGCAACACTTGGACTTTGTGAATTGAGCTCTTCCTCGGTTAACCGGAGCACGTAGAGACAGCTCTCATTGCCTCTTAGCTCCCCAGAGGAGGAGGTGGAAGGGAAAAAGAGAAAGCAGAGCAGTGAATGGCCTGACTGAATTAGTCCATGGACATTGTTTCTGCAGTGTGTTTCTGCATGTGAACCCTACTTTGAAAATAAAATGTTTGAATTATAAACAGGTACTGTAGTAGCTGGACTCCATCATCATTTTTATAATTTGATATAAAATTTCAAAAATCTGTTTCTGTGAATCATACCTCGAAGGGAGTGGGCTTAATGTTTAGACCTGTCAGGTTTTCTGAAACCTTAATTTTCTTTTTGAGATGGGCTTATCAAATTTAGGCTCCTGTAGCTTTAAATACCAAAATATTCTCTTGGTTATTACACACACACACACACACACACACACACACACACACACACACAAAGCGTGCTGGTTTATGAGAGCTTTTTATTTCAGAAGAGAACTGTCAAATCAGTGAAAGAATGAAGAGTGTACAGTATGTGCTCAATTATAAGATGTCACATTTTTATATGGAAGGAATCATGCTTTTAGGCGGGTAGGCTATATATAAACTCTTTCCATAAATATATACTAGATGTATGAGTCCAAGAGAAATTGTGAAAGGAGAGAGAAATACTGATAATGCTGCCATACTTGCCTTGTACTCTATTCTTAATGTTAGGGCCACTTAATGAGGGCCACTGTTGTTCATGGTTAGGAGACCAGCTGGGCACTCAGGGGGCTCTTGGGTCACACCCTGCACCCTTTGCACTGATTTGCTGGAAGATTCTGGGGGGTGCATTTCAGCATTCTCTAGTGGGATTTCTTCATCTGCTGACAGAAACATGGCGAGATGGCGAGAGCCATGCTTTACCAAGTCCCAGGTCAGCAGCAGCAGGGCCGAGTCCACGAAGCACTGCTGGAACCACTGGAGCTTTGGGGGCTGGTCGGTCACCATTTTCAAAAATGCCCTTCATGCACCGACTTGTAGGACTAGCCCTTTGTTGAGTAGCTTCAGATTCTGATAACTAGGTTGAAATACTGGAGTTTTAGGCAATAAGGCATCCTTTTTGTTCAAGCTGCCTGTTATACGATAAGGTCTTTGGGGTCACACTTCACTGCCGCTCCTTCTGGCAGGACCTGAAGAGGAGAGTGTCAGGGTTGTGTTCTCTGAGTGCCCACCAGTGCTGTGTGGCCAGCTGCACGTGGAGGTTCCCCCACCCAGTGTCTTGGAACATGGGCCTTGTCCACACCCTGGCTGGGCGCTTCCTCCCTGCCTGCGCCCGTGGGCCTGGGCCTCGCTGCTAAACTGTCATGCCGAACGCTGGGCGGAGTTCAGGTGTAAGTAGAGTCAAGACCATCTGTCTCCTCCTCATATTTATGCATTCATTTATTCCCGTAATCATTCAAACACTTTCTAGAAATAACTGTGGGAAAGATCCTGTGATACTTTGTATCAAGTAGGAAGCAGTAGCAGAGAATTACAGAGCTGCGTCTAAGCTACAAAGCTGTATCTGCAAGTTACTGAAGAAATATGAGGCAGGCTTCTGGAGAATCTGGGATGAAATTTGGGCTGAGGTGATAAAGGTGTCTCCAGAAATGCACATCAATATCAGTTGTTTAACATTGTAAATTAACTATACTTCAAAAAAATATCAGTTGTTTAAATCTCTCCCTTTCCCCTTTGTTTCGAAGTGTCTGGCTACCTTCTTTCTGACGACTCACACCCCCTCCCATTCCCTGCCTGACTCTGCCCATCAGTTATCCTCTCTCCATGGTCCTGGAAGTTCCCCTTTCTCCTGGGGCTTTGCTCTCACCTGGAGGAGAGTCTCAGGCCTCCTCCAGCTCCCAGCCAGTTCCTGTGACCTCACCAAGCCCCAGGCCTTATCCCCTTTCTGTCTGCCTTCTTTACTTACTGCTGAGCTGTAAGTGCGCCTTCCGTGGGTGCTGTGGGTTGAAGTGTGTTCCCCCAAAATAGGTATGTTGAAGTCCTAACCCCAGCACCTCAGAAGGTGACTTGTTTTGTTTTTTTGTTTGTTTGTTTGTTTGTTTTTGCGGTACGCGGGCCTCTCACTGTTGTGGCCTCTCCTGTTGCGGAGCACAGGCTCCAGATGCGCAGGCTCAGCGGCCATGGCCCACGGGCCCAGCCGCTCCGTGGCATGTGGGATCTTCCCGGACTGGGGCACGAACCCACGTCCCCTGCATCGGCAGGCGGACTCTCAACCACTGCGCCACCAGGGAAGCCCCCCCAAGGTGTCTTGTTTTTAGAAAGTCTTTTTTTCTTCCAGTTTTACTGAGCTATAATAGACACACAGCACTGTATAACTTTAAGGTATACAGCATAATGATTTGATTCATGCATGTCATGAAATGATATGACAGTAAGTTTAGAGAGCATCCATCATCTCATATAGATACAAAATTAAAGAAATAGAAAAACAAATATTTTTCCTCGTGATGAGAACCCTTAGGATTTGCTCTTAACAGCTTTCATATATAACATACAGCAGTGTTAATTCTATTTATCATGTTATACATTACATCCCTAGTACTTATTTATCTGATAACTGCAAGTTTGTACCTTTTCACTGCCTTCATCCAGTTCCCCCTCCTCCTACCCCCTGCCTCTGGTCACTACAAATCTGATCTCTTTTTCTATGAGTTTGTTTGTTTTTGAAGTATAATTGATCTACAACACTATGTTAGTTCCTGTTACACAACATAGTAATTTGCTATTTCTCTACATTTCAACGTGAGAAATAGAGTATAGAGGTAATCAAGTTAAAATGACATCATTAAGGTGGGTCCTAATCCAGTATGACTGGTATCCTTATAAACAGGGGACCCAAAGACAGACCACAGAGACAGATATGTACAGAGGAAAGACCATGTGAAAATACAGGGGAATACCATCCACAAGCCAAGAAACACTAGAGGCTACCAGAAACTTGGAAAGGGAAATGGAATAAATTTTCCCTCACAGCCCTCAGAAAGAACCAACCCTTCCCACACCTTGATCTCTGACTTCTAGACTGCAGAACTGTGAGACAATAAATTTCTGTTGTTTAAGCCACCCAATTTGTGGCACTTTGTTAATGGCAGCCCCAGCACAATGGCCACAAATATGATTTCCTAAGGCTCAAAGCCAAAGGCCCCTTCTTACTCTGGTCAACCCGTCTGTACTTTTTAGCCCCATTAGCCACCTTCCTTTTCAAAATTTGAGTGTCAGGATGGTGAGATGAAATAAACCAGAGGTCTTGAGTTAGGCTAAGCTGGGCTCAAATGCTTGGGTAATTTTATTCACCTTCTCTACACCCATGAAATAGAATTTGTATCTAACTCATATGGTGGTTGTGAAGATTACATGAGATGATGCATGTAAAATATGTGTCCTACAACTAAGCACAATATAAATAAAAACTAAATGTTAGCTCTGTAGTCAGGCTGGGAAGAACTTAGAGGTTGAGTGGGCAGCCAAGGTACCAAGCCAAATGGTAGGACCCTGGAAGCGAGACCATGATGATAGTTTAGCGGGATAGGTGTTGGGCACTTTCATGGGTGTGTTGCCTCTCTCATTAGATTCTGAGATCATTGATAGTGGGCATAGTAAATATTTCAGGAATGAAGAGATGACTAAATGGGACAAATCTAAACAAGCATTCTTGGCCGATCCAAGGGTAAGTGTTTGTACTATTGTGTTAAGGCTCTGCGTGGAAAGCGGTGAGCTACATGAGTCTGCAGGATGGCAGAAGCTGCTATTAATGCGTTGATTGTTTGCACTGAAATGTGTTTTTCTCAAGTTCTCAACAGCACCCCCTGCCAGGACTGTATAAAAAAATTACTTTTGGTCACTACTGGGGTCAACCTGAGTGAGTGATGAAAACGCACTTTCAACATACTTTTTGAACTGTGTGCACTAGGATTGGGTATTGCTGTCATTTCTGTGATTTCATTATCAGAATTGTTCACTTGTGCTACTCAGATGCAGAGATAACATCAAAAGTGACATTTAAAAAAAGCAGTTTGTCACTTTAAGAATGCAGAAGGCCAAATCAGAAAGAGCATTCACGTTATGGGCCAAAATTCTATGGCAGTAATCCTAGAAATCACAAATGTAGGTAGATTGTAACTTGCTGGTTCCTATGTCATTTCACAAAGTCAGCTGGCTGTGTCGAAGAATGGGCTTCCTCAGCAAACACTAATTTTCTTTAATGAACAGTCTGCAGGCTCTTTGTATTCCTTATTATATGAGACTCTGTGGTGGTTGTGCATTGATTTTGTTGTAATTCAAACATCGGCTTCCCCTTCACATCAGTCTGAGGGCTATCTTTTCTAGCTGCTCAGGAGTCTGAATAGCTTTTTCAAACAACTCTATATTTACTCAGTTTACCCACGGCCCCTCTCCTACCCTCCATTTATTCTAGTCCAGATACAAATATTGCTCAGTGCAGGTGTAGAAAGAAAAAAAAAATCATGGTCGATTTTTCCAGTGCTATTCATGGAGCTTGAAATAAAAAGCTGTATTTATACTTCATTGAATAAGAAGGTTGCTTGGCTAAATAAGATGGTAAGCATTAATAAAAGATAAGATTTAAAAAGAGGCAGCAGTTGTGTTACCACTCCCGCCCCCTTGAAAATAAAAAGCATGAGGCAGAGAGTGGCAGGAGATGAAGCTGAATAATGAGGTGTTTTCCTGAGAAAGAGAAAGAGTGGTTAAAGTGATTCTCAGCTCTGGGCCAAATCCTTGGCCTAACTCTGGCCTGATTCAGTGCAGTCCAGTGCACACTCTACTATAAAGCTCAGAAAATGTGGGGTATACACAGTCAATATCCTTTTGTATCATACAGCCCAGATCTTCTTATGAACACCCTGGCATGCATGTTCTCCTCTCAGTGTTACTTATAACACTGAAAACTCGGGAACAGCCCAAGCGTCAAACAGCACAGAACTGGTTAATTAAACTGTGATGCAGCCATATGATGGCTGTGTTGTAGAAAAGGGATTTAATGGCATGGGATGATGTTCACAATATATCAATAACTAGAGCATAGGGCAGATTATATACTAGTAAGTCCAGTAGGAGCTTAATAAAATGTGTACACATATTCATAGAAGTCTGAAATATAATTTCTCCAGTTGTTAACAGTGGCTGTCTCTGGGTTGTGGAATTAAAGATGGGTTTTATTTTTCTCTGTGCTTTTAAAATGTTCTCTATAATGATAATGAACATATATTAACTTTACAATCAGAAAGAGAGGATACCTCTCCCCCTTGTAAACGCTGTTGTAGTGGTTGAATGGTGCCCCCCTCGCCCCCGCAAAAAAAAAATATGTCTGTGTCCTAATCTTTGGAGCCTGTGAATGTGACCTTATTTGGAAAGAGAGTCTTTGCAGATGTAATTAAGTTAAGGACCTCGAGATGAGATCGTCTGGACTGTTCAGGTGGGTCCTAAATCCAATAACAAGCATCTTTTTGAAAGACGGAAGTGGAGAAGGCACAGCTACAGAGGAGAAAGCCGTGAAGATGGAGGCAGAGTTTGGCCATAAGCTAAGGAATACTGCCAGCCACGAGGAGCCAGAAGAGGCAAGGAAGGATTTAACCCTAGAGCCTCCCAGGGGAGCATACCCCTGCTGACACCTTCATTTTGAACTTATGGCCTCTAGAACTGTGAGAAAATTTCTGTTGTTTTAAGTTTGTAGTGATTTGTTACAGTAGCCATGGGAAATGAATATACACTACAGTGGACCAACGCAGTCCATTGAGTATTCCTTCTACACGGACATCTGACTGGGACCTCTCTCTGGCTCTCCTCAGCCCTGGATCACTGTGTTCACCATCTTCAAGGAGCCACGCTAAGCTCTGTCGCCAACTCGCTGTCCATTCAAATGGCGTGTCTCCTCCCTCCTGTCACTCTTCACTCTCATTTGTGAGACCTTCCTTTTGATCACTATGCACTGCCTGTGTCATCTGGTCCAGGCTGAGAGCTTGTTGTCCAGTTGTCTCTGACGGTTGGACATTTGTTACTGCACATTCACAAAGGGGCCTTGATGGCTGCCTAGGGCCTCTGTATTTTCAAAGGAGATCCAGTGACCTTCACCACCCTTTAAAATATCTGCAGTGACTTAAAGAGGCTCCCAGATGACATGGGCACTCAGGATACTTGGAGTATATCATTATCCAGTTAGAGGAGAAAGGGAAATTCTTTATAACAACGTAAGGAGAAATCATTCCCAAGTCACCGAAGAGATTTCCCAAATACCAGAGGTAGACAGTTTGCAGATCTTTTGTTGTTCCTATTTGCTGAGGAAGTGAAGATAGCTCACTGGTAACTTGACTCCATCTGTCACGCCAGCTTCACCTCCCGTCTCTTGCTGATACTCCCCCAGTCCTTCAGACTTGGCTTTCCCGAGCCCCACTCTCCAGGTACCAGGCCTGGCCTCTTGTGTCTCTCAGCATTGCCTCACCTCTGCCTCTGCTCTGGTCACAATGTGTGGAAATGTCTCTTTGTGGAGGTGGGACATTTTCAAATTCATGTTACCTGTTGATAGAATATCCGACAGGACAAAGGAAAGAGGAAATGAAGCAAACTGCCCTGTAAATGGAATATTGTCTGTGGCTGAATAATCTCTGTAAAGAAAAGGCTGTAATAAACCACTGCCATGAAGATCTTTTCTGCCCACTGGTTGCATACACATAATTCCCTAAGCAAAACTCTCATTTTTTGTTGCAAGGGGGAAAAAAGACAGAAGCTGATGAGAAAAGGTTGAACAGGGGCCTCCCAAATGTGAGAAAATGCTTGCTTTGAATGATCATAATAAAATAAAAGGAAATGATCTGGTTGGCTCTCTCTTCCCTACTGAACTGGGAACTACTCCAGGGAAGCAACTTCTGGATTCCCTGCACTTAGCGCCGAGTTGGTGCTCCTTAGATATTCCTGGAATGGATGAGTAAATATTTTCCTCATGGCCCAGTGCTTTTTGTTCAGAACTGTCAAGAGAGAAGCAGAGCAAACACATTGATACCAGATCTGCCATTTGTCTGGATTAGTGTCCTGAATCCCTTTAGACAAGACCTTACTATCACCCATCTCAGAAGCATAAACACGTGACAGGATTTTCAGTAGGTGAGAATGGGGGAAAGCAGATAATGCTTGCTCTTTTCAGTCTGGAAAAAGTACCAGCTAGGAGCTTTATGCTGGGAAGTGATAAGGGATGCTGCACACAATGGGGGAGTCAATGCACAGTCCCTCTGTGGTCCGTAAACACGGTGGTGACAGAGGAGATTTTGCTGCGAGATTAATCAACTTTGGCCCTGACATCCCTCCACCACAGGACCCAGGATTTCAGGAATAATTGATGCAAGCTATACTGCTTGTGCTAAAACAAGACAGGAGTTGGTTTTCAGTTACTGCTGTCAGACTCTAGAACAGGATTTGAAAGCAGCTCCAGAGTGGTACGATCCCTCCTAGAATGGGATAGAATTATGCTCTTCCTAGTCATAAGGTCCTGGGGCTGAGCCAGATGGTGTCTTGTAACTGAGTTTCAGAAAGTTCTGAGTCTGGAAGAAGAAAGCAATTTATAGCTGGGAAGGAAAGTAGGAGAGTCAAGAGCCACTATGTTGGTCGAATAGGTCAACACACTGGAAGGGGCTGTACTAGCTGGAAGCCAGATAAGAATAAGGGAGCAAGCAGAGAGGAGAACAAGATGCAGGGGGTTGAAACTGGTGCCCGAAGTAATTTCATGAACACAGCCTTCCTTTGCATGGCCTGGTATGTTTCACGGGGCAAGGGGCAGGCTCTCGAAGCTCTAGAATGACTGTATTTCCCCATTTCCTGGCCCAGGGCTGACAACCATGAAGAATTGTATGTTTTGTGGTGGCAGTGGGATTAGTAGACCCCTGCTGAAGGCAGTACCATGTTGAAGGGTTAAAGTGAGGATTAATGATATGATATCCTTTGTGAAACAAAGAACACTACACACTGGAATTCAACAAATATTTACTGAGCTGTATTTATTGAGTGTAGGACACTCTCATTAGTGTAAGGAGGGTATAGAGATGGGTATTACATTCCATGTGCTCAGTAAATAAAAAGTGTCTCATCTTAGATAATAAAGGCATGGAGAGAGATGGTAAAACATGGGTCGTGTTCTGGGTACAATGCCAGGTAAAGTTGGGGGAGGGGCAGTGGCAGGAAAGATATGTTAGGTAGACTCCAGTGCCAGCCAAGAGCAGCTATTGCTTAGAATGCTAGCTGGATAGTACTGTGTAGAATACCTGAGACGTGTGGAAGGCAGTGAAGCTACTGCAGTGGTCTAGGTAGAGATGATGTGGGTCTGACTTACCCTGGTGGCAGTGGGATGAGAATAGAGACAGGGCTGACAGACATATTGGAGAGCCGAATTGGCTCTGACTTGGTTTCTGATGGACTGCTGGGAATAAGGTGGAGAGGAAACACAGATGACAGCAAGCTTTCAAGCCTGGGTGACTAGATGAATAGGATCACTCATAGGTATTGAGAAATCAGCTGGGGTCATTGATTTGAAAAGGGACATTTGTTTGGTTTTGAACATGTTGGGTCTGTGGTGCTAGTTGAACATCTGACTAGAGATACTCAAAAGGCTGTTGGAAATGTGGAATGAGACTAGGGTAGACCCCCCGCCGTAGGTTCCCTATGTGCTCCCTACCTGTACACCACCTTCCCTTGCAGCTATGTGTGTAATGAGTTTCTGTTAGCTCTGTATGGAGAAGGACTTTGTTCAATGTTCTTTGTTCAATGAGAAGTCATAGGTTCACAATACTGTTTTGTTTTGTTTTTTAATTAGTGAACTAGTGATTAGGAGAGAGGTCAAGGCCAAGAGTGATGGGTCACAATGACCAAAGTGATATTCAAAGCACTGAGTAGGTGAAATCACTGAAGGGGTGTTTTGGGTTGAATTGTGTCCTCCCCAGATTCATGTGTTGAAGTCCTAACTTCCAGTACCTTGGAATATGTGACCTTATTTGGAGATAGGGTCTTTACAAAGGTAATCAAGCTAAAATGAGGTAATGAGGGTGGGTCCTAATCCAATGTGACTGGTGCCCTTATAAAAAGGGAAAATTTGGACACATACAGACATGCATACGTAGGGGAGGAAAAATAATTTTCCCTTTATCCTTTAAGGTTCTTGGCTGAGACCCTGTGTAACAGGAGAAAAAGAAACAGAAGTTTAATAACATGTATACCTCCTGTATGCATGAGAGATATGCAGGAAAACTAAGCAACTCTCCCACATGGCCCAAGCCATCACCTTAAATACCATCTCCAGCTAAAGGGAAAAGAAGATGTTGGGGGTGGTGGGGGAATCAGTCATGAGAGGTGACCAGGAAGAGCACAGTAAACAAGGGTATGGTTATTATGCAGGTTTAAGTCCATGCCTTCTCCATTGATCTTTCTAGAAATTTAGTCATTCTCTTCTTACTACAGAGGGGGAGACACCCTTACAAATGGAGGCCTCCCTTATAAATGTAAATCTCTCTTACAAAAGGGTAACTTCTGCTTGGTTTTCAGAGCTTCTCCTCTCTCTGCTATTTCTTAAAAATAACCAGTTCAAGATATTATGTTAAAGAGGCATATTTTGCTCCCCTTCACATAGAAGGAAAATGATATCAAAGGGGTTCAGAACATGTTTCCCCAAAATGTGCCACTTTGGCATGTGGATTGTTTTGACCTGAAGGCAGTCGGGGTCCAAAAGACTCAGGAGGAGCTTTTTACCTCCCCCTTGACTACCTAAAACAATTTAGATAGGGGGCCTGGATCAGAGAGAACTATTACTGGAGTTAACTTTTATCTGAATGATCTATCTGTATGGGTGGACACATATCTAATTACCAAACATCTGTTCTTTTTTTTTAATTGGAGTATAGTTGATTTACAATGTTGTGTTAGTTTCAGGTGTACGGCACAGTGATTCAGTTATACATACGTACATATATATATTCTTTTTCAGATTCCTTTCCCTTATAGGTTATTATAAAATCTTGAGTAGAGTTCCCTGTGCTATAGTAGGTCCTTGCTGGTTATCTGTTTTACGTATAGTAGTGTGTATATGTTAATCCCAACCTCCTAATTTATCCCTCCCCCACACTTTTCCCCTTTGGTTACCATAAGTTTGTTTTCTATGTCTGTGGGTCTATTTCTGTTTTCAAACATCTCTTCTTATTGTCCAGTGAATTACCCTCCTCCCTTCTGAAGGCCCAGGCCCCTGTCCCACCCCTTAGCTCAGGATGGCATATAAGCCTCAACTGCCTGACTTGCCCTTGGATCTCGTATCTTTGGGGCTCCCTTATGTACGTCATTAAATTTGTTTTTGTCTGGTTAATTTGTCTTACATCAGTTTATTTATTAGACCAACCAAAGAACCCGGAAGGGTAGAGGAAAAAGTTTTCTTCCCCTACAATATGAAGAGATGTAGGGAAAAGATGGCCATCTACAAGCTAAGGAGAGAGGCCTGAAAGAAATCCTTCCCTCACAGCCTCAGAAGGAACCAACCCTGCCAACACCTTGACCTCAGACTTCTAGCCTCCAGAACTGTTAGGCAGATTTCTGTTGTGTAAGCCACCTAATTAGTGGTGATTTGTTGTGGCAGCTCCAACACGCTAATAGAGGGTGAGAGTATGTACTGGAGAAAAGAGCAGAGGACTCAAGTTAAAAGCGTAGATCACTTCTATCCAGGATGAAAGAAGACAGGAAATAAGAAAACACAAACATATAATGGTTATAGAGGTGGAAGGAGAGCAACAGTGGTGTCACGTCATGAAAACTGAGGGAGGAGAGTATTTCAAAAAAGGAAGTGGCAGGTAACAGTGCCAGATGTTACAGGGAACGTGAGTAGGACAGAGACTGAGTGGTTTTGCACTGAGGAGGTCCTGGAGGTCTGACATGGCCTGTGAGGAAGCACGTTCATCCGTGGTAAGGGGCGGGGGATGGAGAAGGCAGGTGATGGAACGTTGATGTGTGAACGGGAGGGGAGGGGCGGAGGCTGGGGTACTCAGATGTGTCTGAGGGGTGGCACAGGTCGGCTGCCTCAGAGTCAGTTGGGGAGACTATATAAAAACTGGATTTTTACGCCTCAGCACCCAAACTGTATTTGGATTCATCAGGTGTGGGGTAAGTATAGAAATCTGGTTTCTTAAAAGCTCTCTAAGTGTTTCTTATGCACAGGTAGATTTGAGAACCACGTGCTAGACTTTTATTTGAAGGAAATTCATAGTAAAGTAGACGTGAGAGAGAAAATACTACTGACAAGGATTGGTTAGAAAACATCAAACCAACAGCCCCCAAATCTCAGTGTTTTTAACTCTTTCTCAGTGAGAAATGCTGATTTCTCACTCCTGCTGTCTGATCATCATAAGCTAGGGGAGAGACCTCTGTTTAAGTCAGGCTGACAAAGCCTTCAATCATCTTGCTGCTGTACCTTCTAGAACTTGAGGTCTCCTTAGTTGTTATTTCAAGCAAAAAGTGTATGGACATTTTACATCTGCTCTTCTAAGCAAATGACGCGTTACCTCCACTCACAAGTCATTGGCCAGAACGAGTCATGTGAACTTTCCTAACTGCAACGAGTGGGCAGTGCAGACTTTTATGTGCCTCTGAGGAGAGGAGAACTGGATGAGGATGAACTGGGTGAGGACGAGTCAGGTTTGCTTGGAAGGGAGCAGAGAATCAGGAAAGTGTGTTCCATTTGGGAGAGAACGGAGCATGTGTGTAGGTCAAGAGAAGGGTGCCGGAGGAAGGGGAATTGTAAAGTGGAAAGGAGGAGGATGAGAAAAAGCAAGAATCAACAGGGTAAAGTCCTACAAGGGGGATGGGCACATGAGCACCAATTAGGGTGGGCCTCACCTTGGAAAGGAGGGATGCCTGTCTTCCTTAGAGTCAAATGTGAACAAAAGACGGAGAATGACAGCTCTGTGCGATTTTGTAAGACACAGAAATTCTCATCATCACTATTAGCAATATTATTCTGAGACTTGACCTGTCCTTCCTTTCTCCCTTCCAGATTTCTATTTACAATTCTTTCATATGAGAGTTCAGACAGTTCCAGCACTTCCAAAGTTAACCCAAGGTGATTAGTCAACAGGACTGAATTAGCGGGGCATTGAAGAGTCAAGTGCATCTCTCCCATCTTAAAGGTAAAGTTCAGCGTTGAATCAAAGCAGATACTTCAGGGTCCCCTATGAATTGGCAGTTTGGGGCTGCATTTTCTGTTGCAGGTTCCCAAAGTGTCAGCTCTCCGGGCCTTTACCATAGCATTACAATGGTGAATAGTGTGTTCCCCTACCGGTTAGGGAAATGGTCATGCTACCGCTTCCAGTGTACTTAGGATTCAAAGTCATGGGAAACAGGATTCTCCATCTGCAAGGGACCTTGAGAGATAGGACCATACTAAACTGACTAATAATAAAAAATGATTTTTTTCTATTTTTGAAAGCCCACATCAGAGGCTGATTACCCAGTGACTTCTGTTCTTGCTTCTGGCTAGCCTAGTTCCCTCACCTTGCATTTCAGATGCCTCTCCTCTTGTGCCCTCTGTGGACATGAAGACAACTGTACAATCCCTTATATACACAAAGACATTCTTATATTGCCCCATAGCCTTCATGTTAAACTCAAAATATCTTTTCTGTTTCCCATAAATGTGTCAAGTGGCTAATATGTGCCGGTCACTGTGGCTATAAAATTAATAAGTTACTAAATCAGTCCTTGCTTTCAAAGAACTTGTAGGGGAGGAAAAATAGCCTTCTAGGTTCTTGGCGGAGCCTCCGCCCCCCTATCCCCCCGCCAGTGATAAAAGACAAAGTAACAGGAGATAAACAAATTTAATAATGTGTATCCCTTCAGTATACATGGGAGAGCCCCAGGAAAACTGAGTAACTCCCCCAAAGGCCCAAGCTATCACCTTAAATACCATCTACCATCTCCAGCTGAAGACAGAAGATGATGTTGGGGATGAGAAGTCAGGGAGGGAGGTGACCAGGAAGAGCCCAGTTAAAGAGGGTAAGGTTGTGATGCAGATTTAAATGTCTGCCTTCTCTCTTGATAAAAGTGCCAAGAGATTTAGAGTCTTCCTCCTCTTCCTGTTTGGAGAGGGAGACACCCTTTCAAATGGAGATTTCCCTTGTAAATGTAAATGTCTCTTACAAAAAGGTAACTTCTACTAGGTTTTCAGAGCTTTTACTTAAAAATAACCAGCTGGATAATTCTTCTGCCAAAGAGTTATATGTCTTCAAACTCCTAATCTAGTTGGGGGGGGAGATACACACACTCTCTCTCTCTCTCTCTCTCTCTCTCTCTCTCTCTCACTCTCACTCTCACTCTCACTCTCACTCACTCTTTGTATTCTGATCGTTTCTTTCCCAGTGGCTTAACAGAGGTAGGTGCCACGAACAAGGGAACACAAAGAAGAAGGAATGAATTTGGCCTGGAGCCATCAGGAAAAGCTTCACAGAGCAGGTAACAGCTGACATTAAAGTCTGAGTTGGGGTTCCTCTTCCTATGTAACCACGTTTATATGCCCAATTCTCCCATCTTTAGGTTGTACCCTGACCTTTATAATCAACTCTAATGCCACCCAATGCAAAGTGGGTGGCCTAGAATCCCTCCAACATCTCTGGGGATTCTGGGTGCGGGCCAAGGACTGTTATACTCATCACCTGTGAATCCTCTTCTCTGTGGCCACTGAATCCTTGATCTTTGCTCTGTGGCTTAGCTCCTGAAATAAACCTGGTTCACTTTTCCAGCATTTCTCCATGCAGATCCTGCCCTGGGCCTAGGGCTGTGTGTGGCAGACTTTGCTAAAGGTTTGAAGACAGGGAAGGGGGGCAGGAATGAGGGGAATATGGGCTGAAATTTGGCCCCTGAGCCGCTCACCAAGCCTGTGCCCTAGCTGGGATCTGGGAGGGAGAGGTAGTTTTTTCTAATTAACCCAAACCTGTCTTATGGGTTAGGTGGCATCTCTGAGGAGGATTAGACCCTAGTACAGCTAAACAACCTCAGATTGAAATTCCTAGAATATTCGTCATTTCTGCCCCTGGTAGGATTGCCAGATTTCGCAAATAAAAATACAGGATACCCAGTTAAATTTGAATTTCAGATAAACAATGAATTTTTTTTTTAGTGTAACTATATCCCAAGCAATATTGGGGACATGCTTAGACTAAAAATTTTTCCTTGTTCACCTGAAATTAAAATACAAGGTATCCAGTTAAATTTGATCTGCAACCCTAGCCTCTGGGAGCTATTCTCCAGACCCCGCCCTCCACCGCTGCACCCTTATATTGGGTTGGCCAAAAAGTTCATTTGGGTTTTCTGTAACATGAAAAACTCAAACGAACTTTTTGGCCAACCCAATATTTGTGACTCAGACCTCCATTGTGCTGCGTGGCCCCTGGCTCCTGCCTTCCACCTCTTTTCTTTCCCTCTCCAGCTCATTTCTTTCTGACCACCCCCATTTTTTCCCTTTTCTTATAAAGAGCAGTTTAGCAGTTAAGCTGGTCTCAGCTCAACCCATTCAGACTCTGCCCTGGGGGCTCATCTTCATAACCAAACATGGCCTTTGTCCTAAATCAAAACAGTTTTCTTTCAGAGAGGAATTCTGTGGCCAGCCAGCATGGGTTCCTGTTCTTTTTTTTTTTTTTTTATTTTACAAATTTAATCAGTTATACATATACATATGTTCCCATATCCCCTCCCTTTTGCGTCTCCCTCCCACCCTCCCTATCCCACCCCTCCAGGCAGTCACAAAGCACCGAGGTGATCTCCCTGTGCTATGCGGCTGCTTCCCACTAGCTATCTACCTTATGTTTGGTAGTGTATATATGTCCATGCCGCTCTTTCACTTTGTCACAGCTTACCCTTCCCCCTCCCCATATCCTCAAGTCCATGCTCTAGTAGGTCTGTGTCTTTATTCCTGTCTTACTCCTAGGTTCTTGATGACATTTTTTTCCTTAAATTCCATATATATGTGTCAGCATACAGTATTTGTCTTTCTCTTTCTGACTTACTTCACTCTGTATGACAGACTCTAGGTCCATCCACCTCATTACAAATAGCTCAATTTCATTTCTTTTTATGGCTGAGTAATATTCCATTGTATATATGTGCCACATCTTCTTTACCCATTCATCCGATGATGGACACTTAGGTTGTTTCCATTTCCGGGCTATTGTAAATAGGGCTGCTATGAACATTTTGGTACATGTCTCTTTGTGAATTATGGTTTTCTCAGGGAATATGCCCAGTAGTGGGATTGCTGGGTCATATGGTAGTTCTATTTGTAGTTTTTTAAGGAACCTCCATACCGTTCTCCATAGTGGCTGTACCAATTCACATTCCCACCAGCAGTGCAAGAGTGTTCCCTTTTTTCCACACCCTCTCCAGGATTTATTGTTTCTAGATTTTTTGATGATGGCCATTCTGACTGGTGTGAGATGATATCTCATTGTAGTTTTGATTTGCATTTCTCTAATGAGTAAAGATGTTGAGCATCCTTTCATGTGTTTGTTGGCTGTCTGTATATCTTCTGTGGAGAAATGTCTATTTAGGTCTTCTGCCCATTTTTGGATTGGGTTGTTTGTTTTTTTGCTATTGAGCTGCATGAGCTGCTTATAAATTTTGGAGATTAATCCTTTGTCAGTTGCTTCATTTGCAAATATTTTCTCCCATTCTGAGGGTTGTCTTTTCGTCTTGTTTATGGTTTCCTTTGCTGTGCAAAAGCTTTGAAGTTTCATTAGGTCCCATGTGTTTATTTTTGTCTTTATTTCCATTTCTCTAGGAGGTGGGTCAAAAAGGATCTTGCTGTGATTTATGTCATAGAGTGTTCTGCCTATGTTTTCCTCTAAGAGTTTGATAGTGGCTGGCCTTACATTTAGGTCTTTAATCCATTTTGAGCTTATTTTTGTGTATGGTGTTAGGGAGTGATCTAATCTCAAACTTTTACATGTCCCTGTCCAGTTTTCCCAGCACCACTTATTGAAGAGACTGTCCTTTCTCCTCTGTACATTCCTGCCTCCTTTATCAAAGATAAGGTGACCATATGTGCGTGGGTTTATCTCTGGGCTTTCTATCCTGTTCCATTGATCTATCTTTCTGTTTTTGTGCCAGTACCATACTGTCTTGATGACTGTAGCTTTGTAGTATAGTCTGAAGTCAGGGAGCCTGATTCCTCCAGCTCCATTTTTCGTTCTCAAGATTGCTTTGGCTATTCGGGGTCTTTTGTGTTTCCATACGAATTGTGAAATTTTTTTCTAGCTCTGTGAAAAATGCCATTGGCAGTTTGATAGGGATTGCATTGAATCTGTAGATGGCTTTGTGTAGTAGAGTCATTTTCACGATGTTGATTCTTCCAATCCAAGAACATGGTACATCTCTCCATCTATTTATATCATCTTTAATTTCTTTCATCAGTGTCTTATAATTTTCTGCATACAGGTCTTTTGTCTCCTTAGGTAGGTTTATTCCTAGATATTTTATTCTTTTTGTTGCAATGGTAAATGGGAGTGTTTCCTTGATTTCACTTTCAGATTTTTCATCATTAGTATATAGGAATGCCAGAGATTTCTGTGCATTAATTTTGTATCCTGCAACTTTACCAAATTCATTGATTAGCTCTAGTAGTTTTCTGGTAGCATCTTTAGGATTCTCTATGTATAGTATCATGTCATCTGCAAACAGTGACAGCTTTACTTCTTCTTTTCCCATTTGGATTCCTTTTATTTCCTTTTCTTCTCTGATTGCTGTGGCTAAAACTTCCAAAACTATGTTGAATAAGAGTGGTGAGAGTGGGCAACCTTGTCTTGTTCCTGATCTTAGTGGAAATGGTTTCAATTTTTCACCATTGAGGACGATGCTAGCTGTGGGTTTGTCATATATGGCCTTTATTATGTTGAGGAAAGTTCCCTCTATGCCTACTTTCTGCAGGGTTTTTATCATAAATGGGTGTTGAATTTTGTCAGAAGCTTTCTCTGCATCTATTGAGATGATCATATGGTTTTTCTCCTTCAGTTTGTTAATATGGTGTATCACGTTGATTGATTTGCGTATATTGAAGAATCCTTGCATTCCTGGAATAAACCCCACTTGATCATGGTGTATGATCCTTTTAATGTGCTGTTGGATTCTGTTTGCTAGTATTTTGTTGAGGATTTTTGCATCTATGTTCATCAGTGATATTGGCCTGTAGTTTTCTTTCTTTGTGACATCCTTGTCTGGTTTTGGTATCAAGGTGATGGTGGCCTCGTAGAATGAGTTTGGGAGTGTTCCTCCCTCTGCTATATTTTGGAAGAGTTTGAGAAGGATAGGTGTTAGCTCTTCTCTAAATGCTTGATAGAATTCGCCTGTGAAGCCATCTGGTCCTGGGCTTTTGTTTGTTGGAAGATTTTTGATCACAGTTTCAATTTCAGTGCTTGTGATTGGTCTGTTCATATTTTCTATTTCTTCCTGATTCAGTCTTGGCAGGTTGTGCATTTCTAAGAATTTGTCCATTTCTTCCAGGTTGTCCATTTTATTGGCATAGAGTTGCTTATAGTAATCTCTCATGATCTTTTGTATTTCTGCAGTGTCACTTGTTACTTCTCCTTTTTCATTTCTAATTCTATTGATTTGAGTCTTCTCCCTTTTTTTCTTGATGTGTCTGGCTAATGGTTTATCAATTTTGTTTATCTTCTCAAAGAACCAGCTTTTAGTTTTATTGATCTTTGCTATCGTTTCCTTCATTTCTTTTTCATTTATTTCTGATCTGATTTTTATGATTTCTTTCCTTCTGCTAACTTTGGGATGTTTTTGTTCTTCTTTCTCTAATTGCTTTAGGTGCAAGGTTAGGTTGTTTATTCGAGATGTTTCCTGTTTCTTAAGGTGGGATTGTATTGCCATAAACTTCCCTCTTAGAACTGCTTTTGCTGCATCCCATAGGTTTTGGGTCGTCGTGTCTCCATTGTCATTTGTTTCTAGGTATTTTTTAATTTCCTCTTTGATTTCTTCAGTGATCACTTCGTTATTAAGTAGTGTATTGTTTAGCCTCCATGTGTTTGTATGTTTTACAGCTCTTTTCCTGTAATTGATATCTATTCTCATAGCATTGTGGTCGGAAAAGATACTTGATACAATTTCAATTTTCTTAAATTTACCAAGGCTTGATTTGTGACCCAAGATATGATCTATCCTGGAGAATGTTCCATGAGCACTTGAGAAAAATGTGTATTCTGTTGTTTTTGGATGGAATGTCCTATAAATATCAATTAAGTCCATCTTGTTTAATGTATCATTTAAAGCTTGTGTTTCCTTATTTATTTTCATTTTGGATGACCTGTCCATTGGTGAAAGTGGGGTGTTAAAGTCCCCTACTATGATTGTGTTACTGTCGATTTCTCCTTTTATGGCTGTTAATATTTCCCTTATGAATTGAGGTGCTCCTATGTTTGGTGCATAAATATTTACAATTGTTATATCTTCTTCTTGGATTGATCCCTTGATCATTATGTAGTGTCCTTCTTTGTCTCTTCTAATAGTCATTATTTTAAAGTCTATTTTGTCTGATATGAGAATTGCTACTCCAGCTTTCTTTTGGTTTCCATTTGCATGGAATATCTTTTTCCATCCCCTTACTTTCAGTCTCAATGTGTCTCTAGGTCTGAAGTGGGTCTCTTGTAGACAGCATATATATGGGTCTTGTTTTTGTATCCATTCAGCCAGTCTGTGTCTTTTGGTGGGAGCATTTAGTCCATTTACATTTAAGGTAATTATTGATATGTATGTTCCTATTCCCATTTTCTTAATTGTTTTGGGTTTGTTATTGTAGTTCTTTTCCTTCTGTTGTGTTTCTTGCCTAGAGAAGTTCCTTTAGCATTTGTTGTAAAGCTGGTTTGGTGGTGCTGAACTCTCTCAGCTTTTGCTCGTCTGTAAAGGTTTTAATTTCTCCATCAAATCTGAATGAGACCCTTGCTGGGTAGAGTAATCTTGGTTGCAGGTTTTTCTCCTTCATCACTTTAATAATGTCCTGCCACTCCCTTCTGGCTTGTAGAGTTTTTGCTGAGAGATCAGCTGTTATCCTGATGGGGATTCCCTTGTGTGTTATTTGTTGTTTTTGCCTTGCTGCTTTTAATATGATTTCTTTGTGTTTAATTTTTGACAGTTTGATTAATATGTGTCTTGGTGTATTTCTCCTTGGATTTATTCTGTATGGGACTCTCTGTGCCTCCTGGACTTGATTAACTATTTCCTTTCCCATATTAGGGAAGTTTTCAACTATAATCTCTTCAAATCTTTTCTCAGTCCCTTTCTTTTTCTCTTCTTCTTCTGGAACCCCTATAATTCGAATGTTGGTGCGTTTAATGTTGTCCCAGAGGTCTCTGAGACTGTCCTCTGTTCTTTTCATTCTTTTTTCTTTATTTTGCTGTGCAGCAGTTATTTCCACTATTTTATCTTCCACCTCACTTATCTGTTCTTCTGCCTCAGTTATTCTGCTATTGATCCCATCTAGAGTATTTTTTATTTCATTTATTGTGTTTTTAATCGATGCTTGATTCATCTTTAGTTCTTCTAGGTCCTTGTTAACTGTTTCTTGCATTTTGTCTATTCTATTTCCAAGATTTTGGATCATCTTTACCATCATTATTCTGAATTCTTTTTCAGGTAGACTGCCTATTACCTCTTCATTTGTTAGGTCTGGTGGGTTTTTATCTTGCTCCTTCTCCTGCTGTGTGTTTTTCTGTCTTCTCATTTTGCTTATGTTACTGTGTTTGGGGTCTCCTTTTTGCAGGCTGCAGGTTCGTAGTTCCCGTTGTTTTTGGTGTCTGTCCCCAGTGGCTAAGGTTGGTTTAGTGGGTTGTGTAGGCTTCTTGGTGGAGGGGACTACTGCCTGTGTTCTGGTGGATGAGGCTGGATGTTGTCTTTCTGGTGGGCAGGTCCACGTCTGGTGGTGTGTTTTGGGGTGTCTGCGGACTTTTTATGATTTTAGGCCACCTCTCTGCTAATGGGTGGCGTTGTGTTCCTGTCTTGCTAGTTGTTTGGCATAGGGTGTCCAGCACTATAGCTTGCTGGTCGTTGAGTGAAGCTGGGTGTTGCTCTTGAGTTTGATATTGTGTGGAGCTGGGAGGTCTCTTGTGGACCAGTGTCCTGAAGTTGGCTCTCCCACCTCAGAGGCACAGCACTGACTCCTGGCTCCTCAATTTGGGATGATTTGTTGTCTATTCATATATTCCACAGATGCAGGGTACATCAAGTTGAATGTGGAGCTTTAATCCGCTGCTTCCGAGGCTGCTGGGAGAGGTTTCCCTTTCTCTTCTTTGTTCTCACAGCTCCTGGGTCTCAGCTTTGGATTTGGCCCCGCCTCTGCGTGTAGGTCGCCGGAGGGTGTCTGTTCTTCGCTCAGGCAGGACAGGGTTAAAGGAGCAGCCTCTTCGGGGACTCTGGCTCACTCAGGACGGGCGGGAGGGAGGGGGTCGGAGTGCGGGGCGAGCCTGCAGCGGCAGAGGTCGGCGTGACGTTGCACCAGCCCGAGGCGCGCCGTGCGTTCTCCCAGGGAAGCCGCCCCTGGATCCCGGGACCCTGGCAGTGGCAGGCTGCACAGGCTCCCGGCAGGGCGGTGTGGACAGTGACCTGCGCTCGCACACAGGCTTCTTGGCGGCGGCAGCAGCAGCCCCAGCGTCCCACGCCCGTCTCTGGGCTCCGCGCTTTCAGCCGCGACTCGCGCCTGTCTCTGGAGCTCCTTTACGCAGCGCTCTTAATCCCCTCTCCTCGCGCACCAGGAAACCAAGAGGGAAGAAAAAGTCTCCTGCCTCTTCAGCAGCTCCAGAGTTTTCCCGGATTCCCTCCCGGCTAGCTGTGGCACATTAGCCCCCTTCAGGCTGAGTTCTCGCCGCCAGCCCCAGTCCTCTCCCTGCGCTCTGACCGAAGCCCGAGCCTCAGCTCCAGCGCCGCCCGCCCCGGCGGGGGAGCAGACAATCCTCTCGGGCTGGTGAGTGCCGCTCGGCACCGATCCTCTGTGCGGGAATCTCTCCGCTTTGCCCTACCCAGGTATGTGGGGAGTTTCTTGCCTTTTGGGAGGTCTGGGGTCTTCTGCCAGTGTTCAGTAGGTGTTCTGTAGGAGTTGTTCCACGTGTAGGTGTATTTCTGGTGTATCCGTGGGGAGGAAGGTGATCTCCACGTCTTACTCTTCCGCCATCTTACCCGGAAGTGGTTCCTGTTCTTTATATAGTTAGATGTTGCCCCAGTTTTATAGCTAGAGTTCGTGAGGGAGGGTTGATCCCTTACAATAATTGGCCCATCTTTCTTATGATGAATAAACAAATAAATGTGATAACCTTAGTTTTGGAAGATAATCCCACTCCCATAGTTTCAATCTGGCAATTGAATCACAGAGCGCAGGATGTTAGGACTGAGATTATTTGAGAGATTCTCTAGTCTGTACTACCTCCTCATTTTGCAGATAGAGGAACTGAAGCCAAGAGAGGGGCTCTGACTTGTTCGCACAGCAACGTCAGAGCCTGGACTCCCGCTGGATTTGCTATCCTGTCTTTGTCTCTCAGGAAATGCAAACAGTTTGGCAGACTGTGCGGTTTTTCAAACACTACCCCCTCTCCCCATGGCTGTGGTGGTCCTTCTGTACTGTGCTAAGGTGAAGGTAACTTTACAGTTGGTTACTTATTCGGCCTCCCTGGAGAATCTCAAGTGGTATGCTTCTTCCCAGGCCGCCATGTCCATCTTTGCTGGACCCCAGTGGGGAGTTGGCTGCCCTCTGCCCCTCCCCCTGGTCCTGCCAAGGAGTCGGATTTACCCATGGTGATTTCCACTTAAAAACAGCAGCAAATGCCTCCGTGTCATCACTTTCATTGCAATGAAGAGTAAGCGCTCAGCTCTCTCTGAGTTGATGTGTAGATGTCTTCTCACTGTAAAAACATGCCAAGTGTGATTTCATAGCAAAAAAGATTTCTTGTCAGTGTGCAGTGGTGCAGACATTGCGAAGTTCCCCCCAGCTCTTCTCGAAGCCATTGTGCAAGGGCCAGTCCTGCTGAGCGTGTTTCCTTTTTGCCACATTCGTTTTTCCTAAGTTTGTTGCCTCAGTAAATGTTAAACACTACTTCCTGACCTTTCTAAATTAGACCATGCTGCTTACAGGAGCCAATCAGTCACATTGAAAAAGGCTCAGCCCCTCTGGTGAAGACTTGGACATTTTTAGAACTTTCTTGTTTTAACCTCCCCCTGCTGGTGAAAGATAATCCACGTATATTCTTTTCAGGAGCTGAAAAATTTGAGGGGAGGGAATTTCAGTCTCACTGTAACAAAATACCTTCACTCCCACAAAGTTAATGATTTTGCCTTTTAAATACAGAAAGATAAATGAATATTTTTTCCAGGAGCCATTGCAGTCTGATCCTTACCTGGCTGCTGCTAGGAAGGAACCCTAGTTCTCTTTCACAGTGTATTTATATGTAACACATTTCACAAATATTATGAAGTACCATAATCCATAGAGTGACGCTGCATTGTCTTCAGTCTTGGGCATTTATGAGGTACCCCTGTGGCTGCTGGAATTACAATGAACTCTGAGAATGGGGGAGAACAGCTTGCTTCTGGCCACCTTTTCCACTTTCTGTTTCCTGCTTTTCATTGGCTATGAGATATGAAAATTCGATGGCTATGCCTGTTAGAAATGTGTCCAAACTAAACATTAAGAGTCCCAGAGTGAGTTGCTTGCACAGAGAAAGCATGAGCATTCAAGTACTGGGGAATGAGCAAACATGAAAAAACCAGTGCTATTTCTTTAGTGCCCGTACTTCGTGAGGTATATTTTAGCTGCACAGAGGAATTTTCTGCTTCCTTTTTAATTTCAGGTGTCTTCTTCATGGTTGAAGTTGATAGGTAGGTAGCCTTCTGATAAGTTAGGTATTAATATGCTATTTGTAATTCTGGGGATTGAATTAAGGGGGGAAACAATGAAAAATTATAGGTTATTATCATAGAAAACAACATTTTCTATTTTTTAAAATATGTGATCTTTTCCACAAGCTTGACTCTGCAGTGTGCATCCATAGTTTATGAAAGCTCCTTTGCTGAGGAATGAATGATGTGAGGGAATACTTTGAATTGTAACATGCTTTATAAATGTTAAAGATCTATCTATCTTGTCCATTTGGGATCTAAGGGTGTAGATAATATATCTTTCCTGTTCGCCACCGTTATCACACGTTCTACCCTTTTTTGGAATGCCTGTGCTAATGCTGAAGGATGTACAGAAATGATTAAGACACAGTTCCTGCCCTCAAGTTGCTGACAGCCTGTGAAGGAAAAGAAACCATGGGGACAATGTTGATAGGCAGTGGGGATGGAGGCCTCCAGTCTGATCTCTGTTTATGAAGGCATGACACTGAACTTCATATGTGTGAGTTTACTCATCCGTAAAATAAGGGTTTTAGATGAGATGAAATTTAAAACTATTGGACTTCCCTGGTAGCAAAGTGGTTAAGAATCCGCCTGCCATTGCAGGAGACACAGGTTTGAGCCCTGGTCCAGGAAGATCCCACATGCTGGGGAGCAACTAAACCCGTGCACCACAACTCCTGAGCCTGTGCTCTAGAGCCTGCAAGCCACAACTACTGAGCCTGCATGCCACAACTACTGAAGCCCGTGCACCTAGAGCCCGTGCTCCACAACAAGAGAAGCCACCGCAATGAGAAGCCCACACACTGCAACGAAGAGTAGCCTCCGCTTGCCGCAACTAGAGAAAGCCTGCGTGCAGCAACGAAGACCCAATGCAGTCAAAAATTTTTTTTTAATTGAAAACTATCATTCTATGATTCTATGATATATACTGCAAAAATATATGATCCATGGGATCAGTGTCCTTCCTGTGTCATTCACTGCTGTTTCTGTAGCACCTACTATAGAAGCTAGCACATGGTAGATGCTCAGTTGTTTCTTGAATGACTGAATAGACAGAGAGCATGCTGAAGAAATCCAAGTAAGGAGAGCTCATTTTTGGACTGGGTGATCAAGAACTTTATGGAGGAGATAGTATTTGAAACAGACTTTTAAAACAGGCATTTTCATAGGTGAAAATTTGGAATGGGGTGGAGTTGAAGGCACTTTGTATCCAAGGGAAGTTGTGTGGTGTATTGGGAAGAACACTGGACTTTGAGCCTGAAGACTTGAATTCCAGTTCAAGCTCTGCCACTCACTAGCACGTGTCCTTGGGCAAGTCACGGAACTTCTCAAAGCCTCAGTTTCCTCATATGTAAAATGGGGATGATGGTACCCATCACGTGACAGATTTGTTATGAGGATTATATGAAATGGTACAAGGTGTGTTTCTTCATCGACACAATGCTCAAAAAATGTGACTCTGAAGAATTAACAAAAGTCAAAGAGGTATGGAGGTAGAAAATGAAGTGTATGTCTATGAACTGGTGGATATCCCGTGTTGGCATGGGGTATAGTTGCAAAACAAGTTGGATTCAGACTACACAGAAACATGCATGATGTGGTTAAAAGTGTGGAAGAATCTTTAAGTCTCTGTTATTAATATTGATTTTTCTTAAAGAGGAGCAACCAAATAAAACTCAGGCCTTTGGCTTAGATCCAAGATCTGTGACCTTGCGAACAGCCAAGGTTCACATTATTGTTTTCTTATATAAAGGAAGCACTGACTATGGGATTTACAGCAAAATCAATAAAAATATTTCCTGCTTCTGAAAGGAGCATTGATCAGATAAACAGTGTGTGTGTGTACCAAGAAAAGCGTGGTTATAATGCCAAGTCAGATAGTCTTAAGGTATTGAAAAGAGAGTAGCATGCAACCTGCAAATAGTTAACTCAAAGATATCAGATGTGGGTTCAGGAGAGAGGGAGTGGCAGAGATGACTCCTAGATTTTGAGCTGGAGAGAAGGATGGTGCTATGAACAGAAACAAGGTTGTCTTGAGGAGTTGTAACTTCTGGAGAAGACACTGTATTTGCGTTAAAAGGTGTGAGATGCCACAGAAGTTGGTGTATCAGTAGCCAGTGGAGGAGGAGTTTGCTTTGGGGGCTTATTTGTATAAAGGTAACAGAACTGAGTGAGTGGTTTACCACCACCTTAATGATCCAGTTGTTGTGGCCCTTGATATGCTTCCAGATAATAAACTAACATTCTGTGAGCAATGTGCCAGGCATTATTCTAAGCACTTTATATGAATTATCTCATTTAATCCTCACAATAGGCCTGTGCAGTAGGCACTATTATTATTCCTCTTCTACAGTTTAGGAAACTGAGGTAAACACAAAATTAAGTGACTTGCCCAGTGGAGCTGTATTTAAATCCAGTTTTGTCTATCTCACTCCAGTGCTTAAGCTCTTAAACACTCTTGGGTAGGGTTGCCCAGTTAAATTGGAATTTCAGATAAACAGCAACTATTTTTTAATATAAGTGTGTCCCACTTGGGATACACTTACACTGAAAATTATTGTTTATCTAAAAGTCAAATTTAATTGGAGGGGGTCCTATATTTTCATTTGCAAAATCTGGCAATCCTGTTTCTGGGGGCATAATGAAAAGAGTTAACCCCTGGGTGCCAGCCCTTTCTCTTTCCTCTATCTCACACACAGTTAAATCTCTTTTGGTCTACTCTTTATTCCCTGGCTCTGTTCTCCCGTGATGACATGGTGCTTGGGCCCTTGGGCCACACCTGATGTTTTTGGAGCCAGGCAAGAAAATTCCACCTTATTCACTTCTGCCCTCCACTGTAGGGACCGGACTGGACTGCAGACCCTGTTACACATCTCAACATAGCCATCAGCCAGGGAAAACCATGTTAAGGCTTAACTTCTGTTCCCTTATTCCCAACATTTTGTCTTCTTTGCCTTGTTTTCCTTTTAATCAGGAAAGGATGTTACTGAACCCAGGTTTGGCTGCTTGCCGCTCAAAAGCCAATAATTCGAGAGGCAAGTGTCAGTAGAAAGGAAACGTGCCTTAATGAGAAAAGCCAGCAATCTGGGGAGATGGTGGACTCATGGCCAGAGACCAACTCTGGAGATTCTGATCAGCCATGACAGTTTTTAAGGGGAAAAAGGGGAAAGAATCTCAGTGAATCGTCAAAGCAGGAGGTTGGATTCTGCATCATTCTCCATTGAGTGTAGACTGGCTGACTCTTTCTTCAGATGTCATCTTGATCCCTGTGATCTGCCTGCAGGATTGCTAAAGGGACTGTTCGGGGTGGAGAGCTAGTCACTTTTTAACTGCTTCATTCCTCATTCTTCTTTTTATCTAGGAAAAGAATCAACAGGTTAGGCAAGGCATGGTGTGCATTCAGGAGAGCATAAGTCAGGATTTAGGTTAAACTGCCTAGTGATCTCATTCCTATGATTAGGTTCTTTTAAGGTTAGAGGGGAAGAGAAATGGGCAAACAGGAAAGGGGCAAAAGAGCTGCTTTCAAGAAGTGGATCGCCACTAGGAGAGTGAGGAATGGAAATAGGGGAGAATTAATGAGCAATAGAGACACACCCATGGTGGGTGTGAAAATTGAAGGGAGGGCTTTCTGGGCCGGAGGAATGACACGCGGAGCCCCTGAGGTAGCTGTGAGCTGTGCTTTCGCACCGGGCTTAGGGTTTCTTCTCCTTGCTCTCCAGCTCCCATTAACTCTGCAGAAATTGTCCCAGTAGCCTGTGCTGGGGATGATTTTTCCTTCTCATTCAATCAGTTCAGTCATTTTCGGCTGAAGTTTCTTTACATTTCTGCATGTGTTGACAGGGCTTTAAGAGAAAATTCCCCAAACAACTAACCACCCCCCAATCCATTTTTATCCACAATTAGTCACAGGTGTTGAACATGTTTAGTCCTTGTGGAAATAGGTAGAGTTTAAATATGCAATGATTCTAGTTCAAATTACTTGAAAAGATAGAAGAAAAGTGCCCAATAGGCATTTGGAGATAGGGGTGCTGCTTGGTCCAGATCAGCTCTTATAATCAGAGACTGTCTCTGGGAATCAGGGGCGCAGGGGTAGTTCTCGAAGCAGGACATCTCTTTCTTCAGAGACCACTGCTAGCTGGGACCAGATGGCTTATGTTCCGGTCAGGACAGTTCTCCAGAAATGCTCAGGTCAAAGTCAATGCTTGATTAATGGTGACTCACAACTTAAGCTGCTTTTAGACAGCCAAGGTGCCACCATGAAGGAAGGGTGATATAGGCCTTTAAGAGCAGCAAGGAAGGCCAGCAAGCAAGGCCAGTGTATTATTAACCATAATTTTTGTCCTTTCATTTGTACTTTGTCCAAAAATGATTTGAGATGACTTGCCATGAAACAGACAGTACAAGATAAAAAATAAGTGAAGGCTTTGGGGCTAGAGATGGAGAAAAGAAAATGGGCACATGCCCGTCCTTCACTGGGTCACGAGAGCCTGAGTGTACATTCTCAACCTGGCCGCTCCTGGGCTCTGGTGGCTGATTTCAGTTGGGTGGGCACAAACTCTTCCTTTTCTGACTTATCCTGTGACTTGGCATTTCTGGCGAGATCTCTACTCTAGTAACACTGACTTGAAGACCTGGATCTTTCCCAGTTTATTGGGTGCCTCCAGTGCCAAGCTCTCTGGGTCTCTCTCCAGGAAGCTGGAAGCCTTGGCTAATTAATGCAAGTGGGAAGTACAAGGATATGCTTCATACTCATCCAGAGCATGGGCCTGGGGGCTTCCTGGTGGCACAGGGGTTAAGAATCCACCTGCCATTGCAGGAAACACAGGTTCAAGCCCTAGTCTGGGAATATCCCACATGCCACAGAGCAACTAAGCCCGTGTGCCACAACTACTGGGCCTACACTCTAGAGCCTGCGAGCCACAACTACGGAGCCTGTGAGCCACAACTACTGAGCCCACGAGCCACAACTACTGAGCCCACGTGCCACAGCGACTGAAGCCCACGCGCCTAGAGCCCGTGCTCCACAACAAGAGAAGCCACCACCACAGGAGGCCCACACACCACAATGAAGAGTAGCCCCGGCTTGCCGCAACTAGAGAAAAGCCTGTGCACAGCAACGAAGACTCAGTGCAACCATAAATAAATAAATAAATAGATAGATAGATAGATAGATAGATAGCTAAATAAATAAATAAGAAAAAAAACATGGGCCTGAGTGTCTGTTGAATTGGAGACATCACCTCTTATGTTATCCATCTTACACCATCAGAATTCATAGGAAGTAGTACTGGCTATCTGGAAGTACCTCTGGGCCTCTCTTTGAAAGGATTTTACTTCTCCCCATTAGGACATTTGTTTTAGATAAGACCTTCAATCTAATTTGTTAATGGTATTGTCATTCATGTAGTCAATAATGTTGAATGCAATCCTCATCATAATTTATTACTAATGGTAGCTCAGGGCTGAACTGAAAGTAATTATGATTATTTCCTGGCGAAGGTACATGTGAGGAGTATAACTGAGCATGACTACCCAGAGGACTGCAGCATATGTAGTCATGTCATTAATAATTTGGCTTATGTTGCAGTTGTCAAGAAGAGTTCCAAGTTAATGCTATGGATTTATATAGTTGACTTTTAGGTTGCAATCTCATACTTCTTTCTCTGGTCATCAGGCATCTCATTTTTTTTCCTTTGCTTTCAGTGAAATTTTATTTCACCCCATTGCATAGCCTTATTTAATCCCTACTTGAGGCATCTCATTTTTAAATCATGGTTTATCTCATATGATTTATAACTGTGAGTGAGAGATTCATTTTGCTATTTCATATGCTAGACTTCTAAATGGAATGTGGTAGAAAGAGAAGATTATTTTTTTATACCTATAGTTATTACTATGGCATGCACAGTTTGGAAACTGAAATAATTAAATGTTTGCTTTGGGGAGTTTTCTTTGTATTATTGTCAGAAGTTCAATGGTTCATATCCTAGTGAGTTCTAGAAGGTTCTGATACTATGTTTCTTCTATTTGCTCTTCATTTTTCTTACTGAGAATTGCCTGACTAACCTGTGTCTTATTTGAATTTTCATTATCAGTAGATCAATTCAGTCATTTTTAACTAAAGTTTATTTGCCTTTCTGCCTATGTACACAAGATTTTTAAGAACAAATTCCAAAAGTGCCTAACTTCTTTTACTCCCATTCATTTAGTTTAATTAAGCTTTTTACTTTGATGTAATTGCAGATTCACATTTAGTTGCAAGAAATAATACAGGCTACCCACTTTCCCCAAAGGTGACATCTTGCAAAAACTATCATACAGCATCACATCCAGGATATTGACATTGATAGGGTCAACTTACAGAAGAGTTATATCCCCACAAGGATCCCTCTTGTTACTGTTTTATAAGCATGCCTACCTCCCTCCCCCATTCATTTTATCTGTAATTATTCACAGGCATATATTACCTCAACTCCTTTTGTAAGTAGGTCGAGTTCTTCCACCTTCCATAAATCCTGGATCAAATGAGTTATCGGTAGAAGCCACCCATATTCTGTGAGTTTCTAATTATGTGTGTAGTTAATTGCATGTAGCAAACCTCAGGTCTGATAAGTAGCAGAAAGCATTTGAAAGGTCCTTGTAACTGGCATTAGGTCATACCTTGGGGTTACAGGAGTGAGAGAACTCTGTGGAGGGACTTACTAGAGCCTCTGCAGTGAGCAGATACTGAGGGAAAAGCAGTAAAGATAGTGGGACAGGTTAAGAGACAAGGCCGAGTTACAGGCTCTGTTCCTAAGGCGTGGCTATCCAGCAATGGAAAATGCAGCATCCAGTGGAGTGAGTGAACTCTTCCTTGACCAAAGCTTATATGGGAATGTTCAAAATTCCAGTTTGTATGATTGTAGGTGTGGGAGGGGGCATGTGTCAGGAGTGGGTGATGCTCTTAAATCAACTGAAGACTGTCTTGGTTCTCTTGGAGAAGGTCCACAAGCAAGAGATGGATCCACTGAGAACAGGGTTTAAAATCCTGCATGAGGAGCTGATCAGTGCTGGGTGGTGTGTGGCTGGTTTGCAAGCCTGGTATTCAGCCCCAGTAAGAAATTGAGGCAGAAGCCCACAAAGACAGACTTTACCAATTCAGAAAGTATTCCAAGAAAATCATGACTCTGAGAATTCCAGAACTTAGTTCTACTCAGTGTACATTTGTCAAGTATTTACTCTGTGCCAGATTCTGAGCCAGGCATTGAGGATATAATACCAACAGACTGAGGAACTGAGAGGCCAGTGGATATAGTTCCAACAGGCTGACCTAGGATCATACTAGGGCAGCAAGACACAGTCTAGATCGCATCTTTTGGCGTGGCTGGGCCTCTCATAAGACTCTCTGCCCTAGTCAGGACTGGTTTTAGCGTTTAGTATATTCCTTGCCTACCTCCTTATTAGGACTTAAAATTTATAGATAGATAAATACATACATGCATACTTACTGGGTTGGGCAAAATATTCGTTCGGGTTTTACAGACAAACCCAAACGAGCTTTTTGCCCAACCCAATACATACGTACATTCATACATACATATACAGATGGAGAGATGAATGGGAATGAAGCTCAACAATTCCAGCAGAACGGGGCTTCAGAAGGTGAGGGCTAGCACTTTATAACAATTCAGCACTCTATCCTTGGAGAATAACACAGGGAGCATTTAACACTCAAGGTATCAGTAAACAGATGGGTGCAGCTTCATGTCACTGTGAATGTTTCCAGAGCTCTGAAAATCTATAGCTGATGGAAAAACCCTGAGTGATCTTGCTTCGGATCAAAAAGCTTTCGTTAACATCTTTAATCTGTGTAATGAAATCTTGAACTATTTTTCATGCCTATATTGTCGCTTCAACCAGTAACCAAAATCTCAAGAGAACTCAATGAATTAGAATGTGACCTAAAAATCAAGAGTGAAGAGTCATCAATCAAAAAGGGAGATTACTTGGGGAAGAGAAATGATTTGAATACCAAAGAAACACTGCTTGTTGACAGAAATATACATTTATAACTAATGTTTCATTGGTCATGTAGGCCATGGAACACATCAAAAAGAAATTTTATTTTATTTATTTATTTATTTATTTATTTTGCGGTACGCAGGCCTCTCACTGCTGTGGCCTCTCCCGTTGCAGAGCACAGGCTCCAGACGTGCAGGCCCAGCGGCCATGGCTCACAGGCCCAGCCACTCCGTGGCATGTGGGATCCTCCCGGATCGGGGCACGAACCCGTGTCCCCTGCATCGGCAGGCGGACTCTCAACCACTGTGCCACCATGGAAGCCCCAAGAAATTTGATTTTAGATTTCCCTCTACCACCTTGATTTTCTGGAGCTTTAATTTAGATTCTCTGTGACTATAAACCTTGGTGCTTTGTCCTCTTCTTGCCCCGTCTTTCCCCATTTGTGTTATCCTCCATCTTTTTTCCCCCTAGTTTCATTGAAAAACATACTGTTCTCCATCTTGAAGAAGTACCCCACACTCGTCTTTTTCCCCATGCTCTGTCTCTGCTAAATCAGGTTGTGAGGTAGCAGAGAGGCCTTTTTAGTGAGCCCCTGTTGAGATAGGCTGACTTTAACAAACAACCTTCAAATGTCAGTGGCTTAACACAATAGATATTTATTTCTTGGTCACACAAGATCCAGTGTTGATGTTCTGGTTAGTCAGTTGTTCTGGGCAGCTCTCCTCTAAATGGTGACTCAAGCATGCAGCCCCCTTCCATCTTGTGTTGCTGTCATCTTCAGTATGAGCCTCCACAGTCTCTGTAGGCGGGAAAGAAAGTGCAAGGGACCAAGTGTTACTTGGTCCAGAAGTGGTACATTCTCTACTTGTTTCATTCCATTGGCCAGAACTAGGCACATGGCCCCACATAGATGCAGGAGGGAATGGGAGATGTAGCCCCAGGCTGGGCAGTCACTTCCCAGTGACAACAGTACACTTTGGTGTTCAGCTGCCTGTTTTTGTCTCACCGTTCTTTGAGAACATTGCTCCATGAGAGTGCCTGGGCTCTCTTCTGACTCCTAAGTAACCTGCTCTGTTCCCCATTCCAGCTGAACTCTGTATAATCACGAAATCCTCAAGTCAGTCACCAGTTAGAAATTCAGTTTAAAAAAAAATTTAATATATCTGCAGAAGAGTGGGCACCTTTTTATGTGCAGAGCTACGACATCTTACCATCTGTGCTTTCTAGAGCCAGAAATCCCCCCATTAAAATTGGACTCTCACTTAGAAGATTAAAAAAATGCAATAATTGATAATAATTTCAGCTCAACTTTCCATATTTGTTAAATATCATGAGTTTGGGGAGTAGAAATCTTGATTTAATTTTCTTAGACAGGATCTGGGTTTTGATTGGCCCAGTTGAGTTCCCTGAGTTGCATTCTCTGGTACTGTTTTCTGACCCATACAGATATGAGAGCTACTCTTACCATTCTGGTAAGGAGCCCCTGTCTTAAGTGCTTTGATCTGGGGGCCGCTTTCAGTATAACACATCAGCAAAAAGGCTAAAAATATACGTATATGGATGGATCCTTCTAAAGGCTAAAAATATTGTATTTGATTGTCTTGCCTCCTTTGATTCTATTAAGTTGCAGAGACCAAGGAATAACCTAGGGTTCTTAATCTTCTAGGCTTAATTTTTGTCCTGTTATTTACATAACTATTTATTTCCTGACCAAGCCCTGCTGTTCTCCAAAGATAGGGGAATGGTTAAATAAATTATTCTTCATCTGTATGTTGGAGCATTAAGAAAGCTTTAAATTGTGTTTCTCAGAATTTTTAATGACCATTGGAAATGTTCACAATATTTACTTTTTAAATATATATATAAGTGATCTCAATTTGTGTAAATATATGTATAGCAAAAAGATTGGAAGAAAATATGTCACGATTTTAACTGTGATTGCCTCTGGGCAATGGGATTGTGAGTGATTTTCATAATCTTTGTATTCCTCTGTGTTTTCCAAAGTTTAAAAATGAGCATGGGGGATTCCCTGTGGTGCAGTGGTTGAGAATCTGCCTGTTAATGCAGGGGACATGGGTTCGAGCCCTGGTCTGGGAAGATCCCACATGCCGCGGAGCAACTAGACCCGTGAGCCACAACTACTGAGCCTGTGCGTCTGGAGCCTGTGCTCTGCAACAAAGAGAGGCTGCGATAGTGAGACGCCCGCACACCGCGATGAGGAGTGGCCCCCACTTGCCGCAACTAGAGAAAGCCCTCTCACAGAAATGAAGAGCCAACACAGCCATAAATAAATAAATAAATAAATATTTTTTTAAAGGGAAAATTCCTTAAAAAAAAATGAGCATGGGGCTTCCCCGGTGGTACAGAATCCGCCTACTAATGCAGGGGGTACAGGTTCGAGCTCTGCTCCGGGAAGATCCAACATGCCGCGGAGCAACTAAGCCCGTGCACCACAACTACTGAGCCTGGGTGCCACAACTATTGAAGCCTGTGCACCTAGAGACCGTGCTCTGCAACAAGAGAAGCCACCACAATGAGAAGCCTGCGCACCACAACGAAGAGTAGCCCCTGCTCACTGCAAATAGAGAAAGCCCACGCACAGCAGCGAAGACCCAACTCAGCCAAAAATAAATAAAATAAATAAATTTATTTTTTAAAAATGAGCATGAATTACTTATGAGAAGAATGTTAGTCACTACACCTGTCAATCAATTCCAGCATTAACCATTCTTGTGAAAATTACTGGAGGCTAGCAGAAAGGGGAACTTTGGCTGCCTTAAAGTAGTTGAATCCTCTCTTTTTAAAACAATTTTTTTGGCTGCACCATGCAGGTTGTGGTATCTTAGGTCCCCAGCCAGGGGTTGACCCTGGTCAGTGAAAGCATGGAGTCCTAACCACTGGACGGTCAGGGAATTCCCAAATCCTCTATCTTTAAGTGAAAAAAAAAAAAAAAGTAGAGTGACCTAGCAACCAAAACAATGGTTGTATCACTTTTTCCCATTCCAAAATTTTACTGGGGAAAGTTACTGGTCCTCACAAATAAACCTTTCCACGTGAACTACAGTTTTTCCTTTTCATTGCAGAAGCTTACGATAGAATAAGTTGTCTAAGCACGTGTCGAAATTAAGTCATGAAACGTGAACCTCGGAGTGGAAAGCATCAGCCTTTGATTTCCTTTTTTCATAGGAGGATCCAGTATTGCAAAAGAGACAAAGCATCAGCTTGGGTGTCCTGAGCTTTGGTTCTGTTACGTACTAGCTGTGTGACTTGTAGCCAGTTATTTAAAGTTCCTGAAATCTTGTGTCCATATCTACAGACTATAGATAATACCTGTCTGGCAAGTTTCTTTTGATGATTAGAGATGATATTTGTAAGCCTAGATCACTTGCTTAATCCCTCAGTTGCTTAACTAGTTTAATTGCTGCTGCTGCTTTTGCTACTACTAGTTATTACCACTACCACTGCCGTGACCATGACCTTTCCCTCCACCAGTGGGAATGGTAACTCTGTACCGTCTAGCTGTGTTCAAGTTATTGGCCAGGTCAGTTTGACTTCTGTCGCCTAACTTCCAGTCCTGCAAAGGCAGGACAAGCCTTCTCAACCTACCTGTGCTCACCCTCACCAGTCCAGCAACTAAGGGGTTAAGTTCTAGTGAAGCAGGGGACATCCAGTAACTAGCTGAGTCCTGAGGTCTGCATCTTTTCAGATGATTCAGTGCATCTTTTCAGATTGTTCAGTGTGGGGTACTGATTGTTAAATATTTTGAATATTACACCTGGTTCTAGTCAAATAAAGACTAAGGGGAGTCATTTATTTCCTGCGTTTCTGAAGAATAGGATACCATAATGGCCAACTGTGCTTGAATACTGAAGTCTTGAAAAGTGGGAGGAAATTTCCAGTAAATGTAAGTTGATGATAAAATCTTTATTTTTCCTCTTTTCACTTTGTCATTCCCTACCTCAGATGGTTCTGTGCTCAGGACAGTATTGGTGAGTACAGCTGCCGTGGTCCTTGGGAAGCATCTTTACGGAGAAGGAGGACATGATTGACACTAACGGGAATCTTTCCTTTCCAATTTCATTTTCTAAGAGATATAAAATGCACCTCACCAAAAACAAAACCCTAAAAAACAAAGAGAGCTTCCACAACCTTCTTAACTACCTATTCTGTGTACGTGGTCTGGCCCCGTTATTACATTGCAAAGAAAGATCAATGAAGACAATCTAACTCAAGCATTTAGTTCTTGGACTGTCACTCATATTTCTATGCATTTTAATTTGAGAGCTTGGGTTGCTCGGTTATAATTGAATCAAGATGGGACAGATACAAATCTTCCTTGAATTAGATGATCTGTGTGAGATATACTGTGGAATATTGGCCAAAAATAATTTTAGCCTAACTCAAGCCCTTAGAGTTAAAATATCTTGATTATATAAATTTGTCTTCTGTTCTCAACCCAGAAAGACAGTAAAGGATGAGATTGCCTTGTCTCTTCAAAGACTAAATGAAGTAGAACTCTCTTATGGACTGAATGTTTGCATCTTCTCAGAATTCATATGTTGAAGCCCTAACCCCCATTGTGATGATATTAGGAGGTGAGGAGTAGATGAGGTTGTGAGGGTAGAGCCCCCATGATAGGATTAGTGCCCTTAGAAGAAGAAGAAGAGACAATAGAGCGTCCTCTCTCTGCCATGTGAAGACATGGAGAGAAGGTGACTGTCTACAAGTTAGGAAGGGAGCCCTCATGAAGGACCACATCTCCCAGCACCTTGATGTTGGACTTCCTAGCCTCCAGAACTGAGAAATAATGTCTGTTGTTTAAGCCACCCAGTCAGTGGTATTCTGTTATAGCAGCCTGAGCACACTAAGACAAACTCCACAACACCCAATCTTTCTGTAACATAGATTCAGCTATATTGCAGGCCAAAGTATGCACCTGGATATAACAACTCTATATGGACACTGATAGCAGTACTCTCCTTCAAGACTGGCATTATATCAGGATTTTAGGTGTCCGTTTTGGAGGGAAATGTTTCTTATAGGAGAATGGATATTTTACCTTGCTAGGCAGTTAGTGATGCCAAACATGGCTGCTCTGTGCTCTGAGAAGTTCTTCAGTAAGATCAGGGCATTTGGACAGTGGTTAGACTGAGGTCAAGGTCAAACCAGGTACTAGAGCTGGGAGAAGAGAGACCATATTTTTGAGCATCTGTGTATGTGTCACAGAATAGTGTTAGGCACTGTGGACTCTAGATGCTAGCAGCCAGGAGAGGCCCATGGCAGTAGCTGTTCATTTTGACAGCTACTTAGGTGCTTCTGCTGTTTTTAAAGGTGAACCATTTCAAGCCTCCTCAGCCTACCCAGCCAGCCAATCTGCAATTAAGGAGATCAGATTGTCTCAACTTTAGTTTCCAACCCTTCTGTGGTCTTTGAAACAAATTCTGCTATAAATTCTCAATCCACAAGGATGTATCTTGTTTTCTGAATGTTCCTTTTTTTTATAGCATTGTGTTCTTGTACACGTGTCCTATTTTTATTCCTTTACACTCACTTTATGGTGTTTGGGGAGGAAATGGATATAACCATGTGTGATTCAGTTTGTTACAACTGGAAGTCTTCCAGTATACCCCATTTTCAACTGCTCCTAGGGACTGATCTAGCCCCTTCCCCATCTACTCAACTACTCCCCTATCAGACTTCCTGCCCGTGCTGATTCCAGCCTGCTGGCCTGTGTTCCCTGATGCTGCTGCTGCTACAGTTGAAGGAGAGGACCTGCTCCACACAGAGAAACCACTCAGACACAGGTCTGGGTGTTTTTCCCCCTCCTTGGACAAGTCTTGGCCTAATGGATTTTGCAATCAGACAGAATTGAGTGCAGATCATGGTACTGTCATTTACTTACCACATGGCATAGGGAAAATCAATTAACTTCTCTGAGCCTGAGTTTATCTGTAAAATGGGCATAATATCTGTATCTCAGAGTTTTCTGAAGACTATATGAAATTTTAGCAACATTTGACAGGTTACCTAACCCTTAAGTAGATTCAAAGAAGGAGAGTTCTTAGATTGATCTCCGGCAGGGGGTGAGGCCAAACAACTGATGACTTGCACAGTTGGTTACCTCAACAGGAAAGAAAACCAGTTGAATCAGCTATTTGATACTAAGTAATAAAGAAAAAAGTATCTGCCTTACTAGAAAGGCTGAATTGACCAATATAGTCAGTTTAATCAGAAGAGACATTTGTGTGGAAAATTTCCCTAAATTAAAACAAAAGAATAATTTATTGGGTTTACCAACACATCAGCATCTTTAGATTAGTGGCTTACTAAAGTGAAAGCACTCTCTAGTTGAAATGTAATGACTATTTGGGTGTCTGCAAATCTATTTCAAATTCAGTGAGTATAGAGGACTCGTGTGAGTATAGAGGACTCTAGGCCCTGAAATGAGAAGGTGGAGGGGGTATGTGGTGAATAAAAAATACATGATCCAGCTCTGCAGGAACTTGCCGGAAGGGAGATGAGATAGATACTTAAGTCATTACAATAGACATAATACACACTGATTAAATTCTGAGAGTTCATAGGAGTCAGTGTTTGTTTTTTTTTCTTCTGTGTAGTTGGGGAAAAGGGGTGGCATTCTGGAAGGAGTGGGCTTTCATCTATTTTGTTTTTTTAAAAATTAATTAAGTTAGGCTGTGCCGTGTCTTAGTTGCAGCATGCGGTCTTCTTAGTTGCTGCACGCATGCGGGATCTAGTTCTCTGACCAGGGGTGGAACCCTGGCCCCCTGCATTGGGAGCACAGAGTCTTACCCACTGGACCACCAGGAAAGTCCCCCATCTGGGTTTTTTTTTTTTTTTTTTCTTTTTGCGGTATGTGGGCCTCTCACTGTTGTGGCCTCTCCCGTTGCGGAGCACAGGCTCCGGATGCGCAGGCCCAGCGGCCATGGCTCACGGGCCCAGCCGCTCCGCGGCATATGGGATCCTCCCAGACCGGGGCACGAACCCGTATCCCCTGCATCGGCAGGCGGACTCCCAACCACTTGCGCCACCAGGGAGGCCCCCCCATCTGGGTTTTTAAAGGATGTAAACTCCTTGTTTGTATTCTTTTATGAGGTGGTTAGTCGGGTGCAGCCATAAGAGGAGACAGAGGATAGGCTCAGGGAAGCATAGATTATGATGCTAACAGGTGCTAGAGACAGGAGGCCCAGCACGCAGGGCCAGTGGGGAAGACACTGGGGTGGTCAGGAGGCAGAAGACCGGAGGGAGGGGAAGTTTTAGGGAAGGCAGGGCAAGGTGAACAGTTTTGGATGGGCTAGTTTGAATAATTTCCTTGGGCTTTGGGCTATAAGGGTAGTCCCTACTTGTCTGACACCTGGCGCTGGGTGATTAAGGCAGAGGAATATGTCTCCTGGGGTGTAGGCACCAGACAGAGGAGACATGGCTCGGGATTAGTTGGTTTGCATATCAAAGGCATGCTTCTGCCTGGACACTTTGTTATCTCTAAGAATTGACTAGCCCCTGGAGGGGCAGGCTTTTTCCAGCAAGAAGGATTTTTTTTTATGATGTTAAAACATCATAATATGTAGGAAACTTTAAATATTTATAGCAGACTTCTTTAGCTGTTCCTTTGTCTTGTCCACGTTTTGACTTTGAATGTGTTGAAGTCACTAGCGCACTCAGCACAAAGGCACAGGAGGCCAACTGGTAACAGGAGTTCTAACAAGAGAAGCAATGCTGTATTTGGATGTAGTCGCAAATATTAAGGCTGATGATATACAGGCCCATGGCCTGCTTCTGTAGGGGTCTGGAGGGCTGGGTCAGCCGATCTCCGACAGGCCCAAGGCAGCTGTTCTCTCTAATACATCTTTACTTGAAAAATTGGATTAAGGTGATGTTTTGATATATTGCTAGTCATCTTATATAGCCCCAAATCCCTGACACTCTTGGCTTCCTAGATGATTGTGTTCCTGCTGGCTGTGGCAGCCTTGTGAGTACAGCATGTTGAGAGTCAAAAGCACGTAAATACACTTTCCAGCCCATATCCAGGAGTGTTCTGAGACTCTGCTTATAATAGTCAGTGGTACAATGGGTGTCTGGCTTTCGTTGGCTGCCTTTCTGATAAAGTACCATAGGAAGGAATACTGATAACTCACTTGCTTTTAATTTTTTTCCTACAGATTGGAGTGTAACAGATAGTAAAATATTAGCATTGGAGAAATTTTCCAATCAGATAGACCCTGATACCTCAGTGGCTTATCATATTAGATATTTGTTCCTTGCTTATTAAAGCCCAGTTGGCAATGGTAAGGGTGAGGCTCTATCCCACACTCAGGGACTCAGACTGACAGAGATTCTTTTCTCTTCAACACATGGTTTCTTTGTATTGACATCCAGCTGGCAGACAAGGAAAGAAACCACATGGGAGATGTGTGTGGCCCAAGCAGGGAGGTCGCTCACATAAATTTTACACAATTCTATTAGCCAGAACTCAGGCACATGGCTCTACGAGGATGCCAGAGGAACCGGGAAATGTACTAACTGACAGAGCAGCCACTTCTCAGCATCAACCCACTTTAGTGCAGCTACACACATTTTTCAATTTGGCAGCGTTGTAACCGTAATCAGTTTGTATCCTGCTTTTTCACTTAATAATCTGCAGAGTTTGCGTAATTATTTTTAGTTACAATATAGTATTCTATTGATGAATCATAACTTATTAGGCCATCCCTTACTGGACGTTTAGATTATTTTTCTGGTTTTGAGGATTATACATTTTCTTTCTATGGACATCCTTCTGCTTCAAGATTTATCCCTCTGTTAAATGACTTTCTTAGAGTAAATTTCCATGAGTTGAATTATTGAGTGAAGGCAAGTGGCTGTTACACATTGCTATGCTACTTTCAAAATGATGTTTCTGTTCACAAGGCTACCAGCAGAGTGTAGAGATTCTAGTTCCATTTGAGTCTTATCAGGCAATGAGAATTGAAACATTGCTCTTGTAATCTGCAGAGTAGCCTATAGGAAGCACACAATCTTCTTTCCTAGTTATTACTTTTAAATTATCCTTAAAAATTTGGGGAATGTTTCTTGGTCAAGAAAGGACAAAAATTCCTCTCCCTGAGTGGTTGAATAAAGCATGACACATCCACACAATGTTGTACTATGCAGCGGTTTAAAAAAAGTGAGGGAGATTCTAATAAACTGATTTGGAATAATTTCAAGCATATACTCAAGTGAAAAAAACAAAACAAAGTGCAAAAGACTATACTATGCTACCCTTCATGTAAGGAAGAAAGGGATTTAAGAAAATATAGACATATCTGCTCGTCTGTACAATATAAACAGGAAGGATAAACCAGAAACTGAAGAGACTGATTACCTGCAGGGTCTGGGATGGAATGAAGGGAAGAATGTCCATGAAGTCGTAGGGATGAGGAGGCAGCGACCTTTCTCAGTGTTGATCTTTTGGTATAGCTCGGATTCTTAGAACTGTGCTAATGTTCCTTATACACCCTGCCCAAAATGAATTGATAATTTAAATCAACCAAGATGGGGGGAGGGGGAACTCAATTGGAATGCAAGTAGTATTTCAACTGTATTTACAGAGAGTATTCCTAACTGTATTTCAAATGAATAACATAACCACACTGAAGGGGATGGTGAGAGAGGAGCTGACCTAAGTAACTGTGGTGGGTAGCCTCTGAGATGGCCCCCAGCGATCCCTGCATCCTGGCTTTCATGCTCTTGTGCAATCCTTGAGTTGGCCTGGATTGAATGATTGCTTCTAGTGAAAAGAATGTGGCGGAGATGATGGGATGTCCCTTGTGAAATTTGAGTACAGAAGGACAGGGGCTTCTGCCTTGGGCACCCTTTTTCCTTTCTCATTCTGACAGAAGCTGGCTGCCATGTTGTAAGCTGCCCTATAGAGCTGCCCTTGCCCTGTGGCAAAGAATTGACATTTCCAGTTGACAGCCATTGAAGAACTGAGGCCTGCCAGCAGCCACATGAGTGAGTTTGAGATGCATGCAGCACTGGTTGACACATTTATTACAGCTTTGTGAGAGACCAGAAGCCAAAGGCATCTACCTAAGCTATGCCCAGATTCCTGATTCCGCAGAACTAGGGAGAAAAATGTGGTTTTCAGTTGCTAAATTTTGGGGGAAATTTCTTATCTAGCAATAGTTAACTCTGGAAAACAGCATTCTGACTGGTTAGGGTAAGGTTAAAGATAAAAAAAAAACTGTACACAGATAGTGCATTCCTTTTGGTAGCTCTTTTATTCACAGGGTATTGTTTAGCAATTCTTTAACAACTTTCTGTGGTCAAGATTGAACAAAATAAAATGAATCTATAATGAGATAAATAATGAGAACCAGTTTTCTCATAGGTAGAGAAAGAAGTTACAAATAAGGAAAGAGGGAAGGCTAGAATGATTGAGGTGTTGGATTGGATTCAGAGGTATCAGTATGAATTCATGGCTTTTAGTATAGATACAGAGAGATAGATATAGAAATAGATATTGATGTTTCTTATATTGAGTTAATATACATGCCTATATTTCTAGCTTTTTTCTCTGAGAGGACCTAGGACTCAGGACAACCCATTAGCAATAAGCACACTTAGTGCCCAGACCTTGATTTTGAAACATAGTTTTCCAATAAAAGGAACCAAGGCTTCTCAGAGAAGTGACTGATTCCAGTTGGAGCATAGAAAATATATGATGAACCTGGAACATCTTGTGGTACCAGACAGTTAGAAAATATTCACACAAAAAAAGCATGTCAAAAGAAGACAGGATCCAATCTGACAGGGCGCCCAATGGCCAAATCTGGGACAAGTTGAACAACAAAATAAATGATTATAGTATTGTATTATAACCTGTAGAATTCAATAAATATCCATTTGTCCATGCTGATATAAATGAATAAATACACGGAAGATATCTTAGTCCATTTGGACTGCTATAACAAAGTACCATAAATTGGGTGGCTTATAAACCACGGAAATTTATTTCTCAGTACTGGAGGCTGGAAATCCAAGGTCAGGGTGCCAGCATGGTCAAGTTCTGGTGAGGACCCCCCTCTTCCGGGTTGCAGACTGCTGACTTCTTGTTTCCTCACATGGCAGAAAGAGAGCAGCAAGCTATCTCCTGGTTCTCGTAAGGACACTAATACCTCATGACCTCATGTGGCCCTAATTACCTCCCGAAGGCCCCATCTTCTAATATCATTGTATTGGAGGGTAGGGTTACAGCATACGAATTTTAGAGGGACACAAACATTCAGTCTATACTAGAAGAGAATGGGCAGCTCTTTCTTACAGAAGAATTCCAATTAATACGTGTAGAGGAATGAGCAAAATTCAGAATCACCATTGGGCAAACGCCGCAGTGATAGTTATTTACAGAAAGGTCTACCAATGGATAAAAGAAAACCAGTAAGTGAGAGTTTGAGGAGAAACAAGGTATTGGCATAGTCTCAAAATATCTCAAAGATGTTTACCAATTGCAAAGAGAAAAAAATGTTAACTTTACAGTGGAGAAACCAATCAAATACCACCTAAACCATCTAATCAGGATTAACAGCAAGGGTAATAAGACACATGGGCCTGATGGACCTCCTGATATGATGCACTGAGGGGGCACAACATGACTTCTGTGGCATTCATGCCAACACTACATAACCTCAATCTAGCCACGAGGAAATACCAACCAAACCCAAATTGAGGCCCATCCTGTAACTGCTTAGTACTCTTCAAGTGTCCAGGTTATGAGAGACAAATGAATTCTGAGGAGTTGTTGCAGATTGGAGAGGACTAAAGAGAAATAACAATTGAATGCAAGGTGGAACCTGGAACAGATAAAGGACATTAGTAGAAAAGCTGGTGGAACTTGAATAAGGCATGTAGTTAATACTATTTCATTAATGTTAATTTCCTGGTTTTGATGATCTACTGTGGTTGTGTAAGATGTTAATAAGGGGAAGCTGGATAAAGGGTAGATGTGAACTCTATTATTTTTGCAACTTTTCTGTTAGGAAAATTCCTTTCTGAAGATCTCTGGTCCCATCCCTGAGGGCCAGACTTGCCTGGTTTTCAAGGGGAGGGACTTGATTCCCAGTCTAATGAATATTTCTATAGGACACATACCTTTATTAGTGATATGTTCAGTGGGCTAGTAGTTAATCTACAGATTTGTAAGTCTATAAATAAAACTGATCCTGTATCACTTGACCTAGAACCTCAGAATTATGCTGTTTCTGCATGCTTCTAAATTGGTGGTGTCTCTCTCAGGCTCTGCTCTGGATTATGTATGACATGTGATATGGTCTTGTATTGATAGAAGGCCTAGACAGTTACCGTGGTCTCCAGCAGCCTGTGGTAGAGTATCGTAGAGCTACTGCTACCAGGATCCTTTTCTCTGCACAGTTCCTAAACCACTGCTGCAGACAATAAAAGCGTCATTTGCCCTTTTAGCTCACTGGATAATTTATGTCTTCTCTTGGCTAGGGTTTGTTTCACCACAAGCAAGAGGAGAAAGAATTACATGTTGAAACAGTACAGACAGCGCATGTTCAATAACTTAAATTGATTTGAAATTGCCCTAAGTGATGACCCTGTAAAGTAGTTCTGACATGGGAGACTTACAGTGAAAGCCTCATTTTAGGGTCAAAAATAAATAATTGGCCAACTTTCTCCCTTTCCTCTTTATCATAGAGTGATCCTTTAATAAGAATGAATATTTTTTATAAAAATGATACAGGCTAGCTATAAAAATTCAAGCAATATAAAAAAGTATGAAGAATATATGTTTTAAAAAATCCCAAATATCAGTGCTCAGAAATGACTGATATCACACTTTGTGGCGATTATTATAGATAGCTCTCTCTATAAAGATAGAAGGATGAATGGATGTGTAGCTGTGCAGATAGAAACAAATTTAAAAGAATTGGATCATATAGAAGCATGTTATTGTTTTAATAATAAAAGTATTCAATTTTGTTTTTCTTGAATTTAATAAAAGAAAAATAAAATAGAGCTGAAGAAATCACTGAATGTTAGGTAAAAGTTTCTTTGCCATGAGAGACGTTGGTTCCTAAAAGATCTCTTTAAGATTAAGAAAACAGATTCTAAAGATCATTACGAGATTAAAGTAATATTTGTTGTAGGACTCAATAATTTTTTAACAGTATAAATGACCTTAAAAGACCAGCTACTTAGTTCTCTTACCACTTTTCTCACTTCCTTCCCCTCCACCTCTCAGTTTTTGTTGCTTGTCTGGGTTTTATGTCATCAGAGCTTATAATATTTACATTGCTATTCTGCAATCACAATTCTCTCAGTTAAATTCTAGTTTAATTGGATTCAGTGCTTACTGTCCCATTACCTTATCTTGTCCTCAGTTCTTCATTAGACTCCCCTCTTGGTTGGCTGAACTTCATTATCAAGGAGTATTTCTTTTATTTTTAAAAAAATAAATTTGTTTATTATTTATTTTTGGCTGCGTTGGGTCTTCGTTGCTGCATGCTGGCTTTCTCTAGTTGCCACGAGCAGGGGCTACTCTTCCTTGTGAGCGGGCTTCTCATTGCGGTGGCTTCTCTTGTTGCAGAGCACAGGCTCTAGGTGCTTGGGATTCAGTAGTTGTGGCACATGAGCTCAGTAGTTGTGGCACTCAGGCTCAGTAGTTGTGGCGCACGGGGGATCTTCCCGGACCAGGGCTCAAACCCGTGTCCCCTGCATTGGCAGGCAGATTCTTAACTACTGTGCCACCAGGGAAGTCCCTAGTATTTCTTTTAAGAGGAGCTCATTAGGGCTACAGCTCCTGAGTGTTTAATTCATGTTTGAGAATATCTGCCTATTATTTTTATACTTGAACAACTTGTCTGGGTAAAGCATTTTGGAGTCACATGTACTTTCCTTTAGGATTTTGGTCTATCTTCCAGCACCGAAAGTTTCCAGGGAAGTGTCTGAGGTTGGAATTTCCCCCCTTGTGGATGACTTGCTTTTTCTGCCTGGATACCTAAATAGGTTTTCCTCATACTTCAGGTTTAATAACTTAACCAGAATATGTTTTGATGGTGGTTTCATTGTGTTACTGTTTCTTGGTATGTAGCATGCCCTTTTGACTAGAAGATCCAGTTCTTCCTTCTTGGAAATGTTCCTTATTTCAGAGACCCAGTTGTTGGGTCATCTTTATCTGTCCTTCGTATCTGTTATCGTTTCTCTAGTTATTTAATGTCCTTTTCCTGGACATACGCTATGTATGATATTGTGATTTATAATAAGAAATATATATTTGATCGTCTTGTCTTCTCTGTTTCTGTCAAAGAGCTCTTAAAACCTTTGGAATTTCTTAAAGAGAAAGATTAAGGTGTCTTTTGTATGTTAATTGTGACTTTTGGAATGCCTCTAGATTACCTAAGGATAAGGGCTGGCTACCAGAGGAACTGACTATGTGATTAGAGGGTTGGAAATTTCAGTCCCCCACCCCAACCCCCCACCTCTTGGGAAGAGAGAAGGGCTGGAGGTTGAATCAATTGCCAGTGGCCAAAGATTTAACTAAACATGCCCATATAATGAAGCCTCCTTAAAACCCAAAAGGATCAGGTTCAGAGAGCTTTCGAGTTGGTGAACACGTGGAGATTTGGGGAGAATGGCACTCCAAGAGGGCGTGGAAGCACCAAGCTCTTTCCCATACCTTGCCCTATGTACGTCTTATCTGGCTGTTTCTGAGTTACATCCTTTTATGATAAACCCATAATCTAGTAAGTAAAATGTTTCTCTGAGTTTTGTGAGGCACCCTAGCAAATTAATGTAACCCAATGGAGGGGTTGTGCAAACCTCCAATTTATAGCCGGGCAGTCAGTAGCACAGGTGATAACCTGAACTTGCAACTGGCCTCTGAAGTAGAAGGGGCTAGACAATCTTGTAGGACTGAGCCCTCAACCTGTGGAATCTGATGCTGTCTCCAGCTAGATGGTGTCAGAATTCACTTGAACTGTAGGACACCTGGTTGGTGTCTGGAGAGTTGCTTGATGGTGGTGGGGAAACCCCTCCCCGCCGAATTGGTATTGGGATCTGGACACTTTTATTGACCTTCGTTCTCTCAAATCTTTTCTCCATTCAGTCCATTCCATTTTCTTGTTATTTCTAATTTATATATTATAATGTGTATTAACATTTTAGTTTTCATTTTATTTTCTTTGCCCCTCCATCTCTGTTCTCTGATTTTATCTTATATTTAACTCCTGTTTTATTTCCTTTTATTTTATTTTTTAGCATGAAGTCCTTCCAGAAGAAATTTTAAAACTGCTTTGTTTTCTTGTTGTGTTTTCCTTCAGACTTGCTGAGTCTTCCCTCCATTCCACTCCCCCTTCTTTCCCCCCTTTCCTCTTTTTCTGCAGTAGTATGTTTACACAGTTGCTTTGTAATTTTACATCTCACTCCTATTTGCTATTGGCGGCTTTGTCCAAACCTTCAGTAGTAAGTGATGGTGGTCTTTATCTAGGTCCATCTTTCAAACCCCAGTCCCATGCTGAGGTACAGTATGAGCTCTGGGTATTGGTTTCTGTAGTTCAGTGCTGGAGGATAGTTCTCTTAGGTGACTTGGTGTTGTTGGTGGAGAGCTTGGCTGGTGCAGCATGGGTATTTGTAGAGAAACCCGTGTTGAGGATTTTTTTCCACTAAGATCTTGTGAAACATGTCAGGGCCCCTCTCTCCAGTCGGGGGTGTATTTCACTTGTGCTGGCTTTGCTTCATTTCCTTATCTCAACACATTGCTTTGGAAAAGGTTATGAATCCTGTTGGATCTTCCTGCCATTGCTGAGATCCCACAGGGACCTATGCCTCACTCCATTTCCCTACAAGTTGAAGGGTATTAATAAAACTCCCATGATTTGTTGGACTCCTCTTCCCTTTTTTCAGTTCTGCTTCTGAGAGGTGGGGTTGGAGTTAGGAGGCCAGCCATGGTCTGCTCTACTGTGGTTCACTACCCCTCACCTATCTCGTATCTTTTCCTTCCTTTCCCAGCTTAAATTATGCAATCATTCTATTGACTCGTGTAGATACCCTCTAATCACTTGCCTCCATCTCTCATGGCAAAACCACAATCCTGGCTAAATCCAGCTCTGCCTTCTCTGAGCATTCACCTGAGCAACTGAACATGGCTGGAAAAACACACAGCCTTGCTGACTGGTCCTTCATTGCCACCTAACAATCCCACTGCTCTTCCCAAGTCCGTTTGTGTGCCCACTCTTCCAGATGACCATTTCACACATTCTCCTCTTTCAAACACCCGACACCTCCTCCCTCAATTTCTCTCTCAGATAGTGTTCTTGTTTCCTACTCTGCTGAGAAAATTGAAGCAGGCTGAAGAAAACTGCAGACTCCTACCAAAACATCTAGCCACACACATTCATGTCTACTCATATTCTCTGCCTTCTATCCAATGACTAGAGATGAACTTCCATTGCTTCAAAAGACACCTCTTCCAACTCTGCATTAGATCTTATCTCCTCTCTTACATTCTCCAGCAATTCTACCCTTTCCCTCATGTATTTTTCCTTTTCTCCTTGATCAGTTTCATAAGCATAAAGACATGCTATCACTCCTCTCAGTTTTTAATAGTCTTCTGTTGACCCCACTTACCATCCCATTTCCTATCTCCCATTTATATAAGAATTCATAGAGTTGTCTACACTAGCTGTCTTCACTTCATCTCTTCCCATTCTGTCTTGAACCCACTCCAGACAGGCTTTCACCCCCACTGCTCTGCTAAACTGCCCTCTTCAAGGTCATTATGACATCCTTGTTTAAAATTCAGTGATCAATTCTCAGTCCTCATTTTACTTGATCTATTAGTTGCTTTTGCCACAGTTGATCACCTCCTCCTTTTGGAAAAACTTTCTTCACTTAGCTTCTAGAATAATACAGTCTACTTTCTCAGTTTTCCTCCTACTTTACTGGTTGCTCTTTCTCAGTCTCTTTTGCTTGTTCCACATCATCTACTGACTTCTTGACTTTGGCATGACTCAGGCTTAGGCCGTGGACCTTTTTTCTTTATTTATACTCACTCCCTTGGTAATTTATCCAGTGTCACGAATTTAAATAACTTACATGTGCTTTCAACACATGTATATCTCTTGCCTGAATCCCTCCATTAAACACCATCCTTGTATATCCAACTTCCTACTTGGCATATGTACTTGGATATCTAATAACCACCTCAAAACTAACATGTTTAAAACGGGACTCCTAATCTTCACCCAACCCTCATACCTCCCCTACTAACAGTCTTCCATATGTAGTTTAGCACCAATTCCATCCTTCCTTTTTATTAGATCAGGCCCAAACCCTTGGAATTCACCTTGATTATTCTCTGCCTCATAGTCTCTTATACCCCACATCCAGTCCATCAGAAAATGATGTTCACTCTACCCAGATTGACTCTTCTTTCCTCCCTTCCTTCCTTTCTTTTTTCTTTCATTCTAGAATCTAACAACTTTTTCTCACTCCCATCACTATCATCCTAGTTCAAGCCACCATCATCTTTTATCTATATTATTGCATTAAGTTCCTCACTGTTCTCCCTTCTTCCATCCTGCCCCTAATAGTCTATTTTCAGAGCGATTGCTTTACTGGTATACTCCTTTAGTCAAAACTCTGCAATGGCCCCTCCTTATAATGGTCTGCAAGGCCCTACATGAACTGGTCCCTTGTTGCCTCTCTTAACTGATCATTTGCTTTTCTTTCCCTCCATCACTCCATGCCAGCCTCCTCAGCCTCCTCGCTGTTTCTCAAACATGCCAGACACACTCTTCCCCATGGCCTTTGCACTTGGAGTTGCCCTCTACTTGGACTATCCTGATATAGGTTAGCAGTACCTAGCATTAGTAGGGACTCAAATGTGTTGAATTGAATTCACTGAGTTCACAAATTAAGCAATAGATTTTCTGAATGTTGAAGTTATAAGAGCACTCAATGGATCTGAATGATCTCTTTATTCATTGTATTTTATTTTGGCTTCATTCTTTCCTGTGACTCTTCTTTCATGTGTTCAGCAAGGAGAGGAGGTAAGATGCTAGCTCTGAGATTCAGATCATAACTCCTTTCCTCCTGTGTGAGATCTGACCCTCTCAGCCTGTTCTGCACAAAAACCAAGGGTTTTCTCTTGCTGACTTGAGCATTCTTGAGAGCATCTGGGAAATATATGTATCTTCTTGCTTCCCAGTTAGAGCAACAGATGACTGCTCAGCGGGCACATTCAGTCAGTCTTCTGCCTGGACATTCTTTGTGGAACTCATAATCAGCCATTTAGAACATTACTCAACAGAAAACATTGCTTTAGTTTGGAGAAACAATGTTCAGATTGCAGTCTCCCTCATCCTACTGCGTTAAGCCGTTGCCTTTGGTCTGACACACATATATTCGCACTATGTTTCATTTAACAAATCCTGATTTAATTCCTGGGGAGACATACTTGGGTGTTTACAGTTAACAGCATTGCTTCCAACTAATTAAACTCATTCTTAACTTTTTTTCTCAGTTGACTTTTCCTCATTTAACATGTTTGTTCCTGCGGGGATACTCTCCTAAAAATCATCTGTAAATTTCCGATGCCAGGTCTGACTTCCAAAGACCACTTACCTTTCTGACTGTTGGTTACCTTTTAACATTGCAATGAAATGCAGTGGGTATTTAGTTTTAAGCCTAAAATGGCATTAACGTGATGGAGAAATAGTGTTCATTGGTAAGGAAGATTTGGAATGGCAGTTGGCATGATTGCAATGTACCTGCACTGTTCAGAATCTTTTCCAGGTATATATTGTGGGTATAAGTGGAGAGACAAGTGATAAATGAGGAGAGTAAATTTGCTAGGATTTCTTGTTGCTTGGGCTTATAAAAATGGATTTTTAAGGACACTGCTCATATTCATTAGGTCTAAGAGAAAGTAACTTCATGTTAAATAGCTACTGGTATTACTTGGGAACCAAAGATACAGCTGTGGCCATTAGGACTTATACAAAAAATTCATCCTGCAAACACTTTTATTGGTTCAATCATTGCATTTTTTTGCCTTTTGATTTCTTACCTTATTTGACTAGCCTGTAAAAAGTGTTCAGCTAGGGGGAAATCCATTTATTCTGAAGAAAGAACTCATTAGAGGGTTTATTTGGCAACAAGTACTGAGACTATTAAAACTGAAGAACTGATGAAATGTTGTTACTCTCTCAGTTAATATGTTTTCTCTTTTGCTATGTCTTAACGTCTATCTCAGAAATATTTTCTTAGTAAGCTGAAAAGGTCCTGGGACCCTTTTTCTACATGGTTATGTGGCACTTCATTACAGTTGTAAAGCACTGTTAGAGAGTCCAAAGTATTTCACCTACAAAAAAATATTCCTCTTGGAGGTTTCAAGGAAATGCCATGGTCATATCAAATAGGATTCAGGTTAAAGAATTGTGATGCACTATATATCAGCAAAGATTTGTGGTGGGCATATATATCTTAGTTACTGTTATGGGTTAAATTGTGTCCCCCCAAAATATGTTTGAGTCCTAACCCCCAGTATCTGTGAATATGACCTTATTTGGAAATAGTGTGTTTTCAGATGTAATCAAGTTAGGATGAAGTCATGTGGGAGTATAGTGGGCTCTTAAAGTTCACTATGACTGGTTTCCTTATAAGAAGAGAAGGGACGCTGACGCATATAGAGAGAAGATGGCCATGTGAAGACAGAGGCAGGGATTGGAGTTATGCTGCCACAAACAAGGAATGCCTGGGGCTCCCCAAAGCTGGGAGAGTCAAGGAAGGGTCCTCCATTAGAAAGTTCGGAGGGAGCATGGCCCTGCCAACATCTTGGTTTTAGACTTTTGGCTTCCAGAACTGGGGAGAATACATATCTAACAAACTTAAGCCACCCAATTTATGGTGCTTTGTTATGACAGCCCTAGGAAATGGATACAGTTACTGAAAAGCAGGGCATAACTTCTAAAACTGCCTACATGGAGGCATAATTCGATGAGCAACAAGGTGTATTGCTTAATAAATCTCTAATTATGGAACTCTGCATACGTTCTAGAAGTAGGAGACAACTGTTTCTGTTTTGATGCTTCCCACCTTGCTTAGACAACAAGCAAAAAATTGTTCAAATATGAACCAGGGAATGCATGCAGCATGTTTAGAAGACCAGAACTAGATCCATTTGATTGGATTGGAAATTTCCTCAAGGGGAGTAAATGGAAGCTGGACTGTGAAAGATCTTGAATGTCTGACTTGGGTCTTTGGACCTTACTATAGGAAACTACTAAGCATGAGAATGATATTTGCAAAGCAGGATTTTCAGAGATGTGGCTAATGTTAACGAAGTAGAAAAGTTACATGACACTTTGAAGATCTAGACTACAGTATTTGGAACAAAAAGGAATTGGTTGATACAACTGCTATCATTAGGGCAGATTTTGGAGAGGTGACTTATTGGATTTGGGAATGGGAAGAAGGAACACAGGAAGGAAGTTATCAAAGATTCCTCAGACAGACTTCCCTGGCAGTCCAGTGGTTAGGGCTCTGCGCTTCCACTGCAGGGGGCATGGGTTCGATCCCTGGTCGGGGAACTAAGATCCCACAAGCCACGCCATGTGGCAAAAAAAAAAAAAGATTCCTTAGATTTTAAGTTACTTCTTATACCTGGCTAAGAATGTTCTTATTCATTTATAGCCAACAGTTATTAAGCTCTGATAATGTGCCAAGCAGCATGTTAGGTATTGAAGACATAAAGGACAGGTAAGGAATGGTTCTTAGCACCGAGAAGCCCACACACCAACTTTCCATTAATTACTGTCTGCTGCCACAAAACCTTGGTTCCTATCTTTCTAGGGTGATCGATCCCCTTGAGAATCCAAGGAAAGCTATGGCTCTCATTCCAAACAAATACGCACATGCAATCAAGCACACAGATGTGCCCATCCATGCACCCCAGGTTAAGAAACCTTATCATAGATCCAAGTGAAAAGTGCTACAGGAGTCTCAGGAAGGGGGTCACAACATTTTTAGGAACGTAGTGGGAAACCTTCACAGAAGGATGTTACCTTCTCACAAGGAGGCAGGGCTGTAGTATAGGCACACAGGTTAATAATTCTGGGAAAGGCATAAAACTATGAAGTTGCATGATATGTTTAGGGGATAGTTAGTAATTTGGTGTGGCTGGAGTGTAGATATGTATGTGGGGAAAGTGATTGGTAGAAACACAGGGCAAGATTATCAACACCCTTTTAAGCTGTGTTAATAGTATCAGAATATTACAATGATAAGAAAATTTGTTGTTTATGGGGCTCCTACTATATGCTACATGCCTTGCTAAGTATTTTAAACACATTGTCAATAAGCCATACTCAACCTTGTAAATCAGGTATTATATTCATTTTACAAATGATGAAATTGAGGTATTAGAGAGACTAGACTTCTTGTCCAAGGGTTACACAGATAGTAAGTGGTGAACTGAGAGTTAAAACAAGATCTGATTCCAAAGCCTCTCTTCGCTCCACTATGTTATATTATTTTTTTTAATGCTTATACTGAATCCTTAAGCACTAGGGAGCCACCAAAGATTTTGAAGCAGAGAAGTAGCCTGACACATAAAATAGGCGAGTGCTTTAGAAACATAATTTTGTTGGTAATATGCAAAATGGAATTGAAGGGAATGAGAGCCTGGGATTAGGAAGACCAGGTGGGAGGCTGTTATGTGATGAATGTTCCATGTACACTTGAAGAGAATGTGTAGTCTGCAGTTGTTGTGTGGAGTTCTATAAATGTTGATTGGGTCAAGTTGGTTAATAGTGTTGTTGAAGTCTTCCATAAACTTATGATTTTTCTCTCTACTTTGTCTGTAAGTTCTAGGGAGAAATATGTTGAAATCTCTGACTAAAATTGTGGATTCGTCTATTTCTCCTGGCAGTTCTATCAATTTTTACTTCGTGTATTTTGAAACTCTATTATTAGGTACATAAACAGATAGGATTGTTATGTCTTTGATGAATGTCCCCCTTTTTCGTTAGGAAGTGATCTTCTTTATCTTTGGTAATATTATTTGCTCTGAAGTCTACTTTGTCAGATAATAATATAGCCATCCCACACTTCATTTGATAATTATTAAGATGAGATATTAGTTTCCATTATTTTAATTTTAATTGATGCGTGTCTTTATATTTAACATGCCTTATTGTAGGCAGGGTATAATTGAGTCTTGCTTTATTTTCTAATCTCACAAGTTATGTTTCCTAATTGAGGGGAGGAGTTTAGACCATTTACATTTAATATGATTAGTGATATGATAGAATTTAAATCTACTATCTTGCTATTTGATTTCTCTTTGTCTCATCCATCCTTTGCTCCTCTTATCCTTTTTGTCTGCATTCTTTTGGATTAACTGAGTATTTTTTATGATTCCATTTTATCTCCTTTGTCAATTTATTAGCTATGATTTTTGGTTTTGTTATTTAAGTGGTTGAATTAGTTTGTAGTATACATCTGTAACTTGTCACATTCTACCTTTAAGTGATAGTATATCACTTCATACATAGTGACAACAAAAAATCCTGACAACAGTATACTTCAGTTTTTCACTTCCTGGCCTTTGTTGCCGGTATGTTGCCATAATTTTTACTTCTACATATGTTATATACCCTAAAATACATATTATTTTTCTTTAGATAGTTATCTTTTAAAGAGATTTAGATAATAAGAAAAATAATTTTCTATTTATCCATGTAGTTACCATTACCAATGCTCTTCATTTATTTGTATAAGTTCAGATTTTCATCTGGTATCATTTTCCTTCTGTGTGAAGGACTTTCTTTAATATTTCTTATAGTGTGGGCCTGTTGGTGATGAATTCTTTAATCTTTTGTACATCTGGCCAAGTCTATATATGACCTTCATTTATGAAAGATAATTTTTCTGGGTATAGAAATCTAGGGTACAAGTTTATACTTTCATTACTTTAAAGATGTTACTTCACTGTACTTTACCTTACATTGTTTCCAATGATAAATTTGCAGTAATCTTTATATTTTCTCTTATGTAAACAATGTACTTTTTTTCCCTCCAGCTGCTTTTAAGAGCTTTTTGGCTTTTAAAGAATTTGACTGTGACGTGCACTGGTGTTGCTTTTGTCATGTTTCTGGAATTTGGGATTTGTCGACCTTCTTGGATCTGTTGGTTTATAGTTTCTATCAAATTTGGAAGATATGCAGTCATTATTTCTCCAAATATATCCTCTGCCTCCGTCCCCATCTCTTTTCCCTGCTTCAAAGATTACAATTACACAAATATTCGGTTGCTGGAAGTTGTCGCAAAGCTCACTGATCCTCTGTTCAATTTGTTTTTTCAATCTTTTTGCGGTCCATGTTTCATTTTTGATGGTTTTTATTGCTATTTCTCCAAATTCTCTGATCTTTTCTTCTGTGATGGCTAACATGGTGTTAATCAACTCCAGTTTATTTTTCATCTTAAACATTGTTTTCATTTCTAGAAGTTTCATTTGGGTCTTTTAAAATATCTTCTGTGTCTCTACTATCATGTTCAATATTTTCTCTAGCTTCTTAAATATATGAAACACAGTTATAACTAACAGTGCTAGATTTTTTAATATCCCTGTAAATATTTTTGAGTTTCATACTGGAACACAAATATGTTAATAAGAAACAGTTTGATCCTTTCGGTCTTGCTTTTAAGCTTTGGTAGGCAGAATCAGAGCAGCATTTAGTCTAAGGCTTATTTTGCCTTACTACTGAGGAAAACCTCCTGAGTGCTCTCCTCAGTGCCTCATGAATTATGAGTTTTTCACTCTGACTTGTGGAAACATGAGCTTTTCCCTTCTCTGTGTGAGAACTGAGGATTGTTTCCCTAAACATTTTGGGTGGTTCTTTACCTGGTCTTGGGTAGTTTCCTCATGCACATGTGCTGCTCAGTACTCAGCTGCAGATTCAGCAGATCTCCAGAGTTCTCTCTATGCAGCTCTCTTCTCTCTGTTATTCTGTCCTATGAACTCTTGCCCTTTTGGCTTCTCCAGACTTTTATCCCTGTCTCTTCAACTCGGGGGCACCATAGGGCTCTGCTTGGGTTTCCCTTCTCTGCTCAGCACCCTGGAAACTCCCTCCAGGCAGTAAGCATGGAAAATCATAGGTCTCATTTCATTTGTTTTCCATATTTCAGGGATCACTGTCTTTTACTGCATCAATTTTCAATGTCTTAGAAATAGTTTTTTTTATATATTTTGGACATTTCTTTAGTTGTTTCAAGTAGGAGGGTAAATCCCATCCCTGTTACTCCATCTTGGATGGATGTGGAAATCCAAGCAGTGTGAAGGAGTTAGACTAATGTTTGCAAATATCCTCCATACCTGTTGCTTTGGCCAATGGAATATGGGTGAAATTGACAATGTGGAAACTCCAAGCCTAGATCTTAGAGTCAGGGCATGTTTCTCCTTGTCTCTTTGATAGTTTTTAGCTTCTGCTGTGAGAAGAACATGAGGCAGGTGGTTGCTGCCCCTCTAACCTGGGCTCTCTACATGAAATACATGCAGCAAGCTGGTTCTTTGCCTGTAGGTTGAGACAGAATCACCCCATCTGACTGAAAACACTTATAAGTAAGAAATAAAGCCTTTTTGTTACATGCCATTGAGATTTTGTAGAAGCCTACTAAGTTCTTGCTTGATCTGCATAAGCAGAAAAGTTCTAGGTCAAGTGAAGAAAAATCTTAACCAGAATCTTAAAAACAGAGAGTCATGGCCCATCAATCAATTCCCAGACTTGAGCCAGTTTATAGACTCAAAGCATTTTCAATGAAGGGGAGGCCAGTTCCCCTCGAGGAAAGGCCTGAGTACACTGACAATAATGAATACTATTATTGAGTAGTTGAAGAAGGTAGTTATAAATACCAGTTATGACCATGTGACCAGTTACAGAAATGAGGACTATAATTATATGAATATTTCCTTCTTATTTTGTTACGAATATATTTGTGTGTATACATATATATTGTATGTATATGTATTTAGATATGTATATACACACACATCTTTACACTAAGCAAATAATATTTGCTTTCTTCCTTTTCTTATTCCTTTATCATGTAACATATACTGACTTTATGTCATAGTATTTATTATTGTTAATTTTACATCATAGTATTTAAGTTTTGCGACATCAAAGATAAGAGTAAACATCGGGCCTCCCTGGTGGCACAGTGGTTGAGAGTCCGCCTGCCGATGCAGGGGATACGGGTTCGTGCCCCAGTCTGGGAGGATCCCATATGCCGCGGAGCGGCTGGGCCCATGAGCCATGGCCGCTGGGCCTGCGCGTCCGGAGCCTGTGCTCCGCAACGGGAGAGGCCACAACAGTGAGAGGCCCGCATACCGCAAAAAAAAAAAAAAAAAAAAAAAAAGAGTAAACATCACTCAAGGACTTACGTCCTATTCTGGGGAGGGGACTAGTGCATTTTCAGTTGTATGCAAATAGTTGTATCAGTTAGGTGGAGTTATGACCTTGTTATTGTCTTTATTTGGAGATTAAGTATGGTTTAAGGAGAGGCATATGGTGCCAAGTTGTGGAAGGTGTTCCCTTGTGATGGTTTATTTTATGTGTCAACCTGACTAGGCCACAGGTTGTCCAGATATTTGGTTAAACATTATTCTGGGTTTGTCCATGAGGGTGTTTCTGGATGATATTAATGTTTGAGTTGGTAAACAGAGTAAAGCAGATTGCCCTCCATAATATGAGTGGACCTCATTCAACCAGTTGAAGGCCTGAATAGAACTAAAAGGCTGAATAAGGGAGAATTCACTCTCTCTTCCCAACTGTCTTCCATCTTGGACATTGGTCTTCTCCTGCCTATGGACTTGCACTTGGACTGGAACTTATTCCATCGAGTCTGCTGGTTCTCAGGTCTTCAGACTTGGACTGGAACTACACCATTGGTTCTCCTGGGTCCCCAGCTTGCCAACTACAGCTCTTGGGACTTCTCAGCCTCCATAATCATGTGAGTTAATCATTCATATACATCTTTTCATCTACTGTATCAATATTATTAGTTCTGTTTCTCTGAAGGACCCTGACTAATACAAGTAGTAACTTCCTAAAAAGTCTAAGAAACCTTGCAGTACTTAGCTTACATTGCTTCTTCAGTTAATGATCTTGTGCTTGGACAAAACTTTTTCCTTTCACAGCATTGCCCTTTTGTGGCTCCAAACTGTGCTCAAATGTGTTCCTAGGATGCTTAGAGCTTTAACTTGGATGAGCTCAGCTAGAAGGCATCTTGGGCATTCAGTGAATGATAGGAAGCTGGGGCTGAGGGAACTTGGGTCAGGGGCAAAGAGGAAAGGAATAGCCAGAGGTGCAGTGTGCACTGGTCTAGGGTCCTCTGTGAGGTCAGGATTCTGTGGAATGGCAGTGATCACGACTTCTGGTGTCTCAAGAAGTGGAATAGTCAATATGAGGCCACAATCGGTGTGACAATTCTAGATGATCCATCTATTTGTAATAGACTCCCAGAGAGCCATGAGCTGGATATAGGGGGCACAAGGAAGGAGGGGTGGTCAAGAACTTGGCAAATCTCAATCAAGTGGGCTGACTCTTTGGACAAGGTTCTAGTCCCAGCAGAGGAAGTGAAGGGTTAAGTAGGAGCCATCAAAGATGCGCTGGACTAGAGTCTGTCATACAGAGTGAAGTAAGTCAGAAAGAGAAAAACAGATACCGTATGCTAACACATATATATGGAATCTAAAAAAATGGTACTGATGAACCTAGTGGCAGGGCAGGAATAAAGACTCAGACGTAGAGAATGGACTAGAGGACACAGTAGGGGAAGGAGAAGCTGGGACGAAGTGAGAGAGTAGCTTTGACATATATACACTACCAAATGTAAAATGGATGACTAGTGGGAAGCTACTGTGTAGCACAAGGAGATCAGCTCGATGCTTCATGATGACCTAGAGGGGTTGGGATAGGGAGGGTGGGAGGGAGGCTCAAGAGGGAAGGGATATGGGGATATATGTATACATATAGCTGATTTACTTTGTTGTACAACAGAAACTAACACACCATTATAAAGCAATTATACTCCAGTAAAGATGTTAAAAAAAAAGATGCACTGGATATGTACTGTGGGAGTGCAGAGAATAGGCATCTCGCTAGAAATGGGGGTACCCAGGGCTCATCCCAGTGATCCCAGGTATAATTCTCTACCCAACCCCGTGGTAGTGTCTGTTCTGTTTCAGCCCCTTTAATGCAAGCCAGTGAAGGAGTTCCCAGAATTTAACAATCAGATTAATCATTTGAACCATCCTCTTATAACTGTTACAGATTTATAACCTTCTGGAGGGGACTACAACATGATTAGGTCAAGAATTGCATGGGCTTGAACCCGAATGAGAGGAAATGGAGATGATTCATTGTGAAATAAATACCAGAAATTAGAATCAGAGATCATGCCTTTTCATAATAGCAACAAAAGACACATTCTTATTGGGTGGCCAAGCCAGGACTAGGGTGAGGCAAGCAAGGTGTCTAGAATTTGTGCACCTCAAGTAAGTGGCCCGGGGTTGGCAATATCGACCTGGTGGTGGCCCTGCTTGTTAGCAATATTGACCCAAAGTTACATAGTGAAAAACCTAAGAAATGTGGGGAAAACAGTCTATAAAAGAGATAAGAAAAAAAGGTGAGAATAGAAAAAAGAGGAAGAATAGTGTGTGCATGTTATTGACAAGGGAGTAGCCAGCATCCTTTTTAAATAGAGATTTCTGGACTTTGTTGTGAAGTTATACTTTATGGCCATGCATTTGCCTTTTGTCCTTATACCTGGGTTTAAATCGGGAGCTTTGCCCCATTGTAATCTTGGGCAAGTTGCTTAACCTCTCTGTGCTTCAGTTTCCTCATCTGTAAAGTGGGGGTTGTTCTACATATGGTTGCTGTGAAAGCTAAATTAATGAATAAATGTAAAGTGCTTAGGATAGCATCTGGCATATCATGTGACATTCAACAAATATTGTTGTTGCCGCCACTATTGTTGTTGTTAGTAGTAGTAGTAGTGGTATATGGATCTATTACAGTGATATCAAAATATGCTGTACATGATAATGACCGTAGCTCTTTATTAAATCATTTATTATTGTTAATTTAAGAGCGCCTGAAAATATACAGAGGATGCTGGAATGATTTCTGGCAAACTGCAGTTAAATAGTTAAGGTGGGGCTTTAAAGGGTTTCACACTTGCTTATGTGGAAACTTAACCGTCTTGAATATGTCATTTCTAAATAGTGTTGGATAATTGAGATGTTACCATGAACAGTTATGAGATATTCTAAAGTTTTCATTTTTTATGTTGACGACAAAAGAAGAATCTGTCATCATATACACACCTATTCCCCTAGGAATCACTTATGTTGGCATATTAAATTTGCTCTGAGATGGTAGGTGCACCCAAACTTGATAATAAAAAACTAAGCTCCTGATCTCTCCCAAGGAAGAAGGGAATAGCATAGTCTGTCACAAATTGCCACCCACAGCACAATCATATTTTAGTGCCAGCTGAGGAAAGGTCGTTGCATGTTTGTACACACACACACACACACACACACACCTCTCCTCAAAATGAGTTTAGTATAAAAACAAACAAACAAAAAACAAGTTCAGTGTATTTGGTAATTTGCTGCCTGCCTTCCCAAACACAAGGACTGACTTCAGGGTTAATAAGCACACAAGGAGGAGATTCAGAGTTTATAGAGTGATATTCCTCGGAGGGTTTTGCCATCTCAAGAAGAATGCTGGGGGCTTCCCTGGTGGCACAGTGGTTAAGAATCTGCCTGCCAATGCAGGGGACACAGGTTCGAGCCCTGGTCTGGGAAGATCCCACATGCCGTGGAGCACCTAAGCCCGTGCACCACAACTACTGAGCCTGCGCTCTAGAACCTGCAAGCCACAACTACTGAGCCTGCGCTCTAGAACCTGCAAGCCACAACTACTGAAGCCCAAACACCTAGAGCCCATGCTTCCAACAAGAGAAGCCACCACAATGAGAAGCCTGCACACCACAATGAAGAGTAGACCCCTCTCACCGCAACCAGAGAAAAGCCTGCATGCAGAAATGAAGACCCAATGAAGCCCAAAATAAAATAAAATAAAATAAAATAAATAAATCTATTTAAAAAATAAAAGAAGAATGCTGGAGCTTCTAAGTGGTAGTGGGAGGAAATCACTCAGTGACTAAGCAAAGTTGTAGCAGCGTATTGCAACACAGAGCATGTGGCAAAAAAATATTTTGGCAATTGACACTGTAGAATTGCCAATTGGGAGAGCCCGTTTTTGCAACTAGTTGAAAAAGTGAGAAACTTAAATGACAAGATATCACTTTGTCTTTTGCCAAACAAATGGAGTGAGGAGGTGGATTCCCTCTAGTAAAGACAGTTGGGAGTGGTAGGATGCATTGTATATACGAGGCCACATAGGCGCTGCGTCCTGGGTGGATTACTTGGCTTCAGAGGCAAAGTAGTATGGAGCATTGCACAGGGGATGTGCTTGGGGAATGTTTGAGTAAGGAATGAGGACTAGAACCTCCTCAAGCAGCTCATTCTTTAACGATTTAGCTCTGGGAAAGCTGGCTTATGCCACCAAAGCTCAGACTGTGAATTAGAAAATCAAGTGAAAATCTCTCTTTTTCTATCTCCCTATCTGTACACAAGACACATGCACATATTTTTTTCATGAATCATTTGGCAGTAAGTTAGAGACATGGCTCCCCGCAAATACTTCACTGTGTATTTCCTAATAACAAGGATAAATATAGCACCATTATCAAAATCAGAAAATTTAAGATTGATACAGTCCAATTCTGTTATGTTATGCATAGTCCATTTTCACATTTAGCCAATTATCCTAATAATGTCCTGTATAGCTAATGTTTTGCCTGCTCTAAGATACAATTCAGTGTTATGCATTACACTTGTTGTCGTGAATTTAATCTCTTTTATTATTTTCTATTGAGGTATAATGGAGATATGACATTATATTAGTTTTAGGCGTACAACATAATGATTCGATATTTGTATATATTGCAAAATGATCAAGTCTAGTTAACAGCTGTCACCAGACAGAGTTATGGAATTTTTTTTCTTGTGATGGGAACTTTTGAGATCTAATCCCTTAGCAAACTTCAAATATACAATACAGTCTTATTAACTACAGTCACCATGCTGTACATCCTGCACATCCCTATGACTTATTTACTTTATAACAGAAGTTTGTACCTTTTAAGCCCATCACCCATTTCACCCACCCTCCACCCTCTGCCAACCACCAATCTCTTCTCTGTATCTGCGAGCTTGGTTTTTTGTTTGTTTTTGTTTTTTTAAGATTCCACATATAAGTGAGATCATGGGGTATTTGTCTTTCACTGACTTATTTCACTTAGCATAATGCCATCACGGTCCATCCATGTTGCTGCAAATGGCATTATTTCCTTCTTTTTTATGGCTGAGTAATATTCCATTGTAGATATATACCACATCTCCTTTATTTTTATTTTATCACTCGAAGGAAGTTAGGTTATTTCCATGTCTTGGCTATTATAAATAACATTGCATTGAACATGGAGGTGTACCTATCTTTTTGAATTAGTGTTTTAATTTCTCTGGATATATGCCTAGGAGTGGGATTGCTGGATTATATGGTGGTTCTATTCTTAGTTTTTTGAGGAACCTCCATACTGTTTTCCACAGTGGTTGCACCAACGCATGTTCCCACCAACAGTGTACAAGTGTTCCCTTTTTTCCACAGCACTTACTTGTTACCTAGTCTTTTTGATAATAGCCATTCTTACAGGTAGAAGGTGACATCTTATGGTGGTTTGATTTACATTTCCCTGATGGTATTTAATCTCCTTTAATCTGGCCTAGTTCCTCAGCCTTTCTTTGCTTCTTTGATCTTGACATTATTGAAGAGTATATGCCAGTTATTTAGTAGATTGTCCCTCAGTATGAGTTTGTCTGATGTTTCTTCACGATCTAGATTAAGTTTATGTATTTTTGGCAGGAATACCACATAAGTGATATTATGGCTTTCTCAGTGCATCATATCATTTTGATGCTAATGTAAATGGAATTATTTCTTTTAAAATTTCATTTTACAAGTTTTTCCTTTTAGTATATAAAAATACAATTGATTTTTATATATTGATTTCATATCCTGACACTTTACTCAATTCACTTATTATTTCTAGTAATTGTTTTGGAAATTCTTTTTTTTTTTTTTTTTTTTTTTAGCAGTACGCGGGCCTCTCACTGTTGTGGCCTCTCCTGTTGTGGAGCACAGGCTCCAGACGCACAGGCTCAGCAGCCATGGCTCACAGGCCTAGCTGTTCCGCGGCATGTGGGATCTTCCCGGACTGGGGCATGAACCCGCGTCCCCTGCATTGGCAGGCGGACTCTCAACCACTGTGCCACCAGGGGAGCCCTCTTCTCATTTTCTTGACACTGTCTTTTGCAGAGCTATTCAGCTTAACTTTACACAAAGAACAACTCACACTTCCATTTGATTTAATTAATATTTTAATTAAATCTGTTAATTATAACAAGTAAAATTTGAATAAATGGGTTTGGGAATAAATGGAACTTGTACTTAGTATGCACACAGCCTAATGGTGGAAGCAGAGTGAGTGGATGTACTAAAATATAGCTCATTATCCCTGAGGATTCCGTGTACCATGGCCATTGGACATTTTACAGATGGAATGAAGTATTTGATTAATTTTTCAAGTAATTTAAATGGAGATTGTTTTAAGGGAGATTGTATTTAACTTAGGAAATTCTGTAAGAGCAGAAGGATGCATGATTAAAACAGAGTCATGGCAAATGGCTTTGAATAATCCTAAAGTGCATATTCCACCAGCTGTTGCAACCTGGTACATTACTCTTACATGTAGAGATATTTACACCTGCCAAGTCATATGGATACTTAAGTCACCAAGATGCTGGAGACAGTCAGTCCCACTGATTAGACTGGGAAGGTTTTGGACTGAAGTTGATGACATGGGAGAAAAATGTCATGAACTAGGTTCTTGGGAGGAAAAAAGATAAATGTCACATTGTGCCATGTGGAGCTTTCTGAGTTTGAGGAAATACCTTTGGGACTAACACAGATGGTGGAGTAGGAGTGGGAGGGGAATGGTATAGGTGAGGCTTCAGATCACCTACCCTTACTTAACTGGACCATATGTGATTTTTATCCATTTGTCGTTTGGGCTTATGTACTGTAGAAGAAAAAAAAAATGGAAGAAGATTCCCAGTAATCCACAAGATAAAAGTATGAAGGCAGTTTCTTATTACTTCAGGTGTTAATTTCCAATGTCTGGAGTCATGACCAAAGTGACCTTAAAGATTTCATATATGAAGTTAATATTATCTTATAGGTTCTGCTGAGGTATGTAGAGTTGAATTCATGATTAGAATGCTGTATACACTTTATCTAAAAAATGCATACACTTTATCTAAAAAACTCATCTGGTAAGGGTTAAGAGTTGCAAGATGCTGTTCCTTACAACCTGAATCCATAAACCTAAGGAGAAATGTGATGAAATACAGCTGGGTGGTGATATTTTTGGGAAAATACTATGGACTTACTGAATTGATAGATGGCTGCTTTGGATGGTGCTTTCATAAAATCAATAAAAAATAAGAAAAGCAAGATAGAGCAGTGATGGCACATTTCAACTATACCTAAGATGGCTAGAGTTCTTCTTCCATTGTAGAGCATCCAGAAGGTTCTTCACCCAACTTGCAGGCCGTTTCAGCTCTCAAATAGAGGACTTTATTTGCTTTAGGATGAGAAAGCCATGGCCATAAGACCTAGAACTTGTGCCTCTAAAATAGGCAAGTATTGGACAAAATAGTGATATTAATTTATTTCTAGAATTTAACTCATGACTTCCAGTAACATTTTTTGCAGCGGGTGGAGACCTTTCTTTGTGATGGCGTGCCCACTTTGGGTTCTTTCATTTCCTCATACTTTTCAATCAGTAAAATGGGCTTAGGCCACATTCCTTCTTAGAGAAGAGCTCCTTTATTGGAATTCCTTCCCTGAGCATGCTCGAACTCAATCCCCCACACCAGCCACTTTAGAATGTTCTAGCAAGACCAGGATGGGATGGGGCTAGGGAGGAGTACTCTAGTTCGCAGGGTTGGTTTTTCTGTACAGCTCCTGGAAGATTAAGTCAGAGGTCCAGGATCTGGTGGGTAAGAAAGGTGGTTTGGTCAAGAGAAAGGCACCAAGGCAGGGCTGCCTCACCTTTCCCATATCTGAGTGAAAGGATTCCTTAAAGCCTAGCCCTGCTAATCAGGTAAGAGAGCCCACACACAGATTTGGGAGCAATGTTCCAGCTACGTATAACATTGGGCATTTGCCTTTAATGTTCTGTCCTTTTATAGTAGCAACAGACAATAGGACTGATTCAGAGATTGAAAGATCCTCAGCTTGGATATACTGTACTAGAATTAAGAGACGCAATGATAACCGTGAAAGACTACCATAGTGTTAAGAAAAGCAAAGAGAGGGGAAGCTGTGCACAAAAGCCTATCATAGGCTATAATTCCAAAAAGTTCAATAAAAAGTCAAGTATGAATCCATGGCTCAACACTCTAGAAAGGAAGATAAAATCAGGAAGATTAGAGCTCAGATTTAGTTGAGAATGTGAAAAAAAAAGACAGGATGACTGAAGTGCTGAAAGGGAGAATGTAAGGGATGGATTTAATTCCTTTTTTTTTTTGGCCACACTGCACAGCTTGTGGGATCTTAGTTCCCTGACCAGGGATTGAACCCAGGCCCACAGCAGTGAAAGTGCAGAGTCCTAACCACTGGACTGCCAGGGAAGTCCCTGGATTTAATTCTTCAGGCAAATGGCAGATGATAAGAGATGGTGCTGAGAGGGCTGATTTACTTGGTATGTTACTCCTTTTCTTTCTCTCAAGAGAAATGGCCTTCAACAAATTGAACACTGCTTGATGGTGGCCCCCTTGTTCCTTCAGGTCTTCATAGACATGAGAACAACCACACCATGGGTTGTGATTGCTCTCTGCTGTACTGCCTGCATTCTTGGCCTGCCACCAATACCGCCATGCCACTGCCACTGGTAAGAAGGCAGTAAGAAGCTTGATCGTCACTGCCCCCCCCCCAACCAACCCTGGCTCCATTTGCTGCCAACCCTCTGCTCTCTCTTGAGCTGACGGTGGGGCTAAATTGCTTCTGTTACATTGAAATTTAGTGGTTAAAAGCAGGAGGCTTGAGCCAGAAAGACCTGGACCCCAGGTCTTTACCACCTACTATTTATATTAACTTGGACAGTTTCTGAACTCCGTGCCTTAGTTTCCTAATCTGTCAACATAATCCCTACTTCCCAAGGTTTCTGTGAAAACTAGAATGTTTAAAAACCTCTAGAAAGTGTCGGAGTCATACTAGGAGCTCAGTAAATATAGATTCCCCTGTCTGAGGCATCTGTGGATACTTGGTCCTTAAGAGATGATATTGTGTTCACAGATGCTATTTGCCTTAATTGCAGGCCTAATGCCTGGTTGGAGATTATGTCTCACAAGTCCTAGCCTGAATATCTGAATCTTAAAAGGTGCCTCTGAAGCAGTTTTTCTATCATTTATTTTATTGCCACCTAAACTCAGAAGTGTGCCAGCTTAGTTAAACTACAGAACAAAGACTGCCAAATGCACAAAACCTTCCTTTTGGAAATATAGTTTTTGAAGACTCAATTTAATTTAAAAATTATTGATGATCCTCTTTATATCTGTCTACATTCTTTGGCATATCAGAGGGGTTGGCTGGCTGTATCCTCCACAGATGGGCTCTACTTTAAGAAAACCTAATAAAGAAAAAAACCCCTGAATTTATAGAACATAATCATTGTACCTTGCTTCAGGGGTTTTCAGTGAGTGTGTGTGTGTGTGTAAGGGGCAGGTATAAGATTATCCTGTGCGGCTTTGTGAAACTATACACATTCCTACATTCCTCCTTTCCCCTTTTACAATCTCTTTAAATATCCTGGCAATAAGGCATCTAGATCCTCAGGGAGAGGCATGAGTGGCTTAAAAATTCCAAAAAATCACAGGTGATTCTGAAACCTGTGTAATGTATTTGCTTTATCAACGTTTTGGTTTACAAAATTACTTGTCAGTGATGCCACAGGGAAGGTATATATTATGACTCCACTCACTGGGAAAAACAGCTAAATTTATAATGACTCAATTCATACTCTGGAAGCAGATCTACTGCCTAATGTAAGGGATGTGTGGAAGTGTGTTGTCACGCCAAGCTCTCTGAAGTATCCTGTCTTTCAGCACCATTTCCTTACTCCTTTCAGGGGAGAGTTGGATCCTGGAGAACAAGGCAGGCACAAGGAAAGGAGATTTCTGGAGAAGGCTTTTGGGTACATATATTGGTTCTCCCCATCCTCCACCCATTTTCCATTCATAAAGCATAGAAGGAGGGGATGCTTCCCTGAGGAGGTAATATTTTGACTAAGACTCAAAGGAAGAGCAGGCTGGGGATAAAGGACAAGAACCAGCAGAGAGCGGGGCTGGTAGCTCCATCAGGACCACATTACCGCATTGTCAGCTGTTCTCTAGAGAAGGGGTCCCCCACCCCCAGGCCACGGACCAGTACCAGTCCGCGGCCTGTTAGGAACCGGGCCGCACAGCAGGAGGTGAGCAGCGGGTGAGTGAGTGAAGCTTCATCTGCCGCTCCCCTTCGCTCCCCATCACTAGCATTACTGCCTGAACCATCCCCCCACCCCATCCGTGGAAAAATTGTCTTCTGCAAAACTGGTCCCTGGTGCCGAAAAGGTTGGGGACCACTGCTCTAGAGAAACAGAACCAATAGGATATATATATCTATATAGCTATAGATATCTACACATCTATAAACCATATATATATATATATATATATATATAGAGAGAGAGAGAGAGAGAGAGAGAGACAGACAGACAGACAGACAGACAGACTATAGAAAGAAGGAAGGAAGGGAGTAAAAGAAAGCTTAGATAAAGAGTTACTTTTGAGCACTCTCCACTATAAAGTTTGATCATATGACACTGCAACATGGCCTTTGTTTCTAAAATAGCAGTATCATTAATATGGCCTGTTTAAATCCAGTTAGGTGCCCTCTGGAAAACAAGAATATAGACTTAAATCAACATACATAAGAGTTCAATACGTGTCCACCTAAATTTAACCAAGCAACAGGGAAGGGTTCATTTTCATAAATGCTGTTAAAATAACTTGACATTACCATCGGGAAAAATGAACTTAAACCTATACCTCATGCAATATATCACAGTCAACAACATAAAAATTCAATGTCAACTATTTAGAAAAATTTAATTATAGGGGATAAAGAGAAAACAGAGCACTTATTCAGTCTATGGAGGGAGATAGATAATGTTTGATTAAAGGAGAAAAATAAATTACAAAGGAAAAGATAAGCAGAATGATTGCACAACAAAAATTAACAAAAGTAAAACACAACAAAACCAAGATAAAAGTCAAGTGACAACCTAGAAAATTATTTTTAATACATATGATGACATTTCCAAAATATATTGAGTTTTTATAAATTTACATTAAGTTCAACTGTGGACAGTGGTCAAAGAAGAATCATTACATAAGATGAAACACTGTTAGTAAATTAACATAGGAAGCAGGGTGCAGTCTTGCCAGCAATAAAAGACGTGCGATTTAAAACAAAAATGAAATGTCACTTTATAACTCTAAAATTAGCAGCAATAAAGGAACATTAGTAAAACTAGTGATGGAACTATTGGGGAAATTGAAACATTTATACATTTCTAGTGACACTGTAAATTATCTCAGTCAAGTTGATGAATAATCTGGCAGTTTTTATCAAGAGTCATAAAATGTTCATACCTTTTTACTAAATAATCTCACTCCAGGGTATTTGTTTTAAGGATATAATTCAGAAGAAGAAATGCATTATGTGTTATTTATTATCATGGAAAACTGGATACATCCCAAATAGCCATTAATAGAGAGATGGTTATAAAATCATGGTATTTTAACCTAGTGGAATTGTTTGCAACCAATGAAAATGATAAATATGAAGATTATTGAGATACATGGAAAAGTATATATAAAATATTAAAAATGAAATGAACAAGTTATAAGAGCCTATGTTAAGAAGGTCTGAAGGGGCTAGAGCTGTGTATTCCCTATGCCCCATTAAATTTTTTTTTCTTTTTTTAAAATAAATTTATTTATTTTATTTTTGGCTGCATTGTGTCTTTGTTGCTGCGTGTGGGCTTTCTCTAGTTGCAGTGAGCGGGGGCTACTCTTCGTTGCGGTGTGTGAGCTTCTCATTGCGGTGTGTTCTCTTGTTGCGGAGCGTGAGCTCTAGACACACGGGCTTCAGTAGTTGTGGCTCGTGGGCTCTAGAGCTCAGGCTCAGTAGTTGTGGCTCACGGGCCTAGTTGCTCCGCGGCGTGTAGGATCTTCCCAGACCAGGGCTCAAACCCGTGTCCCCTGCATTGGCAGGCAGATTCTCAACCACTGCACCACCAGGGAAGCCACAGGTTATCAGATTTTTTAACAATAAAGCTTATTCTATAAGTGAATTGAATAGCATTTTTAAAATATTCAAGAAAAGAAAATATGCGCCAATAATTTTATATCCAGGAATACTGACCTTCCAGTATAGAGGGAGCAGACAAATTGTTAACAGCATGGAGAAGGATATTGATATAAGCCCTTCTTGAGGAAAATAATGGAGAATGAACTTCAGATAACCGAAAGATCTCTATATCTCTCTAGGGAAATATCAACGTAAGGGTTAGTGGTGAGCATTAAATATATAGTTACTTCTAGAATTAAGTCTAAATGAGTTAAAAAGGAAGGAGTAAGCTGTGGCTATATGATGAAGAATTGTAGATATAGTACAACCGTAAAACAAGTGGGAGAAGAAAGGGGTTAGACCATGCAAAATGTTTAAACTATTCATTAATTATATTGGTGGAGGCAGTAGTATTGTTATGCAGATATTACTATGTATGTTATATGGAAAAAGCAAGTGGCATATTCTGTCATGTATTCTCACTGGGGCTAATATAGCCCCCAAGAGGGCATAAAATTATTCTTGGAGAGTGAAAAAAAAATCTGGCGCAGCGTTCCCTTAGGGCAAAAAAGCCTTTTCCCTGGGAGTGTTTGTTGAAAATATTTGCGTTCAATTATTTAATTTCTGTTCTGCCTGAGGCAGTCAAGTGAGGCAACAATTGGCTAATCAAACAGCCAGAAAGGAAAATCTGGGGAATGAGATGTCACTGGGGACTTTGAAAAACTCCATCATATTTCTGGGAATCTAGAAGGGCACACTCATTTGTAGGGCCGTGCACATGCTCAGTAAAGACATGAGAGTTCCCTGAACTCTTGCTGCAGACTGGCACAAGGAGGACGTGAAGGCTAAGGCATAGTTGGAAGCTGCCCAGCTGAGTTTTGAAAACATTCCCTGACACGCACACAGAACCCGTAGGTAAAGACTGGGAGACTCATTGGTTCCAGGCATTTAAGGAAATCTCATTAACTGATCACTTAGCTAGCCAAGCAAAGACTTCAGTGACCACACATAACAAAGAATGCAGACGTTACAGAATTAGTTCAGAAAATTCACTAAACAAAGAGCAATAACCACATTACACCATGGTGATGATTGCAAAACTTGGTGAATATACTAACAATCCCTGAATTGCGCACTTTAAAATAGTTGATTTTTTGATATGTGAATTATATCTCAAAAAACAGCATTCCAGCCAATAACTTAAAATGATAGAACATGATCATTTTGAAATTGAACATCAGTGGCTGCTAACAAAATAGTGAAAACCTGAAACTGACCAAGGCCTGAATCCGCCAGTATATACAGAAGAACATGTTGACCGTCACAATGAATGTGTAATCAGCACCATGCAGATTATGAGGAACTCTGCAGGTAAAACAGCATGAGTTCCTTGGCATGTAAGTTGTAGGGAAAGGAAGTGGATGGAGGGAGAGCCTATAGGTTAAAATAGGTTTAAAAGACATATCAAGTTTTTAAGAAATTGGGCAAGACTGTTCTATAGTCTCTAGTGGATCACCCTTGGGTAATGAAACCATACGAATCCAAGGAAATGGTTACTATAAAATTAAGGATAGTGGTTATATTTGGAGGGAGAGAGGGGGCTGTATTTGGGGTTGGGCATTTGGAGGAGCTTCTGGCATGGCTAATTTTTTAGCCTGGATGGTGGTTACAAGGGTGTTATTTGTATAATAATTCTCTAAGCTCTACATTTGTTTTGTGTGGTTTTCTATGTCTTAATTTTAAAATAAGGTTAAAAAAATGATCTACATAAACCTATAGGTTGAAAGAGATTAGGAGAACAAAAATGTGGGTTGTCGGCATACTTCTTCAAGTAAAGTTAATATTATAATAATGATAAAAAAGACTAATGATTAGAAATTGACTCTCTGTCCCATCCTATGGGATATTGCAGGGGAAGAACTGCAAAGGAGAATCATCTCACACTGTATCTAGAATGCTGTTGTTTTTTTTTTTTAAGAGGAAATGTGTGCTAACTGTACTATACATGGCATCTGTATAAATGGGCCACTCTACTCAAAGAACATCCATCTTACAACCATGAATCATGCGGGATGAATTTTTAATTTAGTCAGCCTCTACAGTCATTTTTCAAAAACTACAAACAATGGGACTTTTATTTAAGGATGTCATGTTGATTCAGGATCCTTGATGCAGAAGTTTAATCTTGTCCGTGCTCAAGGGAGTTCCTGATACCAGTTATTCTAGATCTCCTCTGCTCTCTTCAAGTTCCACGCACACACTGCCTTAGCAAATGACCTCTCCTACTTTGCTAAGACTGAGTCTCTTGTATGTGCTCTTATCCCCGCCTCAACTCATTGCTGTCTGTATACATATGTTTTATTCTTCTCTCCAGCCTCAAAGGAAGAGCAGGACCCTTCTTTCTCTCTAAAAATATCCCTTCCACCTCTGCCTTAGTTTCCAAATGTCTATTGAACGGTTTAGCCTTGATGTATTGCCATGTACATCTTACTTTCATCCAAGACACTTCTAAAGTATTCAGCCTGGGAGACGAGAAGATTCTTTGATGCCAAAGACAGAGATAAGGAAGATGGTAGAGGGACTGGTTTGGGGAAATGAAGAATTCCATTCAGGATATGATCCATTTGGTAGAATGGCAAACCAGCACAGGCTCAGCGGCACAAACTGAAGGTCCATGGCCTATGGTGTAGTACCTGCTATTAACCTGTCACAGTTGTTATTTTTTATTTTAAAAATATTGATCGTTCACCTAGTATGTGCCAAAAGTAACACGCTGGGTACTGTGGGGGAGAGCGAACACTGAGATGAGTGTGATGTAATGCTTGCCTTCAAGAAAATAACATTGAACTTATTTTAATATAAGTAATGTACAAGGCAGTGGATACAGGTAAGGATGGGGTGACTGTTGGGGGTAAGTGGGAACAAACAGAATGCTGAGTGTGGGAAAATAAGCACTTGCAAGTTTTCCAACTGGAAAGTTTTGGGCAGCAGTGGTCTGTTCTGTACACAAGAAGTCTTCAGGATAGCTGGAAGAAAAAAGCAGCCCTTCTGTGCATTACTTAACCCCTCTTTCCTCAGTATTTAAGTATTTCTTTTTCTCCACAGATGCTGTGGGTGGTAGATACAAAGACATATAAACCACGGCACCTGACCTCAAAGAGTTTACATGCCACTTGAGAAGATAAGGCACATCTGTGTCACTAGACACAAATCATGAATTAAGGGGTGGCACACAAGTACAATTAGAGGTGTGGCTTTTATGAGTTGAACACTATTCCAGGCACAAGAACAAAGATACCAAGATGATGAAAACATATTCTTGCACTTACTACGGCTAAGCCATTTATTTTCATTCCTGGGATATGCCAAGCAGTGAAAGACATGTAAGGTTTAGAGAGCAATTTAAAAGCTTTTAGTAAAAACTGTGCTTTAGCGAGAGTAACCTGAAAACTGTCTGTAGTAAAGGCTGAAGAGAAACTTCAGTAAGGCATTGAAGTTGGACACGTGAGAGTTAATAAACGTCTTATCTCTCATAGTACCTGTATATGTACTATGATGTCAGACATATACAGACTCTATATAACACCAACTCTGCTGTTCATGAAGAGTGTGATCTTGGGCCAGTCACTTGTCCTGTCTTGAATCTCAGTCCCTGTATTAATAGATAGATGGATAAATAGATGATGACAGATAGGTAAATAGATAGATAGATAGATAGATAGATCGTAAGAATTGGCTCATGTGATTTTAGAGGCCAAGAAGTCCCACAAACTGCTGTCTGCAAGCTGGAGAACCAGGAAAGCCAGTGGTGTGATTCAGCCCTGGTCTGAAGGCCTGAGAACCGTGAGAGCTGATGATTTAAGTTGAAGTCCAAGTCAAAAGGTCTGAGAATCAGGAGGGCAGATGTTCAAAGGCAGGAAAAGATAGATGTCCCAGATCAGAGAGAGCATATTCCCCCTTCCTCTGCCCTTTTTTCTATTCAGGCCCTCAACAGATTGGATGATGCCCACCCATATTAATGAGAACCGTCTTCTTTAGTCTACTGATTAAAATGCTAATCTCTTCCAGAAACACAGACATGCCCAGAAATAATGTTTTAACAGCTATCTGGGCATCCCTTAACCCAGTCAATTGACATACAAAATTAGCCATCAGAGTCCCTTCAGATGTTGGAGATGGAGAAGAGGGAACAGATGGGAGAGATACTCTGAAGGCATAATAGAGAAGACGTGACAGTTCATTAGAGGTGGGGAGCAAGGAGAACGGAGGAATCAAAGACGAGTCTTTGGGCCTGGATGCCTGGGAGGATGGCGATTTGTCACAGAACCAAGGAGCACAACATGAGAAACAGGTGAAGATGGCAAGCAGAAAACTGGACATTTAGAACTAGAAGTCAGGAAGATGGTTGGGGCTAGGAATACGTTTGGGGGGTTATATACAGAGTAGGGGTTTACTCTCAAGGTGGCAGGAAGCTGAGGTCTTCCTTTTCTCCTTAGCTTTCTGAGAATATTAGTAATGTAGGCAGAAATAAAAAAATCTGTAATTGAGGGCATATGGGTTACTTTCAGAATCAGCTCAGAGGACAAAACAAAATAGTGATTTATTTCCCCTGGACCCTGATTACTCTAATTGCAGTCATCACACTTAAGACAAATAGTGAACTAGATGATATAAAGCAGGAAGGCAAAGGTATAGAACATCAGCCTTGTCAGGTTCCTAAGATTGGCTGTTGCTGGTTTTAAAATCTGAGAGTCCAGACTGTGTCTATCTGGTGCATCATTCCACATGCATCCCCTTGCACAAGCTTGGCACATAGCAAGGGCTCAGTAAATATCTGTGGGATGCATGACTATTGAGTTAATGTAGACCCATTAGTCCTGATGATTCTCTCTTGGAAATGTCTGTTCATCTTCTTCCCACAGCCGTTGCCCAAGTTCCAGAAATAATGAAAATTACTTCTCATCTGGTCTCTGTGGAGTCAAACAGGCCTGGGTTCCTGGTCCTGGCTCAGTCACTTACAGCTGCCTGACTTGATGGAATATGTTTTTGATTTATCTTTTTCCTCCTGATACAAATATTAAACATTTCTAAACTAGTGAAAATGTGGCCTCAAAGGCACTGTGAATTTGGTAAAATCCATGATTGGCACTGATGCCCTTGACAGAATGCTACTTCTATTTTAGTGTTTCCATAATACAATTGATAGAGAAGAGAGAGCATTTTTTTTGGAAATTTATCAGCAAAGAGGAATACAAAGGCTCCTAGTCCTTTATACATTGGATGGTGTACAAATAAAGGGAAATCTGGACGTCACTCAGTGACCGAAGTGAGGTCCTTTGAACTCTTGACAGTAAGAGAACACTGATGTTTTTGGTGCTAGCGCAGATGGACCTCAGATATGGTTTGGAGCTCTGGCAAGTGGTTTATAGTCAGTCGGGAAGCAGCCATCCTAGGAAGCTTCCAGGAAGACAGATCTGCCTTGTTTACATATGTATCCCCAATACCTAGCACTGTGCCTGGTACACAGTAGATAATCAATATTGCTTCTATGAATGAGACAGGAGCTCAGCATGTACTACTGAACTGAGAGTAGGATACTTCGCTTTTTATCCTGGTTCTGCCACTTTCCCACTTCTGTGACCTTGGGAAAATCTTTTTTGCTCTCGGGACATCAGTTAACCCATCAATGTGACCTTGCTTTCCAGTGTTCTTTGTGTTCTCAAATTCTGCAGCTTGGGATTCTTCACAATAAATCTACAGAAAGCCTACCTGATTCAAATGACCTCAAATGTGACAAACAAGGCAGAGCAGCAGACTCCCTCAGGCTGACAGTAACATAGTACGATTCTGGCTTCATGTTTGCACCTAAAAAAGCTGCCTTCTCTGTAACCGGTATGTTGGATGCTTGTGGTACCATATTAAATGACTGTCTCCTTATCAGGATAGAGACATGCCCTTCTGCAAACCCTTATTACCACACAAAATCTTCAACTACAAGCTAGGCAGTCATTTATTCTTGAGGCCATGGCATCAAGACATTCCACCAGTGTAGTATTCTGTTGGTGGCATAAAGCTTTTTCCGAAGTGGTAATTAGAATAGAGGCTCTCAATAATAGACCCATTCAGTGTCAGCCTCAGGGGACTACTAACTCATGTTGGAAATTCTCTTGCTGCTTTTATTCAAGAACTAAGCTACCCAGACTTTTTTGCAGTTGCTACTTCAGAAGGGAAAGAACAGTACAAACGTTGGCACTTTAAGGTGACCTTCAGCTTTACAAAGCATCATGGGAACTTTTTCCCCAATGGCCCAGAGCAGGCATCCCCAAATAATTTATTGGGATGGGCTTGTGTATTTTGAAGCCTTATCTAATTGGTGTCCAAACCTGTTGCTGCCTCTTCTCCTTTTATCTCTAAGGACTCCCAGCAGAGAGGAGAAAGCATCCATTAATCACGCCTTCCCTCTCCCTGCACACACTCTTGCGTGCATGTGCTCACATGAAGACACAACACCCCTCGCCCCATCCCACCCCAATCCCTGCAAACACTCAGGGCCGCTCAGGAATAGAATTGTGTTAGATCTGGAACGGACCAGAAATATCATCTGGGCCAACTTCCTCAATTTATAAAAATGGGGAAGCTGAGGCTCAAAGACAGGTGGTACAGAGCAGAGCCAGGACTCAAAGCCAGTTCTTCTAATACCCTTGGCACCATGTTTCCCCACCAGGAACTCGAGGTTTCAAGGAAGTGCAAAAGCTCCTTGATTCAACTCAGTATATCCATCATTCACTGTCTTTGTATATGAAACATTGTGCTAAATCCCAGAGGTGTTTTATAGGGAAATGAAATATTATCCTGGTCCAGTGAGGGTCAATGGAGATGTAAGTAAATATGTCGAGTGCGAGCAGATTGCTTAGTGTTCTCATAGAGGCATCAAGTAAGTGGAGATGAGAGTCAGAAGAGACTTGTTCAAATTGAATTATTGGTTCGAAGTGCCCCTTCTGAGTTTCATGGATAGGGTTTCTGCTGTGCTTTGAGAAGCTAAAGATTATATTAAACGATCAGCATTGGCATTGTTCTTTCTGCACTTGTTTGGAGAAACTTCAGAAGTGCTTCTAATTAAAATAAATACTATGTTTTTGCTTCTGAAAACATCAAAAATAAAAAATAAAAATATGTAGGTTTGAGGAGGGTGTGAAGAAATGGGAATGGGCAAACACTATTGCTGACAATTATGATAAATGTATCAGTATGTGCTGGGAGCCTGAGAAACGTGCATGTCGGGCTTCCCTGGTGGCGCAGTGGTTGAGAGTCTGCCTGCCGATGCAGGGGACACGGGTTCATGCCCCGGTCCGGGAAGATCCCACATGCCGCAGAGCGGCTGGGCCCGTGAGCCATGGCCGCTGAGCCTGCGCGTCTGGAGCCTGTGCTCCGCAACGGGAGAGGCCACAACAGTGAGAGACCCACGTACTGCAAACAAAACAAAACAAAACAAAAAACATGCATGTCTTCTAATCCAGTATATTTGACTTGTAGAAATACAGCCTGAAGGAATATATGTGTGTTTGTGTGCATTTAATTACATATATATTTTGTGTCTGTGAAAAGAATGAACACAAGAAATGTTTGTTATAGTGCAAGGGAAAAAATGTCAAGGGGCAAGACAATATATCTTCTTTTAAAATCTCATATTGTGTATTTTATATACTCACGTATATCGTACATAACGCAAATGTCGGCCTGTCTTGTTTCCACCAGGTGTCTACTTCGAGGTCAGTGACATATATCACATTAAAATGCAAACACCTACAAATCCAAGTCTAAAAATAGACAAATTATGTGAGTTTTATTGACAATTTCGTGAGAAGATGGAGTAGGGATAGAGTTATTTCACATGTCAAACAGCAAAACCTTCTAAATCACTTTCCCTTCAAACATTTCTCTCTTGCCAAAGTTTGATGTCCTTCTGTAGCTACTTTTCTCCCTTCACTTTCTCTCAGACCCCTTCAGGGACTCTCCCCCTTTCTGTTGCCAACATCTCCTCCTCCTCTTCTTACTCTTCTACCATCACCATGACCACTGCCACCACCATGCAGCCTTCCATGATCCCCTAGTCAAGCATTATCCAACAGAATTTCCTGCAATGACTGAAGTGTTCTATAAACTCCTCTGTTCAATATGGCAGTCACTAGCCACACATGGCTAGTGAGCACTTGCAGTGTGACTGGTGCAACTGAGAAAATACGTTTTTATTTTTATTTAATTGTAATTGATTTAAATTAACCACATGTAGTTATTAAGCATCTGAAATATGGCTAGTGTAACTGAGGAAATATATTTTACATTTTATTTGATTGTAAGGAATTTAAATTACCCATATGTGGCCAAGGGCCACTATATTGGGCAGCAAAGCTCCAGTTCCTTCTTAGGCAGAACAAGCTAGGTCACATCTGGATCTTCAACTTTGCTTTGCTGAGTACAGGAGATGTGAGGGGTGATTCAGTGACTTTTCCTCAGCATCTACCTTGCTTAGAAAAACCTGGAAAGGGTGGGGAGATTGAAAATAACTAATAAGTTTCTTTATTTTCATAGGTATGCACAGAAAACCCTGGAAAAACATAAATAAAATTAATTATTTGGGTTAATTTGTAATAGTTGGGTAATAGGTGACTTCTTTTTTTTTAAACTTCTTTATTGGAGTATAATTGCTTTACAATGGTGTGTTAGTCTCTGCTTTATAACAAAGTGAATTAGCTATATGTATACATATATCCCCATATCCCCTCCCTCTTGCATCTCCCTCCCACCCTCCCTATCCCACCCCTCTAGGTGGACTTTAGTCTCTTTTTATTTTGTTTCCCAAGTGATGTAGAGTGTGCATTTATTACTTTTGTTATTTAGAAAAAATATACAACAAATATTATTAAAATACCTTTCCTGTATGTTTTTGTTTTAAAGCAAATTAGGGAAGGCATCTCTTCTAAGGGTCCTGTAAGCAGCTCCCGGAGCAGCCTCTCGCTTGGTGAATGGGGGTCCCCCCGGAGCAGGGCCCAGGAATGGCATGTGTGTGTGTGAGTGCGTATGTGTGTGTGTGTGTGTGTTCTCCCAGCTGCTTCCTCACATCAAATAGCTAACCAACCAAAGCTCCAAAGCCAAGCCAGTTCCCGCTGTCATCATTGATGAAGCCTGTGCACAGATGGAGAAGTAAATAAAAGGGAGAGGTGGTGAATTTTCTATATTTGACCCAGTTACTATTTTTGTCCAATAAGGAGAGAAAAGCTTGGGATTTCAAGCATGAAGAAATAGATCCTGATTTTGTGAGCAAAATCTTGCTGCTCTCTTTTAGTGCTTTCTGGATATGCATTTCCTTTGTGGAATCTGGGGAGAATTTAGCAGAATCAATAGGGACTCGCAGTTGCGACCTTTCATCCCAGCCCAGAAGAGGGGGCTGTTTGAGGTCGCACAGAGGAACCACCCAGAGGACCTGAAAAAAGCCAATAGATCCTGGCTGCCCACAGGGTCGGCCTGCATGGGGCCAAAACTTTCAGTTTAATATTTAGAGTTGTCGTGACCTAGCCTACAAATTTGAGCTCCAAGGCTGCTTAAGGAAAGGGGTCCCCTCTGGAAACAGCAAGCACCAATAGGATCAATGAATTCTTTTA